>NW_017617577.1:947720-1367417 GCF_001879475.1 Ipomoea nil
TATGTTACGCTTGGGATTTAACGGAGATGTTACCTTATTATTAAGTTTTAAATTCTGAAAATCAGGGGTGTTACAGTTGGTATCAGAGCTAGTTTGACCCTAGGAAAGACTCTTAAGACCGACTTTTAAGACATTAAGCTTGAACTCTAGATATTTAAGAACATAGGACTCAGGATATCTTAGACGCGCCGGTGAGATTGTGAAACTAACATAACCTCCTCTCACTTTATCCCTCTCTAATATTAGGAATCCCTTCCCACTTATTATAATCAAGATTAAAACACAAATAATATCAACCTTTAATCGCCAGGAATGGCACCCAAGAAGAAACAGTCAGAGCACGCGGACACCCTCTCAGAAATCTTGACTCAAGCCCTACAACGCCTAACCCAAATTGCCCAGGCACTAAGTACTATCGATCCCCAACCTCTGCCACAGACGAGAACTTGGAAATCCACACCAAGTCTCGCACATCAACCACTCACTCTCTCGGGAACGAAGACCCCACAACCCTCGAGGAATGGATTGAAGACATTCGACAAGGTGTTCAGGCGACCCAATGCCCGAACGCCACCGAGTCAGGATAGCCTCCTTCTATTTCAAGCACGAGCCGCGACTGGGCCCGCAGGGGCCTACGTACGAGCAAGACCCCGATTCAACTGGAGAACTTAAAGACGCAGTTACGGACATTCTGCCCCAACCACCTGAGGGCCGCATGTGCGAGGAATTCCTCAATCTAGACAGGGGACGGCCCCGGTCTCAGAATACTACCGACGATTCTGCCAACCTGGCTGCCTGCCCCCGAGCTTGTACCACCGAAGGATCAAAGTCAGGAAATTCCTAACGGGCCTTAAGCCCGAACACCAGAGGTCCTTGGCTGCCAACAACCAAAGACCCTCGGAGAGCCTATGCCAAGGCATGTCAGCTACAACAGGTAGGACCGCCGCCTCCAGGGATGCAACTGGGGTATAAAAGGAACCCGAAGGAAGTCGTCCAATTCTCGCCAAGGAAGCTAAGAACCCAAAACCGCCCCACTTGACCAAACCATCGCGCCGACTACCCGGGGAGAATCCTCACCCTAAGCAAGCCAGGATCGGAGATAGCAACATAGTCTCCGGAACCTTCCTAGTGCACGCCACCCCAGCTGTCATATTATTCGACTCAGGGGCTACCAACTCGTTTATAGGCAACCGAGTTCGCCGCCCAGCTCGGTCTTAACGCCACCACCAAGGTCCGACTCCAAGTCAAGGTGGCCTCAGGCGAGTCATAAAATGTGATCGCATGTACGAGCTGTAATGATCACCATTCAGGGAGTGGAATTTCCCAGTAACCTGATCCAGTTTCAATTGGATGGGATGCAAGTAATCTTGAGGCATGGATTGGCTAGGGAAGTTCCGAGCGCAAATCCTGTGCGGAGAGAGCAGAAAGTGGTCTACGAGGCCAAACGGTAAGAGGTGTCGTACGCAGTGCCCGCAGGATCCAGGGATCATAGCTGATAAACACTGATGAATTAAGAAGTATCTGGGCCAGAAACGAGGCCTTTTATGCTCAGTCGAAGACCTCAACGCCAAAACACCCGAACCACAAGCCATCCAGTGTGTGAACGAGTTACCGGACGTCTTCCCAGACGAGATTCCCGGGGCACCCCCGACCCGAGAGGTCGTTCACCATAGACCTCATGCCGGGCGCCCCCCAATCTCTAAACCACCCTACCGGCTAGCAGCCAAAGGAAATGAAGGAACTGAAAACACAACTCCAAGAACTGCTAGATAAGGCCATGTGCGGTTTGATGAGCTAACTTCCCTTTTGCAGATTTGGAAAGACAGACTGTAACACCCCTGATTTTCAAGACATTTAAAACTTAATAATAAGGGTAACATCTCATTAAATCCCAAAGCGTAACATAAGTGTACGGGTGCTATGCCACACCTGGGCTAGAGAACCCAGGTGCACAGGCTGTCTAACTACTATCCTCTGAAATATAAATGCATAACATGGCACGCAGGCCGAAAGGGAAACTATACTACTTCTACGCTCCAGTTCTAGCGCGCTCCAGTGCTCTAATCCTCTGTGCCTGAAAGCCAAATATATCTGTTCAGCGAGAGATGCTGGTAACCCACTCCAACGCGTTGAAATACAATACATATAGAGATATATATAGATATACGAAAACCATTTTGAGCATGAAGATATATCCTAACGAACTCTAGCTTTAAAACCGGGAATGACTCGACAGATAAGGCCAGACACAAGCAACAGTTATAACGAGCATATGCAGTTCACAACAGATAAGGCAGATAAGGCAAAGCATAAACAATGATCATAACCCAACATGAACAATCCCCAATATAAATCCCATAGTCACATCCCCCCAAGACACTCGTAATCACAACTCGTCCATGTCACAACACATAACACACTTTGTTGGCGCCACAGGACCAATCGCATGCCCATACATGAGGGTCAGCGCATATAGCTCTGACGCGGCCCCGCAGCACCCTGCCCCGTCTCACCTTACGGAGGAGTCGATCGCAACCGACTAATGAACCGCAGCTCATCATAATGTTTGATCGCAACCAAACAGTGGACCGCAGCCCACGAGAGTGTATCATCTGATTGCAGCCAGGAATTCCCATCTGACTACAGCCAGCCTCTGAACCGCAGCTCAGGCAAGATGTCATCTGATTGCAGCCAGGAATTCCCATCTGACTACAACCAGCTTCTGGACCGCAGCCCAGGATACCGTCATCCGACTACAGCCAGGAATTCCCATCTGACTATAGCCGGCTTCTGAACCGCAGCTCAGGATAACCAATCCGATCGCAACCGAATTGGGGCAACACGCACACATAACACATAGCAAGCACAATGCAACCCACATTACACATTGGGAAGGGGGATAAAGCGTATAACAAAACCTATGCGTGATCCACCACATACTAAGGATAGTCCTAAGGGTTCATACTTCTTCCACCTAGGTCAACGGGATACCAATTCAACTAGCATGCAATACAATAGACTCATAAACCTACGAACCGGTACCCGAAATATCAAACTAGACATAGGCACGACAAACGGGGTCCGTTGGGACACCACGGGGATCGGGGAAACATCAAACGGGGAAGCCGGGGTCCCGAGGGGGACAAATTCCAGCGGGTAGCCGGTGGGTGGTGGGCCACCCGCCGGCTGCCCGCCGGCTGCCACTGTTCCGGGCAGCGGGTGCCGGCGGGCGGCTGCCCGCCCGCGGCTGCCCGCTGCCCGAGAACGCCACGGGTAGGTGGCGGGTCCCCTACCCCCACCTACCCCCCACTGACTCTTTTCACCACTTTTCGTCCCGGGAACCGTTGTGGAACCCGAAACCATGCTTAGACACTTTACAACGCAATTAATGACAACACGTAGACAATTAACGGATCAAATACGAGAACCGAACGGCACATAATCTATCATGCTTCCCTAAATACAATTAACACCCAAACATGCGATTTCCCACCCGATAACCCAAGAATAAGATCATACGGTACAACCTAGGGTTCTAATCACTTTTATATCAACAAGAGTACGGTTCGTCTTCTAATTGCAAGATTCGGTAGGAACAACACATAATCATCAAGGATACCAATTAATCACCAAGAACATCATAATCATCAAGAACAACACATAATCATCAAAATCCCAATTAATCATCAAGAACATCATTATTATCAAGAAACTCCCAATATCAAGATTATCAAGATTCCCCATGGAATCATCAAATCAACATCAATAATAATTACCATAATTTCGCCATTCACAATAGTATGGGGAAACCCTAAGGGGAAATCATAGCTATGAAAATTGGTTTTTTTGAGACATGGGTTACCTCTTAGCCTTAATTAATTCCTTGGCTATGAAGGATCTTTCTTTAAGCTTTCTTGATTTCTTCTAAGGGGATTCTTGGAGCTCTCCTGGGGTGATGGGCGTGTATGCGTGTGGGAGGGGGTTTTAGGTGCTCCCTAAGTTCCCTATTTATAGATCCAAGGGTTTATTTAGAGTTTATTCCTATTGGGTTTAGGGGTTGGGTTTATATAATTGGGCCCATGGGCTATGGTGGCCTTTTTCCCTAATTAACCATTATAATTTATTCTCTCTCCTGGGTTATTAATTAATTAATTAATTAATCAGTTGGTTTTAGGGTCCGTAACACGGGGTGTTACACTCTCCCCCCTTAACAGGAAGCTTCGTCCCCGAAGCTTGGCCCTGGGTGACAAAAAGAAAGGAAAGTTTTCCCTTAGTTACCTGGAGTGAACAGCTCGGGGTACCGCTCCTTCATTGTGTCTTTAAGTTCCCATGTGGCTTCCTCGGTCCCGTGGTTGGTCCAGAGAACCTTTACCATTTCCACGACTCGGTTCCGGGTATTTCTTGTTTTGGTGTACAGAATTCTTACGGGTTTCTCTTCGTATACTAGGGACTCGTCGAGGTCCACGGTCTCGTGTTGGAGTACGTGGCTTGGATCGTGTATGTATTTCTTTAGCTGAGATACGTGGAACACGTTGTGTACTCGTTCTAGCTCGGCGGGTAAGGCGAGACGGTAGGCCAAGTCTCCGATTCTCTCCACGATTTCGTACGGGCCGATGAACCGGGGGCTGAGTTTTCCTTTCCTCCCGAACCTCATTACCCCTCGAGTGGGCGAGATCCTTAGCCAGATCTTGTCCCCGAGGATGAATTCGGCTCGCTTCCTTTTTAGGTCGGCGTACGACTTCTGGCGGTCTTGGGCGGCCTTCATCCTTTCCTGGATGCGTTTGACCTTAGCTATGGTGTCTTGTAGGTATTGGGGGCCCAGTGTTACCGGGTTGACCATATCTTCCCAGCATAATGGGGTTCTACATCTCTGACCATACAGTGCTTCATATGGTGCCATGCGAATGCTCGCGTGGTAGCTGTTGTTGTACGAGAACTCGATGAGGTCTAGGTGTTCTTCCCACGTTCCTCGGAAGTCGAGCGCGCAGGCTCTTAGCATGTCTTCGAGGGTTTGGATGGTTCTTTCGGTTTGGCCGTCTGTGGTGGGGTGAAAGGCTGTGCTTAGTTTCAGTCGCGTCCCCAACGCCGCTTGTAGTGATTTCCAGAATTGCGAAAGGAACCTGGAATCTCGGTCGGACACAATGTTCCGGGGAACTCCGTGGTATTTCACTACCCGGTTTACGTAAGCTTGGGCTAGTTGCGTCATCGTCCATGTTTCTTTCATGGCAATGAACCGCGCTGTCTTGGTGAGTCGATCCACTATGACCCAGATTTTATCCTTACCGGTTTTTGTTGGGGGTAGCCCTCCGACGAAGTCCATGGATATGGAGTCCCATTTTCCTTGTGGTATTTCAAGGGGTTGTACGAGTCCCTTGGGTTTGCATCGTTCGGCTTTTACCCTTTGGCAATTCAGACACTTGGCCACAAAGTCTGCGACTTCCTTTTTCATATTCGGCCACCAAAATGATTTCTTTACGTCTTGGTATAACTTGTCACCGCCTGGGTGGACGGAGTAAGGGGAGTTGTGTCCTTCCTCCAAGATCTGCTGTTTCAAGTGGGGGTGCGTTGAGGGTACACACCACCTCCCTTTGTAGCGGAGGCTGCCGTCTGGGTATGCTTCGAAGGGGCCCTCTTTCCCTCGAGTCAGGTCGCGGCGGATTTTATCTAGTTCCGGGTCCTGTTGTTGTCCTGATTTGATTTCCTCGAAGAGGGTGGGCACGGCCTGTGTGTTGAGTAGATAGGCATTGGGGCGAGTTTGTCCCTGCTCTACTATTTCCAAGTGTAGCCTTTGGAAGTCCCTGTACAGATGGTCCGGTAGGACCCACGTGGTGTTAAGGGAGTGATTTGTCTTCCGGCTTAGGGCATCTGCCACCACGTTGGCTTTTCCCTCGTGGTATTGAATGTCTAGGTCGTAGTCCTTTATGAGTTCCAGCCATCTTCGTTGTCTCATGTTTAGGTCCTTCTGAGTAAAAATGTACTTCAGGCTCTTATGGTCGGTGTAGATCTTGCATTATACTCCATACAGGTAGTGCCTCCAAATTTTCAGTGCGAATACGATAGCGGATAGCTCGAGGTCATGGGTGGGGTAATTTTCTTCGTGGGTTTTGAGTTGCCTAGATGCGTAAGCTATTACCTTGCCATTTTGCATTAGTACGCATCCCAGCCCCTTCTTGGATGCGTCGCTGTAGACTTCAAACCCTTCCGATCCGGAGGGTATGGCTAGCACGGGTGCAGTGGTTAGTTTATCCTTTAATGCTTGGAAGGCCGAGATGCAGCTGCTGTCCCAACGGAAGGGGGTTTCCTTTTTCATGAGCTTAATGAGGGGTTGGGCTATCTTGGTGAAGTCGGATACGAATCTCCTGTAGTAGCCTGCTAGACCTAGGAAGCTTCGGACTTCCGAGAGTGAGTTCGGCGTGGTCCATTCTTTAACGGCGCGAACCTTAGCGGGGTCCACTCTAATCCCTTCCTTGGTTCTCACGTGACCCAAGAAGGCTACGCTGTCTTGCCAGAATTCGCACTTGGAGAATTTAGCGTAGAGTTGATTCTCCCTGAGGGTTTGCAGAGATATGCGTAGGTGCTTCTCATGTTCTTCTTTATTTCGGGAGTAGACTAGGATGTCGTCGATGAACACGATGACGAAGTCATCCAGGTGGGGTCGGAATACTCGATTCATGAGGTCCATGAATATGGCAGGCGCGTTAGTGAGGCCGAAAGGCATTACGTTAAACTCGTAGTGGCCGTAACGTGTCCGGAAGGCCGTTTTCTGGATGTCCGGTTTGGCCACTTGGATCTGGTGATATCCGGATCTTAGGTCGATCTTCGAGAACACCCCTGCCCCTTTGAGTTGGTCGAATAAGTCATCTATTCGGGGAAGGGGGTACTTATTCTTTATAGTAACTTGGTTGAGTTCTCGGTAGTCGATGCACAGGCGCATGCTCCCATCCTTCTTCTTAACGAATAGTACCGGTGCTCCCCATGGGGAGGTGCTGGGCCGAATGTAACCCTTATCTAGCAGTTCTTGGAGTTGTGTTTTCAGTTCCTTCATTTCCTTTGGTGCTAGCCGGTAGGGTGGTTTAGAGATTGGGGCGGCGCCCGGCATGAGGTCTATGGTGAACTCGACCTCTCGGGTCGGGGGTGCCCCGGGAATCTCGTCTGGGAAGACGTCGGTGAACTCGTTCACCACTGGGATGGCTTGTGGTTCGGGTGTTTTGGCGTTGAGGTCTTCGACTGAGCATAAGAAGGCCTCGTTTCCTTGGCCCAGATACTTCTTAATTTTCATCATGTTTATCAGCTTGATCCCTGGATCCTGGCGGGCACTGCGGTACGACACCCTCTTACCGTTTGGCCCTCGTAGGACCACTTTCTGCTCTCCGCACAGGATTTGCGCTCGGAACTTCCCTAGCCAATCCATGCCCAAGATTACTTGCATCCCATCCAATTGAAACTGGATCAGGTTACTGGGAAATTCCACTCCCTGAATGGTGATCATTACATGCTCGTACATGCGATCACATTTTATGACCTCGCCTGAGGCCACCTTGACTTGGAGTCGGACCTTGGTGGTGGCGTTAAGACCGAGCTGGGCGGCGAACTCGGTTGCTATAAACGAGTTGGTAGCCCCTGAGTCGAATAATATGACAGCTGGGGTGGCGTGCACTAGGAAGGTTCCGGAGACTATGTTGCTATCTCCGATCCTGGCCTTGCTTAGGGTGAGGATTCTCCCCCGGGTAGTCGGCGCGATGGTTTGGTCAAGTGGGGCGGTTTTGGGGTTCTTAGCTTCCTTGGCGAGAATTGGACGACTTCCTTCGGGTTTCCTTTTATACCCCAGTTGCATCCCTGGAGGCGGGTCCGCTACCTGTTGTAGCTGACATGCCTTGGCATAGGCCTCTCCGAGGGTCTTTGGTTGTTGGGCAGCCAAGGACCTCTGGTGTTCGGGCTTAAGGCCCGTTAGGAATTTCCTGACTTTGATCCCTTCGGTGGGTACTAGCTCGGGGGCGAGGCGAGCCAGTTGGCAGAATCGTCGGTAGTATTCTGAGACCGGGGCCGTCCCCTGTCTTAGATTGAGGAATTCCTCGCACATGGCGGCCCTCAGGTGGTTGGGGCAGAACTGTTCTCGTAACTGCGTCTTTAAGTTCTCCCAGTTGAATCCGGGGTCTTGCTCGTACGTAGGCCCCTCGCGGGCCCACCAGTCGTCGGCCTCGTGCTTGAAATAGAAGGAGGCTATCCTGACTCGGTGGCGTTCGGGGCATTGGGTCGCCCTGAACACCTTGTCGAATGTCTCAATCCATTCCTCGAGGGTTGTGGGGTCTTCGTCTCCCGAGAGAGTGGGTGGTTGATGTGCCGAGACTTGGTGGTGGATTTCCAAGTTCTCGTCTGTTGGCAGAGGTTGGGGTACGATAGTACTTAGTGCCTGGGCAATTTGGGTCAGGCGTTGTAGGGCTTGAGTCAAGATTTCTTGAGAGGGGTGTCCCGGTGCTCCTGACTGTTTCTTCTTGGGTGCCATTCCTGGCGATTAAAGGTTGATATTATTTTGTGTTTTAATCTTGATATAATAAGTGGGGAAGGGATTCCTAATATTAGAGAGGGATAAAGTGAGAGGAGGTTATGTGTAGGTTTCACAATCTCACCGCGCGTCCTAAGATTCCTGAGTCCTATGTTCCTAAATATCTAGAGTTCAAGCTTAATGTCTTAAAGTCCGGTCTTAAGAGTCTTTCCTAGGGTCAAACTTAGGCTCTGATACCAACTGTAACACCCCTGATTTTCAAGACATTTAAAACTTAATAATAAGGGTAACATCTCGTTAAATCCCAAGCGTAACATAGGTGTACGGGGTGCTATGCCACACCTGGGCTAGAGAACCCAGGTGCACAGGCTGTCTAACTACTATCCTCTGAAATATAAATGCATAATATGGCACGCAGGCCGAAAGGGAAAGCTATACTACTTCTACGCTCCAGTTCTAGCGCGCTCCGGTGCTTTAATCCTCTGTGCCTGAAAGCCAAATATATCTGTTCAGCGAGAGATGCTGGTAACCCACTCCAACGTGTTGAAATACAATACATATAGAGATATATATAGATATACGAAAACCATTTTGAGCATGAAGATATATCCTACGAACTCTAGCTTTAAAACCGGGAATGACTCGACAGATAAGGCCAGACACAAGCAACAGTTATAACGAGCATATGCAGTTCACAACAGATAAGGCAGATAAGGCAAAGCATAAACAATGATCATAACCCAACATGAACAATCCCCAATATAAATCCCATAGTCACATCCCCCAAGACACTCGTAATCACAACTCGTCCATGTCACAACACATAACACACTTTGTTGGCGCCACAGGACCAATCGCATGCCCATACATGAGGGTCAGCGCATATAGCTCTGACGCGGCCCCGCAGCACCCTGCCCCGTCTCACCTTACGGAGGAGTCGATCGCAACCGACTAATGAACCGCAGCTCATCATAATGTTTGATCGCAACCAAACAGTGGACCGCAGCCCACGAGAGTGTATTGTCTGACTGTAGCCAGGAATTCCCATCTGACTACAGCCAGCCTCTGAACCGCAGCTCAGGCAAGATGTCATCTGATTGCAGCCAGGAATTCCCATCTGACTACAACCAGCTTCTGGACCGCAGCCCAGGATACCGTCATCCGACTACAGCCAGGAATTCCCATCTGACTATAGCCGGCTTCTGAACCGCAGCTCAGGATAACCAATCCGATCGCAACCGAATTGGGGCAACACGCACACATAACACATAGCAAGCACATGCAACCCACATTACACATTGGGAAGGGGGATAAAGCGTATAACAAAACCTATGCGTGATCCACCACATACTAAGGATAGTCCTAAGGGGTTCATACTTCTTCCACCTAGGTCAACGGGATACCAATTCAACTAGCATGCAATACAATAGACTCATAAACCTACGAACGGTACCCGAAATATCAAACTAGACATAGGCACGACAAACGGGGTCCGTTGGGACACCACGGGGATCGGGGAAACATCAAACGGGGAAGCCGGGGTCCCGAGGGGGACAAATTCCAGCGGGTAGCCGGTGGGTGGTGGGCCACCCGCCGGCTGCCACTGTTCCGGGCAGCGGGTGCCCGGCGGGCAGCTGCCCGCCCGCCGGCTGCCCGCTGCCGGGCTGCCCGAGAACGCCACGGGTAGGTGGCGGGTCCCCTACCCCCACCTACCCCCCACTGACTCTTTTCACCACTTTTCGTCCCGGGAACCGTTGTGGAACCCGAAACCATGCTTAGACACTTTACAACGCAATTAATGACAACACGTAGACAATTAACGGATCAAATACGAGAACCGAACGGCACATAATCTATCATGCTTCCCTAAATACAATTAACACCCAAACATGCGATTTCCCACCCGATAACCCAAGAATAAGATCATACGGTACAACCTAGGGTTCTAATCACTTTTATATCAACAAGAGTACGGTTCGTCTTCTAATTGCAAGATTCGGTAGGAACAACACATAATCATCAAGGATACCAATTAATCACCAAGAACATCATAATCATCAAGAACAACACATAATCATCAAAATCCCAATTAATCATCAAGAACATCATTATTATCAAGAAACTCCCAATATCAAGATTATCAAGATTCCCCATGGAATCATCAAATCAACATCAATAATAATTACCATAATTTCGCCATTCACAATAGTATGGGGAAACCCTAAGGGGAAATCATAGCTATGAAAATAGGTTTTGTTGAGACATGGGTTACCTCTTAGCCTTAATTAATTCCTTGGCTATGAAGAATCTTTCTTTAAGCTTTCTTGATTTCTTCTAAGGGGATTCTTGGAGCTCTCCTGGGGTGATGGGCGTGTATGCGTGTGGGAGGGGGTTTTAGGTGCTCCCTAAGTTCCCTATTTATAGATCCAAGGGTTTATTTAGAGTTTATTCCTATTGGGTTTAGGGGTTGGGTTTATATAATTGGGCCCATGGGCTATGGTGGCCTTTTTCCCTAATTAACCATTATAATTTATTCTCTCTCCTGGGTTATTAATTAATTAATTAATTAATCAGTTGGTTTTAGGGTCCGTAACACGGGGTGTTACACAGACTCCCACTCCCACTACATCTTCTTCACCGTGGGCAGCCAGTCCAGTCAGCACTATGACAATGGCTACACCCACAGTAGATCACACACAGTCAATTGAGGTGGCCACAGATAGTCCAACACCTATAGCCCAGGAGGCAGCTCCACTTACTATAGAAGGCCCAGTGGCAAAGCGCCCCCGGCCACGAAAGCCCCGTCCACAAGTACGAGATCATGGGATGCACCTAAGGCGTATGACTCGGGGTTCGGGCGAAGAGTTTCATGCAATGAGCACCACCACTGATCCAACTTGCTACTCACAGGCCGTAGGTCACCCGCAGTGGCGTGAAGCTATGGATCAGGAGTTCAATGCTTTGCTACACAACAAGACATGGACTTTAGTACCGGCTGAACCCAATATGAATGTAATCGGGTGCAAGTGGGTTTTCAGGACTAAACGGACTGCGGATGGCTCGGTTGAACGGTATAAAGCCTGCTTAGTGGCTAAAGGGTTCAACCAAGTAGCAGGCGAGGATTTTTTTGACACTTACAGCCCTGTCGTCAAACCGACAACAGTTCGGCTCCTCTTTTCCCTCGCTGTGTCCAATCATTGGACAATGCGGCAATTAGATATCCATAATGCTTTTCTAAATGGACACTTAGCCGAGACTGTATATATGAAACAGCCCCTAGGCTATGAAGACCCCACACATCCGGGGCATGTCTGTCATCTACAGCGCTCTTTATATGGCCTAAAACAAGCCCCTCGGGCGTGGTTTAAAAGGCTACACGATTACTTACTCTCCGCAGGTTTTCTCCCGTCAAAAACAGATGTCTCCATATTTCACTATTCAGCATCTGCCTCCCGGGTCTTTTTACTTGTGTATTTAGACGACATCATCATGATGGGGAACGATGCTGCTCTCATTACTACTCTCCTACATCAGTTGGCAACAGTCTTTAAAATCCGAGACTTGGGTACACCAGGGTTCTTTCTCGGAATTGAAACAGTCACGCAAGGAACAGGGATGCTGCTGTCTCAACGACGGTATATGAATGATATCCTCACACGTGCTGGGATGGCTGACTGCAAGCCACTCACCACTCCAGCGGCCGTAAATCAGGCTGTGTCTCCGACTGAGGAATCATGTGATAATCCGACGCAATATCGTCGTCTTGTGGGTGCCCTATAGTACCTGACTATCACTCGGCCAGACTTGGCTTATTCTGTAAATCGGCTGTGCCAGTTCATGCACACACCTACAGTGGATCATTGGGGTCTTTTGAAGCGGGTTCTACGGTATATCAAGGGCACGACTACCTACGGCCTTCAGCTTTCTGCATCCACCTCGTCTGACATTCATGCTTTTTCAGACTCCGACTGGGCCGGTTGTCCGGTGGACAGAAAGAGTACTAGTGGTTATGCAGTGTTTCTTGGTTCAAATCTTATTTCTTGGTTGTCTAGGAAACAGCGCACTGTTGCACGTTCGTCGACCGAGGCCGAGTATAAGGCTCTTGCGGATGTATCTGCTGAAGTAACTTGGGTTGTATCTCTGCTTCGTGAGTTGGGTATGCACACCGGCAAGCCTTCTACACTTTGGTGCGACAATCTCGGGGCCACTTATCTCTGCGCAAATCCAGTCTTTCATGCCAAGACGAAACATGTCGAGATCGACTACCATTTCGTCAGGGACAAGGTCGCTTCTGGAGACATGGTCGTTAACTTCGTGTCCACCAAGGATCAACTGGCGGACATCTTCACCAAACCGTTGCCAGGTCCTCGGTTCACTACTTTGCGGGACAAGCTCAACGTGGTTGTGCACCACCCTTGTGCTTGAGGAGGTGTGTTAGACATAATATTATTAATGTTATATTTCCCTGTACTATCTGAATAAGTCAATAAGTTAGAGTCTTATGGCTAGCCTATTGTATAGGGTTAGTTAACGTAGATTACTCTCTTATTGTATTATCTTTGCTACTGTTCAGTTAATGCAGTTGTTGTTGATCTCATCGTGAGCAGCCTCTCTTTGCTGCTTGGTTTGCAAACAAGTGACTAGTCTTCTTGGTGCCATTTTCAAGCCTTTTCTGAGATATGTTTTTGTGAGATTTGTGTTCACAACTCACTTCCTTTTATAGCCGATGCTTAGCATTGGTAATTGTGAGCATTGAATGACCATTCAATATTTGTGTGTTATTCTTTGAACCATTTATTACGGCTATGACTATTAGCGCGTAATTTAATGAAGACCATGAGGGAGATGTAACATACATAGGAATTTTTGTGCAACGGTCATCATGTAATACTCAAATAGATAAAATAAATCAAATAAAGATTTATCTCTCTGTGAGTTAGAGATTAACCCATAATAAGCCACATTTTATTTCAAGACGAGAAAGGACACATGATACATCTTTAAAATGTGTTAAGAAGATTCTACTTCTTCTCTTTTCCTTTCTTCGTGTTACTTGGTTCCCCCTTTTCGTGTTTGTTTTTCTTCTTGAGAGTTGAGTAGTCAGGACGGGATGATCCAACAGAGGATTTTGTTTCAGCAAGAAGAGGATCTACATCTGGATATCCAACGAGTTTGGTTTTGCAGTCATATGTTCTGAGGAATTCGCGAAGATCCTTGTCCATGGTCGGGTCAATCCAAGATTTTTCAGATAGGAAGCCCAGTATGACGATAAGAGGAAGTTCCTAGTTTGGCTTTGTCTTTGAGGATTCTTCGTCGGATTCATATGTGATGAATCCATCGTAGTGCCCGAGATCTGAGTCTGAAGATATGTCCAAGGGGGCTCGCATGCTATTTCCAGGATAAAGATCACCCTGTTCTTCACGCTCAAGACGAACCCTTTCTGCGATTCTCTTTGTTGTGTCTTTGGTGATGGGCTTACGAGGTGCCATTTTAGACAGATCTTTAGAAGTTGATAATTAGACTCAGCTAATATCCTCCTTTTATAGTCAGAACATGATGGGATAATTTAATGCATTTGCATTGTTTTCAATGAGGTCCTGATTACTTGGATAAATATCAAGTGCGTCATGTCTTTTATGCACAAGACAACAAGTTCCAAAACATTTATTCCCGTGAACTTATTTGCATCATCACTTTCACGACTATGATATTTCGCAGAGCTTTGAAACTTTTGTGAAATTTCACGTTCAGTATTTAATATATCTTTGACCAGAATAGAAAAGATTATGCATCTTAAGAGTTTGGTGGAGAAGATAATCATTGCTGGTATGAAATTTTATTTAACAAAACCAGAGAGTAGGTAACCATGCCTTACAGGAGCAATAATCATAAAAGATTCGTTTTTAGAGAAAGCGCTAAGGCATGTGAAGTTCCAGACGAGTTGATTCATTAGTTACATTAGACACGCTGGCCACTTTTGCATACTCGTCCAGTTCCTCAAGAGAGAGGGTGGGCTCAGGCGATTTGCTTGATGACTGAGAGTGAATATGAGAAAGATCTTCATGAAATTTTTCATTCTTTTGAGGAACCTCAGGTATGGGATACCAACGAAAAGTGGGTGGATTAGATGTGTGCTGCTGTGCACTTTTCAGAATCATTATTCTTTCGTGTGCTAATTTTCTAGCTTGTTCCTGGTGGAAGGCTCTCTTAGCTTGAGATTCCATGACGATGTTGTCTAGACTTTCTTTGTCTTCCTTGTTGATTGAGCTTGGCATAGAGTATGTGACATTCACCCTTTCTCCATCTTCTTCCAGTTTTATGATTGTTGCGTTGGTGAATTTGCTTGCCTCCGTGAGATGATGGTTTAGCCGAATTGCTCATTTTTCTGCTTCGTCCATTTTTCCTTTGCCTTTGTTCTGATTCATACCTGCAAACAACACTTACTAAAACACTAAGATATGTTAATAGGTTAGTGTGAATAGCTTTCGTTAAAGGAGGAACTAATTTATAAGCACAAAGGTTGCGTGAAGATGTGTTCAAGAGATTTTGGATTGAGGTACCAAATCTCCTTTTGGGAATCTTTCAGGAATCTCTGAGTTATGAGACCATTAACACGCCAACTTGTTAGGTCATTTCAATCATTCCAATTTCGTGGCGGAGTGTGGCAAATCCATTTTCACAAAGTGGTTTAGTGAGAATATCTGCCAATTGATCATCAGTATTAACATATTCAAGGGATATGTTCTTTCTTTCAACATGATCATGTATGAAGTGATACTTAATATCAATGTGCTTTGTTCTAGAATGTAACAATGGGTTGTGTGTAATGGCTATTGCACTTATATTGTAGCACTTTATTAGCACTTCTCGAGCTATTACACCATAATCTTTTAATTGGTGAGTCATCCACAAGATTTGTGCACAGCAACTACCAGCAGCAATGTATTCGGCTTCAGCTGTGCTAGTTGCAATTGGGTTTTGCTTTTTGCTAAACCAAGATACAAGTCTTCCACCAAGGAACGGGCAGGTCCCTGAGGTGTTTTTTTCGATCAATTCTACAGCCAGCAAAATCAGCATCTGTATAACCAACAAGATCAAAAGAGTTTCCTTTCGGGTACCAAAGTCCTACACTTTGGGTTCCCTTCAGGTATCTTAAAATCTTTTTGGAAGTACTTAGATGAATCTCTTTTGGTTTATATTGAAACCTTGCACATACCCCAACAGCAAAAGAAATATCGGGTCTACTTGCTGTGAGGTATAGAAGGGATCCAATGATTCCTCGGAAGTTCTTTTGATCAACGTCTTTCCCTTCGTTATCAATATCCATTCTCAAGGATGTACTCATGGGAATTTTTACAGAGGACTTTCCATCAATTCCAAATTTTCGAATCAAGTCCTTTGTATATTTGGCTTGATTAATAAATATCCCTTCAGGGCATTGTTTGACTTGCAAGCCAAGAAAGTAGTTCAATTCTCCCATCATGCTCATTTCAAATTTCACATGCATGAGATTTGAGAATTTTTCACAAAGATATGGATTAGTGCCCCCAAAGATGATATCATAAACTTAGATTTGGACTAATAATACATGATCATTGTCTTTGATCCGAAAGAGTGTTTTATCAACAGCTCCTTTCGTGAAACCACAGTTTATGAGAAAGTATGAAAGAGTATCAAACCAAGCTCATGGAGCTTGCTTTAGTCCATATAATGCCTTTTTGAGATGATAAACTTTTTCTTGTCCGCAATCAATAGCGAAACTAGGTGGTTGTTCCACATACACTTCTTCTTCTAGAAAACCGTTTAAGAACGCACTTTTGACATCCATCTGTAGACTTTGAAGTCTTTATATGCTGCATAGGCTAGGAACATTCGTATTGCTTCAAGCCTAGCCACTGGGGCGAAGGTTTCATCAAAATCAATACCTTCTTCTTGACAATAGCCTTTGGCAACAAGTTGAGCTTTGTTCCTAACAATGAGACCATCTTCACTCATTTTGTTTTTGAATACCCATTTAGTTCCAATGACATTTTGGTGCGTAGGTCTTGGAACAAGTTCCCATACATTGTTTCGTTCAAATTGATGAAGTTCTTCTTGCATGGCTATAACCCAATCTAGATCATTTAAGGCTTCTTCAATGGATTTTGGTTCCATTTGTGATAAAAAACAGGACATCATATTTTTGTGTAAAGAAGCTCTAGTTCTTACTCCTTCTTGTAGGTCTCTAATGACTTGATCGGGTGGATGATCTCTTAACCATCTACGATCTGGTTCAAATGATGGTTGTTGATGTTGACCGTCCATATAAGGAATGTAAGGCAGGTCAATGTATACCATTGGTTCTGAGGTGGATTGAGTGTTTGCGTCAATAACTTGTGTTGCTTCATCAGTTTGAGCTCTAGATTCGGGATGTCTAGACTTCGATTGGTATCTTGTGTATGATAGAATATGATCT
This sequence comes from Ipomoea nil, assembly GCF_001879475.1. Classification (NCBI taxonomy): domain Eukaryota; kingdom Viridiplantae; phylum Streptophyta; class Magnoliopsida; order Solanales; family Convolvulaceae; genus Ipomoea; species Ipomoea nil. The sequence continues at coordinate 964,679 of NW_017617577.1, forward strand.
TCAAGATCTGAGTCTTCTACATCAATTGTTACATCTTCCTGAGAGATTGGGTCTTGAACAGTTTATTTATTCATCCCAACAGGGATTTTCTCGGCTTGTTCATCAAATTTAACATGTATAGATTCTTCAATGACCATTGTTCTTTTGTTAAGGACTCTGTAGGCTTTGCTAACCGAAGAATATCCCATGAACAGTCCTTCATCAGCTCTTTCGTCAAAGGCTCTTAGATGGGTCTTCCCGTTGTTATGAATGAAACACCTGCAACCAAAGATATGAAAATAACTGATAACAGGTTTCTTACCTTTCCATAATTCATATGGAGTGAGGTTGTGAGCTTTGTTGATCAAGGATCGATTTTGTGTGTAGCAAGCTGTATTTATGGCTTCGGCCCAAAATCGCTTAGGCAAGCCTGAATGTGCGATCATGGTTCGTGCTGCTTCTTTCAAGGTTTTGTTTCTCCTTTCGACAACACCATTTTGCTATGGAGTTCTTGCTGCCGAGAGTTGGTGAAATATACCATTTTTTCCGCAGAAATCCTTGATGACTTTGTTTACAAATTCGGTTCCCTGATCTGATCTGATCCTTATAATGTTGACTTCCTTTTCGGTTTGGAGCTGTCTTAGGAGATTAGGTAAGACAATTTCTGTTTCTTTTTTCCTTTTTAGGAACAGTGCCCAAGTATACTTCGTGTGGTAATCTACTACGACCAGAGTGTATTTTCGTCCACTTAGATTTGCAGGGTCTACTGGTCCAAATAAGTCCATATGAAGTAAGCTCAACGGGCAAGAGTTCATGTATGACTCTTTGGACTTAAAGGATGATTTGATTTGCTTTCCTTTTTGACAAACTTCACAGATTTTGTCTTTAACGTAGGTTGCTTTCGGTAGACTTTCTACTAAGTTTTTCTTCGCAAGTTTGTTGATGGTCTTTAGATTCAAGTGACTTAGCTTGTTTTGCCACTCCCAGCTTAGATCTGCATTGCTTTTAGCCACAAGACAAACATTATCATTAGATGAGTTCCAAGTGATAACATACATATTTTTCTTTCGTTTTGCTGAGAGAACAGTTTCGCCATCTCTTGTGCTGATAATGTTGCATTTATCTTTGGAGAATTCGACGTTGTATCCTTTATCGCAAAACTGACTTGTGCTTAGTAGATTGAATTTCAGTCCTTCTATGTATGAGACATTTTGAAATTTTATGCCATTTTTTATCACATCCCCTGTCCCACGAGTTTTGCCACTGGTTTCTCCTCCAAAGATCACTTTCGGACCGTCGATTTCCTTAAAGTTGCTCAAGATTGTTTTGTCTCCAATCATAGGTCTTGAGCATCCGCTATCTACATACCATATGACCTGTTTCTCCTACAAGAAAGATTATGCATTCTTAGGTACCCCTTCAGTTGCGGGTCCTTCAGGGTTAGAGGTTAACTTTGGGATCCAAGCGAACCTAGAGTAACCTTTACTCATTCTCGGTCCTTTGTACCCGTTGAAGACGCGGTAATCATAAAAGATTTTTGAAAAGGTTTTGTTCTTATATCGTTCTTGAAAATAATCAGCAGGTGGATTATGATACTGCTTGGAGTAATTGGTTTGTTTGTGCTGATGTATTTTGTCAAATTGCGCTTTTGACAATGGTTCGGGATATTCAAGCCAATCTTCCTCAGTTGGTGATCTTCTAACTGACCTCTCGACATGTTGGATATGTTCACTTCGTGTATACTTAGAACGATTTTGCCTCTGATTAACGTTTCGTTTTGTCCTTGATTGATTGTTCCTTGTAGGCTGACCATTTTTTTGATATAGATTAAATCTATTATCTTTTGGTCCATTCCGTTTGGCATTTTTGTGTCTAGGATTTCCTTTCAAGGAATTATCATTTCTTGGTTCCACAATTCGTTGTACAGCCGTTCCCTTAGGTTGGCTTGTTGATTGTGGTGTTTCGCCATTGTTAATCTTGGTTACTGGCTCAGATACTTGAGTGGGACCTTGAACAAAAGTAGATATAAAACTTTCACGGGTATATGCATTTGTGGGTTTGTTTAAGGTGACATGTGAAGAGGAGCCGAGGTCATAACCAATTCCGGTTCTTTCCCCAGGCGGTTTTGATCCATTTACCATTCGGTCCATTAGATTGGACGAAATATTAAATGAGTCAAGAACCTCATGCAAATGTTGCTCCCGCTTCTCTCTTTCTGTGCACTGCTCATTGAGAGATAGAACTTGCTTTTCGATCTGATTCTTTACAATGGCTAGCTTTATGTTCACTATTCGAACTCACCTTAGCTCATTGTGGCTGATCAATAGTCGAGAGTTCTCCTCTTTTAGTTCTGAGTATGTGCTGTTTATGATTGCAAATCTCCTCATCATATCACTGACTAATTCATTGGAGTTTTGATCACTTGTTGAGCCGGTTTCTAATGAAAGGAAGGAGGAGGATTGAGAGTCTACCTCTTCATCCTGTGCCATGAGACACATTTCATTCGATTCTTCTTTCTCGCTGAACAAGCACAGAAGCCCCTTTTCTTCTTCAGTACTATCATCATCTGAACTTGAGCTTGAGGAACTGCTCTCGGATTCAAAGTTTTCGGTTATTTCACTTACGACCATTGCTTTTCTTCTTCTCTCGTTTCTTGAGTTCGATGACTCTTGTTTGTCACTTCGTTTGGTGAACTCGCTGCTCTCTTTTGATGTGCTTTTCATCACGCCAGGGTCTTGATGTTTGCTGACCATTGGTTGTGGACAATTTGCCTTGAAGTGTCCAGGCTTTCGGCACTTGTAGCACAGCATTTGGGAATCAGTGGTTTCTTGTCTCGGTGGAAGTGAAGATCTTTCATGTTGCCTTCGGCTTGATGGTCTTTGGAAATCTTGAAAGTTGTTCTTCCGCATGAACCTTTTCATATTGTTCGTCAGATAAAAAATTGCAAGAGTTAGAAGTTGACCTCTTTGACGTCGATGCTTGTTGATTGGCCATCAAGGCAACATTTCTGATTTCGGATTCTTCCAATTCTTTTGGTTCATGCTCGAACTCATAAGCTTTCAGATCACTAAAGATTTTTTTTTGTGCTAGTGGTTTTCATGTCACGATGATCTCTCATTGCAGTGACCTTCATATCCCATGATTTCGGGAGGCCTCGAAGAATCTTCAAATTCTTCTCTTTTTCAGTAAGCTCTTTTCCGAGATCTGAAAGATCGCCCAGAAGTTTCGTGAACCTAAGCTCCATGTCGGTGATAGCTTCGTTGGGCAACATCTTGAAGTCTTCAAACTTTTTCATGGCTACTGTAAGTTTGTTGTCTTTCTACTACTCATCCCCTTCTCCCAAATTCATAAAAACGTTCCAAATTTCCATTGCTGTTGTGCATTTGCGAACTCTTGGGAACAGGGAATCGTCCAGAGATTTGTAGAGGATATCTCGAGCAACGTTGTCCAAGTTAGCTCGCGTTTTCTCATCAGAATTGAGTTGAGCCTTTGGTTTCGGTATCATGGGTTCTGCACCAGCTCCTTGTGCAGCAGCTTGAGTGTTCACCATCATAACAGTGATAGGTCCTGTGGTTATTACATCCCACATTTCATCATGAATGGCCGACAGATGTGCCTGCATTCTCACTTTCTAGTCATCAAATTTTGAGAGATTGATGGCAAGAGGCCTAGATCGGTTAGAATGATCCTTTTCCATTTTCTTTTTGAAAAATTAGTGCAAAGACGAAAAGATGCAAATTTTAAGATTTTAAGAGAAGGGATCTACCATGCAGTAAAGGAAAAGTTTTTACCATTCAAGGTAACACCTCTGATACTACTTGTTGGTCCCGGTAGGGTCGAAAGGAGAGTCTAGAGGGGGGGGGGTGAATAGACTCAATTCGTTTTTCACGAAAATAACTCATTTCGGGGTTATTACGCAGCGTATATGTATACAAATTTTAAGTTACTTTGCACTGTTTGATCTTTTTAGGAAACTTTCGGTTAGAGTCGCATGTTATGCAATGCTTGAAAGTAAAGTGCTGAAATGTAAAGAGATAGAGACAAGAGATTTTTATAGTGGTTCGGCCAACTGTGCCTACTCCACTCTTCTTTCACAACTTGTGAAAGGTTTGCACTATCACTCCTAGTACAAATTACGCCAAGATAGCTTCCTTGATCACTAATGTAACACCCCGTGTTACGACCTCTAACACAAACTAATTATATAATTACTCACCTTAAAAAGAGAATTAAAATCCATTAATTAACTAAGAAGGGTCCACCATAGTCCTTGGACCCTTATCCCTAAAACCAACCCCTTAGTCCTATAAGGAATAGAATTAGCAAGCCCATACCATTTAGACCCCAATTAGGACTCTTAGATATATAAATAGGGGCATAGGAGGCACCTAGAATCCACACCACAATAACTTTCACCACACAAGAATTCCCAAGAATTCCCATAAGAGAAATCAAGAAAGAGGAGATCTTAAAGAAAGACCCTTCATAGCCAAGGAATTTAATTAAGGCTAAGAGGTAACCCATGTCTCAACAAAACCTATTTTCCTTGCTATAATCTTCTTCTTTGGCTCCTTCTATATGCTTGTGTCTTGATGAAATCTTCTATGATAATTATGATATGATCTTGATGATTTTATGTGTGATCTTGATGATCTTGATGATGATAAGAGGATCTTGATGGTTGTGTGATGTTCTTGATAAATCTTGATGTTTCTTGATATTAAAAGATGAACTATGATCTTGATGATTTAAATATGATTTGAGCCCTAGGTTGAATCGTGAATTTCGTATTGGGATATTCTTGGTATATTTGGGTGGGAATTCACATGTTCAGGTGTTGATTATGTTTAGAAGTCATGATAGGTTCTGTTCTATGTGATTCTTGCATTTGATCCGTTAATTGTCTACGTGGTGTCGTCATTTGTGTTTAAAAGTGTCTAAGCATGGTTTCGGGTTCCATGGAGGATCCCAGGACTTATATTTTGGAAAAGGAGTCAATGGGGGGTAGGGGGACTCGCCACCTAACCGCTGCCCGAGGTAACGCCGCCGGCAGCGGGCAAACGACTGCCCGCCAGGCACTCGCTGCCCGGAGGTTTATCGCCGGCGGGTGGCCCTCCATCCGCCGGCTACCCGCTGGAATTTTACCTACTTTGGGACCTTGGCTTCCCGTTTGATGTTCCCCAACCCCCGTGGTGTCCCAGCGGACTCCGTTTGTCGTGCATGGGTCTAGTTTGATGTTTCGGGTACGTTCGTAGGATAAAAGAGTCTCGTGTAATGCATGCTAGTTGAATCGGTAACCCGTCGGCCTAGGAGGAAGATGTATGAACCCCTTAGGACTATTCTGTAACACCCCGTGTTACGATCCCTAAAACCAATTAATTATTTAACCAATTACCCAAAAGAAAGAATTAAATCACAATAATTAATTAGGAAAGGCCCACCATAGTCCATGGGCCCTTATCCCTAAACCCAATCCTTAGTCCTAAAAGGAATAGAGTTAGCAAACCTATAGTAATTAGGCCCTAAGTAAGACTCTTAGATATATAAATAGGGAACATAAGGAGGCACCTAGAACTCCCACCACAATAATCTCTCACCACACCAAGAATTCCAAGAATTCCCCTAGGAGAAATCAAGAAAGAAGAAAGCTTAAAGAAAGACCCTTCATAGCCAAGGAATCAATTAAGGCTAAGAGCTAACCCATGTCTCAACAAAACCTATTTTCATAGCTATGATTCCCCTCTTAGGATTTCCCCATATTGTTGTGTATTGATGATTTGTGATATTATTATTGATGATTGGTGGGATGATTCCATGGGTGATCTTGATGATGAGAGGTTCTTGATAATTATGGTGTTCTTGATGATTATATGACGTTCTTGATAATTATATGGTGTCCTTGATGTTCTTAATGATTATATGAGGTTCTTGATAGTTATATGATATTCCTACCGAATCTTGATTTTGGAAGATGAATTGTGTTCTTGTTGATTTAAAAATAATTAGAACCCTAGGTTATATCGTGGAATTCGTATGGTATTATTCTTTGTATATTGGGTGGGAATTCGCATGATTGGGTGTTGATTGTGTTTAGAAAAGCATGATAGGTTATGTGTCATATGTTTCTTGATTTTGATCCGTTAATTGTCTACGTGTGTTATCGATTGCGTTTGAAAGTGTCTAAGCATGGTTTCGGGTTCCACAAAGGTTCCCGGGGCGTTTTTGGTGAAAAAGAGTCAGTGGGGGGTAGGTGGGGGTAGGGGACCCGCCACCTACCCGCGGCCTATTTGGGCAATGCCGGCAGCGGGCAGCCGGCGGGCGGGCAACTGCCCGCCGGGCACCCGCTGCCCGGAACAGTACCGCCGGCGGGCAGCCGGCGGGTGACCCCTCACCCACCGGTTACCCGCTGGTTTGAACCCCACCTTGGGATTTTGGCTTCCCCGTTTGATGTTCCCCCGACCCCCGTGGTGTCCCAACGGACTCTGTCTATCGTGCCTATGTCTAGTTTGATATTTCGGGTACCGTTCGTAGGTTGTATGAGTCTTATATATCGCATGCTAGTTGAATTGGTATCCCGTTGACCTAGGTGAAAGAAGTATGAACCCCTTAGGATTATTCTTAGTATGTGAAGGATCACGCATAGGTTTTGTTATACGTTTTCTCCCCCCTTCCCAATGTGTTAATGTGGGTTGCATGTGCTTGCCATGTGTTATGTGTGCATGATACCCCAATTCGGTTGCGATCGGATTGGTTATTCCTGAACTGCGGTTCAGAAGCTGGCTGCGGTTAGATTTACACTCTTGGGCTGCGGTCCACCGTTTGGTTGCGATAAAACGTTTCTACATGAGCTGCGGTTCATTTTCCTGGCTGCGGTCAGATGACATACTCTTGGGCTGCGGTCCACTGTTTGGTTGCGATCAAACTATGATGAGCTGCGGTTCATCGGTCGGTTGCGATCGACCCCTCCGTGTTGCGATACGGGGCAGGGTGCTGGGGGGCCGTGTCAGAGCTATATGCACTGACCCTCATGTATGGGCATGCGATTGGTCTTGTGGCGCCAACAAAGTGTGCTATGTGATGAGATATGGATGAGTAGTTGTTATGGGTGTCTTGGGATGTGATTGTGGGTTTATGATGGGAATCATATATGTCGGGTTATGGATATTAACTGTGCATATCTTTATCTGCCTTGCCTGTTTCCCTATGCTTATGAACTATATATGCTTGGTATAACTGCTGTCTGTGCTTAGCTCTATCTGTCGAGTCTATCCCTGTTTTAAAAGCTAGAGTCTCGTATGATATGTCTTCATGCTTCAAAATGGTTTTCGTATATCTATATATATGTCTATATGTATTGTATTTCAACGCGTTGGAGTGGGTTACCAGCATCTCTCGCTGAACAGATATATTTGGCTTTCAGGCACAGACGAGTAGATCACTGGAGCGTGCTAGAAGCTTGGGGCGTAGCTTAGATAGTTTTCCCTTTCGGCCTGCGTGCCATGATTTAGTATTGATACTGATTGAGGTTTTAGAATTTAGCCTGTGCACCCGAGTTCTCTAGCTCGGGTGTGGCATAGCACCCCGTACTCTTTATATCGTATTTTGGGATTTAACGAGATTCTATCTTTATTATATAAGTTTTAAAAGTCTTGAAAATCTGGGGTGTTACATATTCTTAGTGTGTGGACAATCACGCATAAGTTTTATTTATACGTTCTCCCCTTTCCCAATGTGTCAATATGTTTACTATGTGTTATGTGAGCATGATACCCCAATTTGTTGCGATCAAATTGGTTATACATGAGCTGCGGTTCATTATCTTGGCTGCGGTCAAACTGGTTACTCATGAGCTGCGGTTCATTATCCTGGCTACGGTCAGTGACTCACTTCTAGGGCTGCGGTCCACCCCATGGGCCTCGTGTGCAATGGTCCACCGACTGGACGCGTCACGCGGTGTGTAGGGCCATTAGACCGAGGAAGGCCATAGTCCACCGAATGAGTTGTCAGGCGGTGTGTAGGGCTATGGTCGGCTGCGATCCACCGAGTGTATGTGCCAGCGGTGTGTAGGGTCGTAGTCCCCAAAGATCCTAGCCCACCGAATGAGTCCCTCAGGCGGTGTGTAGGGCTATGATCAGCTACGACCCACCGACTGAGCTCGTCAAGCGGTGTGTAGGGTCGCAGTCCCCAAAAGAGGATCACAGTCCACCGACTGAACGCGTCAGCGGTGTGTAGGGATGTGATCCGCTGTTGAAACTATCGGCGGTCTATACAATTGGCTGCGGTCAATTCCTTCATGTTGCGGTATGAGGTAGGGTGCTGCAGGGCCGTGTTAGAGCTAAATGCGCTAACCCTCATGATTGGGGCATGCGATTGGTCCCGTGGCGCCACCAAAGTGTGCTTGTGTGACAAGGATATTGATTGAATAATGGTGTGAATGATTTGAAAGTGAACTGTGACCTTAGATACGCGTTTTTATGATGTTGTCTCTATATAATTGATTATCATTTGTTGAATGTGTTTATCCCTATCTGTCGAGTCTAATCCTGGTTTTAAAGCTAGAGTCTCCTAAGTATATATCTTCCTACTTCAAAATGGTATATATATACACACTTACCTATATTGTATTTTAACGCGTTAGAGTGGGTTACCAGCATTATTCACTGAACAGGTATATTTGGCTTTCAGGCACAGATGAGTAGACTCCGGAGCTTGCTAGAGACCCGAAACGTAGATAGTTAGTTTTCCTTTCGGGCTGCGTGCCATGATGATGTATTGACATTTCTTTGAGGATATTTAGTTAGTATAGCCTGTGCATCTGAGTTCTCCAGCTCAGATGTGGCATAGCACCCCGCACACTTATGTTTAGTAATGCTCTGTTTGGGATTTAATGAGAAATTACCTTTATTATATAGGTTTTAAAAGTTTCGAAAATCGGGGGTGTTACAACTAAGCCGGACAGCTACTTGAAGGTTTTTCAACTCCTCGAGTTTACTCCGCCTCTATCAACGTCTTCTTCAGAGTTGAGGGTTGGATGTGAATAATCTTCGAGTTTCTCCAACAAGATGAAGTCTTGACTGGCAGGTAACTTGATGAATAATCAGCGTGTACATAGTTGCAAGACTTCTTCAAGGTTGTGTGAATGAAATCAGATATGTCTTCTTCAAATTTCAAACCTTGAATCACTGGATTTCAAAAGCTTGAGAGAGTGAACTTGTATAAGGAGCTTTTGAGAGAAAGTATTCAATTGCTCTAAAAACCAGCAACTTCTATCCTTAAGAAGATGGGTATTTATAGGTGAGAAGAAATCCATCCGTTGGAGGGAGATGGCATTTCAAACCTATGATCCAGTGGGTAAAGACCGGAGAGCCTTGTGCATTTATTGCTTCATTAAATGCAGCTGTACTACATAGTCGTTGGAGATAAACACCTTTGCTTATTTTGTCTTCTTGCTCTGAAAAGTAGTACTATGGCATTTATTGCATCTTGATAAATGTGCTCTCATTCTTAGGAAAGATTAATTCCAAGGATGATCTACAGATGGGACAATTGACAACATTATTCTTGAGCTGAGAGGAGATGAATTGTCTTGACAAGCACATCTTTAAGAAAATAGTCTCAAGAGACTTCTTTCGCCTTCTGCTTTCGGTTGAGGGAGACCATTGATTCTTTCGGGGTCAGCTTCATAAACTCTTCTTTCGTTCTTCAAAACCTAACTGAAGAGATGATAACTCGGTTTCGTGTGTTTGACTAACTTAACACGAATTACATGATGAGTTATGGTGCCTTTCGTCTAGGACGAAGGTAACAAAATAAAAGATAAAAAGTTAGGGGTCTACTTCTAGGTTACATTGATATCATCAAAATCCTATTACATATGTTCCTAACAAGCAAGACTCGACGCGTCGAGCGGGCAGAATTCAGCAACGTGGCAGTTTCCTAATCTCGCGAGGAAAATTCCCATTTCGTCCCTACTTTGCTCCTGCTATAAAAGGACTCTTTCCTCAACCCTAGATAATCATGCTCAGTTTTGGAGACAAGAAAGAAGATAATCAAGAGTCACAAGTTGTTTAGGGAAATAAGAAGCAAGCTACGGAGATTTGGGAGAATCACTTGGTTTAATTCTTGTAGTCTTTTAGATTACTTGTAAACTCTTATATTTGTTATGTATTTCATGTTAGCCATGTGTGGCTAAGTTTTCTTAGAGATTCTTGGGTAAAAAGTATTTATGAACCTATGTGTCTGTGCTCTCAGATTCTTTAATATATTAATATTTGGGTTTTATACTTGTGTTGCAGTTGTGGTTTATGTTGTTGATGCTTGTAATTAGTGGCCATAGTTACTTGTTTCATAGCTTTCTTTGTGTCATAACAGGAGTTAGGCATAATTTAGGGCACACACAATTGCATTTAACTATTGGACATTAGGAGAGGGCAAATTGCATTTAAGGAGTTTAATTCTTGATTATTGCAGTAGTTAGGAGTTTATTATGAATGCTTGTTCTTACATTGTTGAGTGTTTATATCACGGGAGTGAATAGTCACTTATTTTAGGTTAGAGATTACGGGAGTAACTCTTTCCCTTGTTGCATTCTCACACTTGTTTAAACCCAGATTTAATATTGCACATTAGATTGGCACTAGGTGATTAAATGCTTGAATCCCAGGAATCTCATCATCTTCCTATTGTTTTCACAAACCTGCATACTTTGTTTTCCTTTAATTGTTTTAATCAACCATCCATGTCTTTCGTTAGGATTAGCTTCATAAGAATAAATTAGTAGCTAGTGCTTAATACGCACCACTTCCCTGTGGATCGATAACTCGATACTCCGGGTAATTATTTGTTTGAGAAATATACCGTAACCAAATCGACGCCATTGCCTGGGAAGTGACGTTTAAGTATTGATATTAGTGAAAATTTTATTCGAGGAGTCTAATACATTTTTTTTGTTTTTATTTTATTTTAGCTAATCTATAACAAGTTTTTTTTGTTGAGTTGTGCTCTCTTGATCTAAGAACTTGGTTTTGTATGCGACACGATCTTTGGGGAAGGAATGATTATTACCTTTGAACCTAGAGATTTAAATGATAGACAAGTTTCTTAGAAAACAAGGAAGGATGGCCCAGGTACCAAATCAAGTCAATGTGAACCTCAATGGAGAAGGAGAGGAAGTTAAACAACCTCCTGCCGCAGCAAGATCCATGTCTGACTACATTGCTCCTGATGTTGAGGAGCATGATAGCATTAATATTCCAGGTGTGGAGGTCAACAACTTTGAAATCAAGCTGACCATCTTACACATGATCACTACTGATCAGTTTGGAGGGTCACCCACGGAGGATCCCAATTCTCATATCACAACGTTCCTCCGTATATGTGGCACTTTCAAAATCAATGGTGTCCCTCAAGAAGCCATCAAGCTTACACTTTTTCCCCTCTCACTAAGTGATAAGGCTCATGGTTGGCTCATCTCACTTCCAGCCAACCACTTTGATACTTGGAGCAATTGGATAGGGAATTTTTGAATAAGTTCTACCCAATCTCAAAGACTCAAAGGATTAGGACGGCGATCCAAAGTTTCAAGCAATTGGCAAATGAAACTCTAACGGAGTCTTGGGAGAAATTCAATGAACTAAGAAGGAAGTGACCGCACCATGGCTTCCAAAATTGGGATTTAATTATGGTATTCTGTGAAGGTTTGCTTGAAAAATCAAGGATTTTAGTTGATGCTTCTTCGGGTGATTCATTCACAGTTTTGGAACCAAACCAAGCTGAAGAACTTTTGGAGAAGATTGCTATGAATGGATCAACATGGTACTCAGAGAGATCTTCTTAAAAACTTGTAGGGGGAATGCATGAAGTGGAGCAAACTTCCACTTTGTTAGCTAAGGTGAATAATGTGGTTTCACTGGTTCAAAAGCTAGCTCAATTCACCCTAAAAAATCAAGTTATGAGTTATGTTTCTACTCCTCCTATCTTTCTAATCAAGTTTTGATGTGTGATCTTTGTGGTGGTGGACATAATTTGGGAGAATGTCTCAATGATTCAAGTTCTCAATCTCCCATGGAGCATATTAATTTGGTTGGATATAATACGCCACCACAACAATCTTTTCAACCTCAAGGGGCCTATTGTAACACCCACTTTTGTAACTCGTAATTATCTCTCTAAACAGTCATTAACATAATCTAAGCAGCGGAAAACTAGATAATAAGTAGTGAGGGTGTCACCGCCACAACCACCACTCTTGGTGATTGCACAGGCTAAAGGGGTAAAACTATAACATACAATTAAGTCTGGGTATTAAAATAAATACTGAAAAATAAGGGGGAAAGACGTCACCCCAAAATAGTCTACATCATCAAACGTCATCATAAGTGTAAGGTCATAGTTTAATTCCAAAAGACATCATAAATAGAACTAGAGTTTAGATAGCTCAGATTAAGAGACTAATCTAACTCGATCTCTTCTCACTGCTAGGCCCACCTGAAAGGGGTTTTGCAAGCAACACATAGACAAATAGGAAAACACTCGTTAGCATGAAGCTAAGTATAACCACACTCAACCCTGTAAAGCATTCTAGCATATATTTTGAAAACATTTGATATCTTTATAGCAATAAGCTAACCTCAAAACATCTTTAGTTCATCATATTCTTTCTAAATGCTTGCACCCTATAATATCAGTTGGTATGCTTACATATGAATAAGACTAATCACGTATATTTATATACATATAGACTTTTCAAATAGCTTATCAAGCAATTCATGCTTACAGATAGGATCATGTTTAAAGATCATATAACAAGTGTTCACATGCTATCACACTCTTATCACATAACTTATTAAGTAGAACTTTTACTACATCACAATAATCATGCTCAAGGATCATCTCAAGTTAAACTTCTCATTAAACAATCTTTTACGATGTTCTATTCGCAAGGTCATGTATAACATTATGAACATGCTTCTCATGCAATCTAGTGCCACATTATAATCATACTCTTATGCAATCTAGTGCAACATTATACTCATATTCATATGCAATCTCGTGCATTAATATAATCATACTCTTATGCAATCTAGTGCAACAATACACTCATACTCTTATGCAATCTCATGCAACAATATAATCATACTCTTATGCAATCTAGTGTAATGATACACTCATACTCTTATGCAATCTAGTGCAACAATATACTCATATTCATATGCAATCTAGTGTAATCATACACTCATACTCTTATGCAATCTAGTGCAATAATATACTCATATTCATATGCAATCTAGTGTAATAATACAATCATACACTCAAATATAAAATAGAGTACTTTATTTGGAGGTTTCTTTGTTACTTCCTCGAGTCTTTCTTGACTCTCTTTCTTTCTATCGAGTCTGTATCGACTCTCATAATCGAGTCTCTGTTGACTCTCTTTCTTGAGTCTCTGTTGACTCTCTTTCTTGAGTTTCTGTTGACTCTCTTTCTTTCTCTTATACTCGTACACGGTTTAGGGTTTCACAGAAGTGTGACTTACCCCATCGGGAAAGGCATAATTCCGACCTAATATCTCCTACCGTCTACGGAACCAATCTCGTGGTTCAAACTCTTTGGAATCAAGTATCGAACTATTAGTGTACTATTAGTGTGCACACCCCCTAACCATGATTCCAAGCCTGGCGGGAAGTTTCTAACCTCGTAACGTGGGAATACACCGCGTTACATACTCTCGGACCGCAATGTCCGTAAATATCTCCTGAGAAGAAATAGTCCAAACGGTATCCTCCAAAACCTCACCGATATAGATAATACATAAATATATCTCTCATGCATCCAGTGGCGGACCCAGAAAATTTTTCCAGTGGGGCGAAACGCATTAAAACAAAAGAGATAGTTTAATAAAATATAAAACACTTGAAATATAGCCATAAATATTGTTGGATGTAGACGAAAAATAAAACACATTAAAACTTTATAAAAAATATTCATAACAAAATATGAAACATAATTAATTTGATAAAATAATTCAAATAAAAAATACATTATAAACACATCTCGTCTCATTATTAATATAAAAGAAAATTATATATATATGTGTGTAAATCTCACAATTAATACAAAGTATTAATCTAAAAATCATAAGAAATATATAACATGCACGCTTTCACCCTAAATCCCAGGGATAAAATCTGCACACACACTCGCTGAGGAAGGATTCGAACCCTGGCCTCTTAAAAAGATGATACGCATGCCTTACCACCTAGTTTAATTATCTTTTGTTAAATTTTATCTATTTTATTATACTTATACTAAAACTTGTACTATATATACATATATACATACAAGAGTTATATATGGGGTAGGGGTGGGGTGAGTGGGGGCAGCTGCCCCCACTGCCCCCATGCTGGGTCCGCCTCTGCATGCATCAATCTCATACATGCACCAATTCTACTACTTCCCAATGCATCAAATAATGGTGTACCACATGCTTATGGTTTTTGAAAGTATTCTTGAGCTCACGTTGGCCCTTTATGCATTTTTGAAATATGACTCATGTGAAATGTCAAATGCTCTATAACATGCTTCTAAATCATGTATAAACTAACATGAAGTATTCAAAGATACATCATCATGCTCGATTTGTTAAAATAGCAATTTGTATACATCTCTTTCAACAAGTATGCTTCTATTCTCATGGATCAAAGAATACAATTTAATCATGCTTCCTTACTTAATAAGAACATTGTTTGATCACAAATTCAACAATTTCTCAAATACAGAGAGTTAGGCGAAATATGCACTGTGTCACATTTCTTCACAAAATCATTCATAGCATACTCGATTTTAATCCAAATTCAACGAAGTCAAAGCCAAAACGTGGGGCAAGAGTCCCGAAGAGCCGAGCCACAAGGGCTCGTAACACTCGGTCCGAAACGACACGTAGCTGAGCCACAAGGGCCCGGCCACTGCACAAAATCTAATCAGAACATCACTCAGGGACTTAGGGCGGGACTCATCATGGTCCGCCCCTATAGACCCGCTACTACGCCGGGACTAGGCGACGACCCTCTTCTAGGGCCGTGACCTAGTCCCGTGGTGGCACGGCTCTAGCCGGAGGCCCTTCTAATGGGCCGCGGCTACGGCCGCCACTCTGGTCTGGTGCACACTGTGTTGTGCACCAGATAGCTTTTCACCTGCAAAATCTTGTCCAAACATGTCCAAAACAATCTCAACAACTCATAAACACATATCAAAGCATTTCTAAGCATAAACACATCAAAAACTCATAGTTTCTACTCATTTATACTCAAATCTAGGCTTCACATAGCCAAATCTAAAGAGGAATCCATGGGGTTATACCTCTTGTAGACCTCTCCTTCTAGCTTGGATCTCTTCTTCCTCTTGGTCAAGCTTGAGCCTCCTTCACCACTTACACTTCCCAACACACCTTTTATCCTTTGCCTAAAACCTTAAAGACTAAAGAAACTAGAAGAAAAATGAAGCTAGAAAGGAGGATGAACAATGCTTACTAAGTTGGAGCTTTTCTCCTTGGATGTTGGCAGACAAAAGTGAGGAAGAGGCAATGAAAATGTGATGGAATGAAGGGTTTATATAGGGTCCAAAACCCTATGATGATATACAATGATTGGTTGAGGGCAAAGGGGTAATTTCCCCAAGCTAAAAGATGACTTTATAAGGGATTTTTGGATGTCTTGTGGTCCACCATGTATCATGAACCATAGGCTAAAAATGATATTTCTTTATTACTTTGGGGTGGAAAGTGAATTTTTCCAAAAACCATATGGATGAACACTTGTTCAAAATTCCCTTTTTAATTCTCCCGGTCTCACTCGGATAAAATTCTCGATTTAAATCTTGGTACGCGAAGTACCCGATAACTTGGAATTTTCAAAAGAAATACTCTTCTTCGGTGTCGAATTTATTTCAAAATGTGACGAAAATTATTTTATTCACACACAGATTGATCGCAAAAATTTTTAATGGAGTCAAAAAGCTATTTTGAATTTTCTTAATACCGGATTTATAAATTGAAATTTTGGGTTGTTACACCTATAATCCAAATTCATCAAGGAACCAGCCAGGTTTTTCATGGAGTAATCTAATGGGGGCTGCAAATCCCCAACATTTTGTTAATAGAGGTGCACCAGATTTCCAAGGGCAACATTCCAAGGTATGCAATCTCAACCCAGACCTCCACTACCCACTCTGGAGGCCCCACCACAACCAAACTTGGGGGCTATGATGAGCATATTGCTCAAGTCCCAGCTGCAAAGCGAAGAAAGGATCAAGCAAGTGATTGAGAGGTTGGATCAATTGAGTGCCCACAATAAGATGCTAGAGAATCAACTTGCCAATCAAGCCTCTACATCTTGCACCAAAGTCATTGGAAAGTTGCCCGCTTGCCCCAAAAATCCTAGAGAACATGTCAATGCAATTGTTACAAAGAGTAGCAAGATACTTGGAGAACCATCTCTTCCAATCAAAACATCAACTCCAAATAAAATTGTTGATGTGGAGATTGAGGAGAAACTTGAGGGGGAAGAAATTGAGCCAGCTGTTGTGAAGAATAATCCACAAGTTCATGATGAGGTAGAGAAGCCCGTGAGAAGGTACGAACCACCATTGTCCTTTCCTCAAAAATTTCAAAAGCAAGTAAAAGAGAGTAGGTGGAAAAAGTTTTTGGTGGTAGTTGAGAGTTTGAAAGTTTCAATTTCTTTACTTGATTATTTGCTTTCACAAGTTCCATCCTACGGAAAAATTTTGAGAGATATTCTTGCTAAGAAAAGAAAATTTGGGGATAATGAGATGGTGGCTATGGCACAAGAGTATAGGGCCTTGGCACGTAGTGAAAGTATGAGCATTTTGAAGCATAGAGATCCGGGGAAGTTTCACAATCTCATGTTTAATTGGAGGCCATATGATCAAAAGATCCCTTTGTGATCTTGGAGCTAGTGTTAATGTTATGCCTCTATCACTTTGCAAAAAGTTGAATTTGGGAGAACCTAAACTGGCCCAACTTACATTGACATTTGCTGATCAGTCTACTATTAGCCCTATTGGAATTCTTGAAGATGTCCCAGTCCGTGTGGACAAGTATTTTGTGCCTTGTGACTTCATTGTGATAGATGCCCCAGAGAATCCTGATGTTCCAATCATTTTGGAGAGACCTTTGATTTCTTGGCCAAAACTGGAGCAATAATTGATGCAAGGAAGGGGTCCATGATTTTTAACTTTGGAGAGGAAAAAGTGAAATTTACTATTATTAATGAGCCAAATTCCACTGGTGTTGCAAATTGTTCTATGATTCATAAAAGTTCTTTGGCATGACATTTGAGGAGCAAGTAAAGTGGAACAACTTCTTTGGTGAAGCGGTCAACCTTGCGGATCCACTGGAATGAGCACTACATAATGAGGTTACGTCGAGCTAGCGGCGTTAGACTTAGCGCTTCATGGGAGGCACCCCATGTTATCTTTTATATTGCTTTTTATTCCTTTCTATTATTTTCGTCTAGTTAGTCTTTTATTTAGCATACTTTAGTTCGTGTTGTTTTATTGCTTTTTACCTTTCTCTTTTCTCTTGTTCTCCTTTTCTCTTGTTTTGCATAAGGGATGATGCAAATTTTGAAGTGTGGGGAAGGAGCCAAAAATTTGGAGTAACTTTAAAAATTTTTGCTTGGATGACTCAGGTTCTTTTGGTTAATAAGTTACTTGTCATAGCATGCAGTTACAATTTCTATCTCTTGTGGGTTTGTAGTTTGTTTTGGTGGTACTTGTTGCAATTCAATATGTGATTGATAATTTGAGGTGTAAACATAATTGATCTATTCTCTTGTCAATAGCTTTGTTAACAACTCATTAATTGGATTAATTCTTGATTTTGTGTGTTACGCATTACTAGTGAAGGCTTATGTGAGATTCCGGTCATGGGTGTTTTGCTAGAACTTGCGTCATTACTCTCTAAGTGAAGTCTAAGTTTTGCATATTTTGAAGTGATTTAGGCCATTTTTGTTTAGCCCATAACCTTTAAGCCTACCCTTATATATGTTATTACCTCTTGTGTCCCCTTTGAGCCTGTTGTTTGTTTAAATAAGTGCTAGCACTTATCCCCTATTTTGATTGTTTTTCTTTGTGTTAACCCGCATCAAAACCATTAGCGTTTAGCCAAATGTTTTCTCTTCCACCCTTGAGAGAATGAAGTTTTTATCTTTAAAATTCTTGTAGAAGAAATTCTTTTGGAGCTGATATCTAAAAAGCAATATCTGTATGAATATCTAAGTGTGGATGTCTTGATCATACAGGCACTGAGGGGCCCTGCTGTATGAGGCCTGTACGGCTATGCTTAGCTCATACAGGCACCCAAAATAGTAAAATAATTTTAAAGTGTCTAAGAATAATAACCGAAATAAAATACAACACTTATTTTACTAAGTGTTGTATCCTTAAATCAATCTATTTTAAATTATCACATCATATTATTAAATCCAAATTACATTGGAGTTATTTTATTAAATTTTCCTCAAGACTATTTCTAGTTTCCAAATCCTTGCTTTCTAATTTTATTTCATTCTTTTGGCTAATATCATCCGATCCTAAACCCATTCTTTGATTATTATATTCAGCATTTGAGCTTTATAGTTTCCTAATCCTAATATGCATATGGTACACACAATTACACCATTTCCTAATCATATATATATATATATATATATATATATATATATATATATGTATATATATGTACGTATGTATGTTCTGTAATCCTTTTATATATATATATATATATATATATATATATATATATATATATATATAGTCGAGTTCAGGTGCGGTCGTGTTTTCTCGTACAATCAGTGCGGCTGCACCAATAGTTATACAAATATGCACCAACAATGTTTGCAAATGCACAACAAAAAAATATGCACAAATTAGGTAAATATGTATCACAAAAAATGCACCATTAAGTATGAATAAAAGTACCACACAGTGTTCGAAAATGCACATTTAGGGTGTGGGAGTTATGGTGCATTTTTTTGGGGTGTGTTGTGTGTTATTTGGTGTATTTGTGCATTTTATTGTTGTGCATTTTCCTAACACTATTGATGCCTTTTATTAACACTATTGGTGTATTTTGTCAAGCGGTCGCACGACTGCACGAAAAGGCGCAACCGTATTTAATTTGAACTTTTGTCTACATATATATATATATATATATATATATATATATATATATATATATATATATATATATATATATATATATATATATATATATATATATATATATATACATATACATACATATATATATATATATATATATATATATATATATATATATATATATATATATATATATATATATATGCTTCGAATCTGGTGCAACCCCTATGCTAGATGAGATCATGGGATATCATGATATCCATTGATTCATTTTCCATAAATGGTTGAGATTATAAGAGATTGTGAAAGTAATTAAGGATATATTAAAATCAAAAGGATTAAATAGTAATTGTAGATATATGTTTAATTATGGATATAATTCAATTGGAATCTTAAGCATTATATTAGGGGTATTATGAATGGAAATTGATATTTTAAATTATTAGGGACCCTATCAATGGTAATAATTAATTATATTTTGTACATCTGAACCGCACACGCCATTCCACACCCGCGCACACACCACCGTAAAATTTCCCACAATTTAAAAAAAAAATCACAACAAGCCCAATACTATATCTACTATGCACTGATTATCTACTCGAAATTCAAACGCCGATACCCAAATTAGATTCGTATATTTTTGTTTTCTTTTGGATACATTTCGCACACACCCGAAACTAGTAACACACAAACCAAAATGTACATGCCTGTATCACGAAAGGCACCTACCAAAACGCATAATTTTTTGAAAAAAACCAACACGCCATGGTGTACAAGCCCTGTTACGGTAAAACGCACACACCATTCCACACCTATGCACACACCAACGTAAAATTTCCCATAAATTAATATTACAAATGTACAAAATATAATTAAATATTACTATTGATAGGTTCCCTAATATTCTAGTAAGATTCTATTTTAAATATAACCAAAATTAAAACCAAAATACAATTACTTTTTCATCCTTGCCTTTCAAATCTATCCTTATTTAATTATTGTTTGACTTTCAATCATATCCATCAATTGAAACTTTATCAATGGATGAGATGGGATCTCATGATCTCACCTTATTGGGGTGGTCTCACTAGATTCAAAATCTATATATATATATATATATATATATATATACACTAACACTATGTGGTCTAATTGTACCCGGGTTGGACTTCCATTTAGAAGGTTGTGAGTTCAAACCTCCGCGGAAGTGTTATTGGTTCTTTGTCTACTGTTTCAGTAGGTCGAGAAGGTATATGAACAGATACTACAATCTAATAGAGCTGATTCAAAAATCAATGAATTTTTTATTTTTTTTTTAAAAGGCGTTGTTATAAATCTGCTACTGGCGCTCACTTTAGATTTAAAGAAGACAAACACCACCAAAGCTAGCCACTCATAAACAATAAAATATACATTTTTACTTCCTAGCCACTCATAAACAATAAAATATACATTTTTACTTCCTTTGATCTCTATTCTAATTACTGAAATATGATTGGAAAAGGATAGTGGTGGTGTAGGTTTTGGGATTGGAAAAAAAATAAATAATAAAAAAGGTGCGTCCTCAATTAAAGAAGTAAAACGTAAAAAATTTTCCACCTTAATAAGGAAAACCACACACCTAAAGCTTTAGACCGATGCAACTTAAGAAGGAAAATAACGAACTTTAAGAAGGTAAACCACGCACCTAAAGCTTTAGGCTGACTCACCTTAAGTTTCAAGAACTGACGCACATTAAGCACACAAACCACGCACCTTAAGAAGGAAAACCACGCATCATAAAAAGGACATAAAGACATTTGGATGCTTGTGTTATGCTGCCACTTTATCTTCCTCACGTCATAAGATGGCACCCCGAAGTAGAAAATGTATTTTCATCGGAGTACCAGCGGGAGTTAAAGGGTACATTCTATATTATATCATGGAATGCTCAGTATTCATATCTCGTGATGTAATTTTTTATGAGGATATCTTCCCCATTGTTAGTGTTGTAGAATCCAGCTTGCAAGAAGTGGTTCCTTCTCTCCCTAACATTCCCACAATGATGAATGAAGATCTTAGTTCATACATAACATGTGATGATCAATTTCAGGAACATGAAGAGCATATTGAGAGGTCCCCAAACTCTGAGAGCAGAATTATAGAACAGCCTTTGAGCCCCGTCATTGAGCATATTGATGATAATCACAGTATTAGTGAGAGCCTTCCAAGAAGCACTGGAGATGATGCTAACAGCACTAATACTCCCAGGTCCGACGCTCTAACAGACTACACCAGCCATCCAAGAGGTTAGAAGGATATCTTTGTGACAGTGTTATCAATAACAGAACCTCCCCCCATCTCTTATCAAATGTCATGACTTATGACAATCTTGAACATCACCAAAGAAGATTCTCCATTGCTATTTCCACAGTTATTGAGCCAAGAACATACAATCAGGCTATCAAAAACGATGGTTGGAAGCAAGCTATGAATGCAGAAATTTTGGCCCTTCAAGAAAATAATACTTGGGAACTTGTTGATTTACCACCAGGGAAAGTACTCATTGGCTGCAAATGGGTTTATAAGGTGAAGCTTAAAGCGGATGGCACGATTGAAAGGTACAAAGCGAGGCTCGTTGCAAAAGGGTTCACCCAACAACTTGGTATTAACTACCTTGAAACTTTCTCCCCAGTGGCTAGACTAACTACCATACGCATGTTCATCAGTGTGGTTGTGTCTAAGTCATGGAACATCCATTAAATAGATATCAACATCGCGTTTTTACATGGAGATCTCAACGTGGAAGTATACATGGTATTGCCACCCGGCTTTCAAAGTCAAAAGCCGAATCAAGTTTGCAAGCTATTATGGTCTTTATATGGATTGAAAAAAGCAAGCCGGCAGTGGAATGCCAAGCTTAGTGCAGCCCTCCTTCATGCCGGATACAAGCAATTAACCACTGATCCATCCCTTTTTACAAAAGGCAGCAGTAATAATGACTTCATCGCCTTACTTGTTTACGTTGATGACATCATTGTTGCTAGTGCAAACATGAGTCTCATTCAACATCTCAAAGACTTTCTACATTCTTTGTTCAAAATCAAAGACTTAGGACCATTGGGCTATTTCTTGGGGATCGAAGCTCAAATGGAAAAGAATGGTCTAAGTTTGTGCCAACACAAATACGCTCTGGAAATCCTAGAAGAGACTGGATACATTAACAGCAAACCAGCAGCAACACCTATGATCCAAGGTTTGAAGCTGGTTCATAATGAAGGGATACCACTCCCAAATGCTAGCATGTATAGGAGGCTGGTTGGACGATTGTTATACCTAACTGTCACCAGACCTGACATCGCATTCGCCGTACAACAGCTAAGTCAGTTTGTAGATACTCCCACAGACACACATCTGTCGGCTGCTCATAGAGTACTACGTTATATTAAGCGATCACCAGGCCAGGGGTTGTTTTATCCTACCCATTCGAACTTTCACCTCAAGGCCTTCTCAGATTCCGACTGGGCAGCCTGTATTGAGACGCGCAGATCGGTGACTGGATACTGCATCTTCCTGGGCTCTTCGCTTGTTTCATAGCGTTCTAAGAAGCAGGCAACGGTCTCCAGGTCGAGCTCTGAGGCAGAGTACCGTGCTCTGGCAGCAACCGTATGGGAGCTTCAATGGCTCTCTTACCTGCTTCATGACTTGAAAATACCAACAACGAAACTAGCAACCCTATTTTGTGACAACAAATCAGCAGTGGCGATAGCAGAGAACCGCGTCTTTCACGAACGTACGAAACATATCGATATTGATTGTCATATCGTGACAGAGAAGTTCACTCAAGGCTTGATTAAAATCCTATCAGTAACTTCACAAAATCAAGTTGTTGATGGTTTCACAAAGCCTCTCCCAATTTCAGCTTTTCACCACTTCACTTCTAAGCTGGGCACGAAGGATCTATATGCCCCAGCTTACGCGGAGGGGGAGGGGGGGTGGGGGTGTCAAAGATACAAGGGCAGCATGGTCATGATAAGTCACAAGCAGGGGCTATAGTGTAATCTTCTCCTTTTTTGTTTCTGTTGTAACCGTTTCCACCCGCCATCTTCTTTGTACAAATACTCCATCTGTTCTCCTTTTACCAGTTGAATAAAATAGCCTTCTCTTTTTCCCTTTACTCTAAGCATATCACCACTCGGTGATCACCACCTACGTTTCCGTCACGTCGAGCGCCGTAACTGGGACGGCATCATTTGCGAACACGGCAATGTCCGCGACCTCAATTTGAATGAGAAGGGTTTGAAGGGAACCATAGACGTTGACTCCCTGGTTGAGTTGACAGGTCTCAGGGTTTTTGCCGCCATAGATAACAGCTTTATCTGTCGCATAACAAGTTTTCCGGCGAGATTACGAGCAGGGGATTCCAGGGAATGAACTCCTTGAAAAAGCTCCATTTGGCCAATAATGGCTTCGTCGGCGTCATTCACACCTCCTTGGCCACGTTGGGAAAGTTCATAGAATTGATGCTTGAGAACAATAAATTTGATGGCAATTTACCAAATTTTAAGCAAGAGAGGTTTACATTAGTAAATTTCTCCGAAAATTTATTCGTGGGTGAAATCCCTCCTGCCATCTCTAACGATTCCTTGAAATTGAGGAGGATCTCACCCTAGCTCGGAGTTCCCCGACGACGACGGGGAGGCGCAGAGGAGGAATACGGCGGTGGCGACAAGCTCCATCTTGCCGGAGGCAGATAATTTTCCAAATTTTTTTTACATAAAAAGATCATTTTGTCCTCATGAATAAAAAATTTAAAAAGGTTTAAGTTTTTCCGGCCAATTTTCACCGGTGATTTGGCCGGGAGAATCAAATCTGCTAAAAAAAACATAGTCAAAGGACTAAATTGTTAATTTTAAAAGTCACAGACCGAAATTAACACGCCCCTTATAGTCATATGACCAAAAGTGTAATTGCTCATATATATATATATATATATATATATATATATATATATATATATATATATATATATATATATATATATATCCAGAAAATTTATCCCACGATTTGGATTTAGAGTCAAGTATACATACCCAGTTGTTATATCGTGGACCATGTAGCTTTGTGGACGATAGTCCAAAAACGGCGCCGTTTCATTAAGTAAAGAAATGGCTATCGTTACGTATTAACGGAGTCCGTATTTTTGTGTGTTAATTACAAAATGAAACTACAGTGTATCTAAAATGAAATTGTCTCACATATTATTTTTATATTATCAAATGAAAGTATAATTGAATTGAAATTAAATTGTCTCACACGAGCTACTTTACTGGAGGTATGTCTAACGAAAGATATAAATATGTTCTCGTATCCATAATCAAAACACAGTCCTTGAAACTCTTTGTACATTAACAGGGCGTTTGGTTGGAGGGGAGGGGGGGGGGGGGGGGGATTTCGTGGGAAAGGAATTGCAATTTCATGGGAGATGAATTACTGGGAATAAAGTGGGAATTTAAATTCCAGTGTTTGGTTTGCAGGAATATAATTACTAGGAATTTCAATTCCAATGTTTGGTATACATGGGAATTGAAAGGGAATAAGTAGTATAAAGTCCAAAATGCCCATTGTTGTTGTGGTATTAATTTTAGATTAAAAAAAAAAAAAAAAAAAAAAAAAAAAAAAAAAAAAAGAGGGGTAATTTTGTCTCATCACTAGCTTTTTTCTTCCTAAAATCTCAGGAATTAAAATCCCAAGGGAGGACATGGGATTTTAATTCCATGAAAATGGGGGAATTGCAATTCCATGGAATTGCAATTCCTTTCAACCAAACGAAGGAATTCTATAGCCTATGAAATTAGGTGAGAATTAAGTGGAAAGGGAATTTAAATTTCCTCCAACCAAATGCTCTGTAATTGAAAGATTGTTGATGACGGAATCTTTCTCAATTAGTCTATCCACTTCTCTTCTGTTTGTATGATGAGGCCTAAAAAAAGTGGTTTTAGTGAATTTGAAAAGTGCATTTGAGTAAGAAACTTGATTTCTATTTTTGGCAAATGGATCTTCTGATTCTTTGCGTCCAACAATATAATAAGAGCATCCTGGGCCAATAGAGATTTATTATGGAGTATAAAACTTCTCTTTTGTTTGTATGAAAAGGCCTAAAAAAGTATTTTTAGGGTGTGTTTGATTGACAGATTTAGTTCTAAGGGATGATTATCAAAGTGATTAGTATTCTTTGATTGATAGGTTTTTAGAACACTATTATGAGTTTCAAATATCCCTTTAATTGAAAAACTCATATCCAAATAAAATAATAGTTTCATCCCCTTATTCTTTCTCATTCCCTTTGATTAGTGTTTTTCGATTTTTGTTTTTTGTTTTTATTCATATTGGTATTTTAGATGTCTTTATATTAGAATCAATTGTCTTGATTTTGTGTTCTCGCATTTTTAAAATATTTATTCTCATTATAGGATCATCATACATAACCAAACAACATTATTGATAGTTATTCTCATTCCACCCTACTACCAAACATGCAAAATACTTTCACTAAAACATATTACCATTACCAAATATTTGATACTCATTTCGATTTCGAGTTCCATGTGCGAACCAAACA
The DNA here is from genome assembly GCF_001879475.1 of Ipomoea nil. Lineage (NCBI taxonomy): Eukaryota > Viridiplantae > Streptophyta > Magnoliopsida > Solanales > Convolvulaceae > Ipomoea > Ipomoea nil. The sequence goes on from NW_017617577.1 coordinate 990,441, forward strand.
CACCCTCGAATTTGAAAAGTGCATTTGAGTAAGAAACCTCACCACATATTTAAAGAAAAAAAAAAGCGCACAACTACTTAGTGCACGTCTCGCATCGCAACAATACTCATCGGGTGCGTTAAGATAATAGTTAATTCTTCCAAATAATCGTTAATTGCGACCACTCTAATTACTTTTCTCTCTCATTCCTCCCTTAATAATTGAAAAGAATCCCATATATACTATTGGGATGCTCTTAAATCACCCATGAATCTATAATTTATTAACACATGATCAATTGATCATATAGGTTAAATAGTGAATAGTTGGAGCTAGAGCATTAAAAAAGAAGCACCAGGCTGTCCCGGACAAGGCAAATTATTGTGTGGAGCGTAGTCCACATAGCTGTGTGAATCACGGTCCAAAATATTATCGTAAATATTGTAAGATAAAATAATGTACATTATATATTAAAATAATGTACATTATGTTTTAGAATAATATACATTACGTGTTAATGTGTTAAAATAATGCACATTACGTGTTAGAATAATTAAACTTCTGGATAATATAATATACATTATGTTTTAAAATAATATACATTATGCTTTAAATAATGTACATTATATTTTAAAATAATATAATTATAAGTAATAAAATTATATACTGCAGCTAGACATAAAAAAAATAATAATAATAATAAACAAAACAACATCATTTTTGTACCATAATTCACACAACTGTGTGAACCACTATTCACGAAATAACTATTGCCCTAGCTGGACTTGGATTGAAAGGGCAACTCAATCATGCATTTCTGCATCAATGGCCCACGTCCCATTTTTGCACTTAAATACTTTACATTAATTATTTGCACGCCTATTTTATATTTTTTATTTACTGGTATGATTGATAATTAATTTAGGTGTGACCCACTTTATTTATTTGTTTGTTCTTTTCTTTAGGTCTAATCTATTTATTTAAAAAAAAAAAATTAATATACGTTAGTTATACGACGATTTGTGTATAACTGACATATATATGACAATATACAAGTTGGTTAGTAACTGGCCTCTATAACTTAATATACTATATCGGTGCTTCTTACATTACTTTAATAACTAATATAGATTACAAAAAATAATAGACGTAAATGTCTATAATTATAGTAGTGTTCAATGCATTTATACCTTGGGCACGAGAGTCCAATCAGTATGTAGGAGACATATACTTTTGATCTCAATTATTTAATTCTTGTGTTATTGGTGTAATCCCTTTTGGTCTACGATTATCAATAAAATAATTGTTGAAAAAATAGCATAAAATGACATTTTAAGTGGCTATTTTGTCGTATAATTATTAGTGGAGTCCACTTCCAATTTTGATTGAATCAAAGTTGATTTGGGTTCTTCGTAGTGAGACGAAGAGATTGATATATTGTACGCTAAAAACGGATAATGAGTGAATGAGAAATTGATTCTCAAAGTAAACCCATTTGATTTGGAAAAAGAAGGTGAAAAACCATTAAAGAAGCTTTTATCGCACATTGATTTGGGAAGTGGGTTTGCACCACTATTTATACAATGAACTTTTCTAAGGCTTATTGAATTGTATAGCATAGAGGCTCTCTCACGCGCGCAGAGAATGCAAATCAAATCCCAAGTACGCGGAGACCGGAATTGTTGACGAGCCACCGCAGCTAGCCAACCAAAATGGTTAACGATTCGTGTTTTGAAACTTGATTCATTAGTTACGGAATTAATTTTGAATTTCAGAATTAATTCTCTAGTAATGGCAAGTTACGGAATTAATTTTGAATTTCAGAATTAATTCTCTAGTAATGGCCTTTAATTCTCAGGTAATGGCCTGATGTTACAGGGGTTATAAGGCTGGTTTAATATAAGTTTTAATGCTATGAATTAAGTGTTATTTAATCCTCAACCCTATATAAGTTGTTGTAGAGCAGCAGAATTTTTAACAACTCAATTCCTACATTTTCAACTCTCAAAATCTCTGCTCCTATTCCTTTCTTAACCTCTTGTGTTCATCCAAAGCTCTAGTTCACTGGGTTCTAAGTTTGAGAGTGCTCAAAATTTAGAACCGTAGTACGCTTTATCCTGGGAAAATTAGGCTACAATACTCCTAACATCGTTGAGAGGCAGCAAATAAGGTTTTAAGGAGAGAGTGCAACTCGACTCGTACTTACAACCTACCCAAAAATCCCTTCGCCCCCGTGGTTGTTTTCTTCCCAGAAATTTCCAATATTTCCCACAAAAATAATAATCTTTTTCGTAGGATTATTATTGGGTTTTCAACCTTATTTGCCAACAATATTCAAATGATGTGAATGAAATGGCATGTGTCTCTTCCAACTTAATCGGAATTTTTTAGTTAGCATATATTTGGTCATTTTGTTAATGACCGTTAAATTTACCGTGACGATGGTAATAAAACGGCTAAATATGCTATTACCGCCAATAACTCAAATATTAAAATATAATTTTGTCTTAATATTTTTATTTATGCATATATGGATTATTTTAATTGATGATTGTCGATTGATTAAATGGAGCATGAGAGAGCATCATGGAGTGTTGATAGGAAAGGTATAGTATCTGATTTTGATATTCATTGTTTCTTGCAATAGCATGACAGTATAATAATACGGCCAAATCCAACTGCATTTCCCTCTGCAACAAAATGGCTCATCCACCGTACACGTGTTTCACAAGATTCAAAATGTATGTTAATTAAGTAAATCATTCAGTCCTAACAAACATGTGCATTTCCACTAGCTAGTAGCAGACACTAATATAGCAGAAAGAAAAATCTCAAATAGATCTACCTCTTAAATCGAAAAAAAAAAATGTATTTGGATTTATTTTAACTTTAAACTTGTATCTTAGCTAGATTGAACCGATTAGCTAAGATGGAATTGAACAATCTTGAATGATTTACTTCTTGTGGTCATTTGCCAATTAAGGCCACAAGATGAGTCTCACTTAGAGCGCATCTTTTGATAAACAAAAGTTTAAGTGCCATCTTTTTAGAAGACTACAATTGCAAGTCTTTCCCCCTTAATTTTCTTTTAGTTACCGAGAGTCCCCTTAGTGCAACTAATTGTATATATCTCAAAGACCAAAACTTTATAATCTAGTAGTGGCAAAGATATGGTGCTCTGTATAAGTTGTCTCAAGATCGATTTCCCTTTGGATCTAAACTAAATGTCATTCACCCCCAAGATCGATTTCCCTTTAGATCTAAACTAAATGCCATTCACCAAAAGAAAAGAAGGGAAAACGTGATCTATAAAGAGTAATAAAGTCCCCACACTCATTGATACAAAACAAATGCACCCAACACGTACAATTCAATTAGTTTTTGCGTAGATTGTGAGCAATGACACGGGAACGGATCCGGATAGTCACAGTACGTGTTAGGGTTACACCTACTGTGGTGGATGTGCTCCTTGTGAGTACCAGACATTGGTCCACGAAAATGAAATAGTCTAGGAAGAGACGAAAGAACCCAAGCGAGAGAGGAGTTGGATAGAATACAAAATATATATATATATATATATATATATATATATATATATATATATATATATATATATATATATATTACAGGAAGAGATCGGAATTGAAGAACCCAAACGAGATGGGAGTTGGAACATGTATTTCTTGGCTTGAAGGTATGCTAGATCCACTACAAGAGAACTTTTATTTTGTAAAGTTGATTTAAGGAGTTTTTATCCTCAACTATATGAAAGAACCAAAGATGCTTGGAATTGAATATGATGTTCAAGATACAAGACAACACCTATAAATTATTGAATGTAGGGATGGTAATGGGGTGGGGCAAGGAATGGGGTATCCGTCCCCGTCCCCGAATTCATCCCCGCTTCCCGATCCTGTCATGTTTTCCGATTTTATTTATACACTATTTAATTTTTAGTACACTATAAAATAATATTTTATTTAAATTATATAATTAATTTATAAATTTATAAATTTAAATATCCAATTAGCCTAACCTCTAATCATTTAAAAATAGAACTAGTACAAAATACTTAAAACATTAAACAATACTTAAAGATTTAAATTATCCAAAACTAAAGTCTTTAACCAAAATACCAAATATCTGTATTTAGCTTCTTCTTTGTTTTTTTTTTTTTTTTTTGGAACTAAGAATTTTTATTTCAATTTTGCGGTCTACATTTTTCAATCAAGAAAACGAACAATAACCTCCTATTGCATTCCTTCAAACTCACTGCCACGCTCTCATGCAATGCACATATCTTAACAGAGAAGTATGTTCTTTATGTCTCCCATGGTAGGTGAGTTGCTGATTGAGGACTGAAATGCACGGTGATCTTGATCACGGTTAGATCCACACAAGGCCTCTGAAACATCCTGTTTCAAACTACTAGTATGCAAGGCTCTAGTTGCACTAGGAGAAGAGCATTGCTTAAGAGAACATGGCGATTCACGTTAAAGGTTGAATAGACCTAACATCGAAATCAGTTATCTTGACATCACCTCTATGATTTATTAGCTATTTTATTAAAAATAATTTGGTTATATTTAACCAACCGAAAATCATCGGTTTCGATTATGAAGGTTGGTCGATCGGTTTTCGGTCGGTTATGAAGGTTCGGTCAAAATTACGATTATTAACCGAAACCGACCAATGCTCACCCCTATCTATACATAATAATTTGAAAAAAAAAAATCAAATTAAAAGTCTAAATTAAATATTAGTATATTGCATATAATATAATATAATTATTATAATATAATATAATATATATTTCGAGGTTCGGGGTTGGGGCGGGGTGCAAACCCAGTCCCCGTCCCTGTCCCCAGCGAGGATGGGGAAACTCTCCGCATCCCCACCCCCATTCTCATTGATAGAGAACAAATGCACCCAGCACGGACAACTCAATTGGTTTTTGGATGGTAGATTGTGAGCCATGACACAGGACCGGGTCTGGGCAGTTGCAGTGTGGAAGTTACACTCAATGTGGTAGGCTCCTTGTGCGTACCAGACATTGGCCCACGAAAATGAAATAGTCCAGGAAGATACGGCTGGGTCTGGGCAGTTGCAGTGTGGAAGTTACACTCAATGTGGTAGGCTCCTTGTGCGTACCAGACATTGGCCCACGAAAATGAAATAGTCCAGGAAGATACGGAAGAACCCAAACCAGAAGGGTGTTGGAATACAAAAAAAATAAAATATTCTAAGAAGAGACGGAAGAACCCAAACGAGATGGGAGTTGGAACATGTATTATTCCTTGGCTTGAAGGTATGCTAGACCCACTACAAGAGATCTTGTTGGATATATCGTTGGTAAAAACCTAAAAATAATCCTACGAAAAGATTATTATTATATGGAAATTTTGGGGAAGGAAAGGGTGAAGAGATATGGCTTAGGTTTGGTATAGGTGGTTAGTACAAGCCGAGCAAATCACTCATTCCTTAAAACCTTATTTGCTACCTCCCACAAGTGCAAATAAGAAGTTTTGGATCCAATTTTTATATTCAATTCAAAATATCAAAATATTACCATATATAACACAAAATTTCTCCCCCGATTCCTTCTAGTCGAGCCTCTCGGTCTGTCATTATACCTCGTGAAGTAGAAAGAATTACAACTCCCATCCCACCTAAAATTTTAGGGATTCGTTGATAGTTAGAATAGATTCGTAAACCGGGTCGACTGATCCGTTTTAAATTGAAAATATTTCTATAGGGTCTTTTCCTATTCCTTCTATGTCGCAGGGTTAAAACAAAAAAATTTTTGTTTTTTTCTCGATGGTTTCTCACGTTTTCAATAAAACCTTCTCGTAAAAGTATTCTTACAATATTTTCGGTAATATTGGTGGATGCTATTCGAACCACTCTTTTTCGATCCATATCAGCATTTCGTATAGAAGCGTTGTAGCCTAGGTTTCCCACTCTTTTTCGATCCATATCAGCATTTCGTATAGAAGCATTGTAGCCTAGGTTTCCCATGATAAAACAAACTAGCTTTGGCTGGCTCTGACTATTTCGGCTGCTTCAAATCGATCCCACAAGTGCTAGAAGCGTTGTAGCATAGGTTTCCCATGATAAAACAAACTAGCTTTGGCTGGCTCTGACTATTTCGACTGCTTCAAATCGAGTTACAGCTATCAAGTTACAATGGCTGCATTTGGAAACATTTGCGTACAAGCCTGAATCAAGCCTTTTTAATCTCCTCTATGCTATACAATTCAATAAGCCTTAGAAGAGCTCCTATATAAACAGTGGTGCAAATCCACTTCCCAAACCAATGTTGGTCAAAAGCTACCTTTTCCCGTTCATTTTCCAACTCAAATGGGTCTACTTTGAGAATCAATATCTCATTCACCCATTATCTGTTTTGAGCGTACAATATATCAATGTCTTCGTCTCACTACGAAGAATCCGAATCCACTTTGACCCGACACAAATCGGAAGTGGACCTGACAAATAATTGTACCACAAAATAGCCACTTATAATGTCATTTTGGTATTTTAAGCTATTTTTTCCAACAGATCTTACGTTTTGTAAAGTTGATTTAATTAAGGAGTTTTTATTCTCAACTATATGAAAGAACCAAAGGTGCTTGGAATTGAACATGATGTTCAAGATACAAGACAACACCTATAAATTATTACGGAGTAGTTATGTCATTGGATGTAGGGATGGCAACAGGGCGGGGGCGAAGAATGGGGTCCCCGCCCCCACTCCCGAATTCATCCCCGCTCCGTTCCCTGACAGGGATGGGGGTCCATCTCCGCGGGGATTTTTCAAGGACGGGGAGCCCGATTTTTTTTTTAAAAAAATACACTTTTCAATTTTTAATACAGTATAAAATAATGTTATTTAAATTATATAATTAATTTATACATTTATCAATTTATAAATTTATATATTTAAATATTCAATTAGCATAACCTCCCATCATTTTATAATGCAACTAGTACAAAATACTTAAAACATTAAACAATACTTAAAGATTCAAACTATTCAAAACTAAAGTTCGAGTTAATTCTAGTAATGGTCCTCCAACTATTGTGATTTTCTGAAATTGGTCCTCGTCTTTTAATTTGGACGAAAAAGACACTTGACGACTTTTAGACTTGTTTCAGCATTGGTCCTTCTGTTAACCTTCAGTTTGTTAGCCGTTAGAGTAGGGGCTAAAATGGTCATTTCCTTAGCTTATTACTTTCTTCTTCCTCATGTTGACTGAGTACATGTATTAGACGCAGAGAAGCAAGACGAAAACTCCATTGCTTCTCAATTAGCTTGCTCGCCTAGCTTTCTCACTGGTCGAATTTTCCTTCTCACTTAGCCCAAAATATAGGGCGGTTCCTCCACATTGCTTGCCTAACTTCATCTTCAGATGTAGTTTTCTCTTCTCTTCTTTAGTGACAGATTCATTTTCCGGCTCTAAAACCACATTTTTGTTTTTCATTTTAGTGCCAATTACTACTCTCCCATCATCATTCAAAGAAGCTAGAGGAATTTCCACTGCAAGGGTTATTTTTTTCAAATTTGCTTATGCATAGACTTTTAATTCAGTAGCCTTCCAGATCGAGGATAAGAATGATAAAGACGTTTAGAGACTCAAAACAAGGTGAGCTAAATAACACTTGTCAATCAAATATACAATCGGGATTGGAAGAAATTGGATGAACAAAAGTGACACCCACAATAATTTTTTTTTCTGGTTGATTTGGGTGTGGGGGAGGGGGAGGGGGGTGGGGGTACTCTTTGCCTGGATAGTTTTACAGAATTCGCTATTTGTTTGTATGAGTTGGCAAATTATTTTTCAAAAATAACAGGGACTATGGGTGATAATGGCATGTAAATAGTGGAGGAACCACCCTATATTTTGGGCTAAGTGAGAAGGAAAATTTGGCTAGTGAGGAAGCTAGGTGAGAAATAATGGAGTTTTCATCTTGCTCATCTGCATCTAATACATATACTCAGTCAACATGAGGAAGAAGAAAGCAATAAGATAAGGAAATTACCATTTTAGCCCCTACACTAATGCCTAACAAACTGAAGGTTAATGGAAGGACCAATGCTAGAACAAATCTGAAAGTAAGTGTCTTTTTTGTCCAAATTAAAAGATGATGACCAATTTTGAAAAATCACAATAATCCGAGGACCATTGCTGGAATTAACTCTTAACCAAAATACCAAATATCTATATATAATAACTTGAAAATCAATCAAACGTCCAAATTAAATATTAGTTCATATAAATATTAGTATATGACATATAATTATATAATACGGAGTATAATATAATATAATATATATTTCGGAGTTTCGAGGTCGGGGTTCGGGGTTGGAGCGGGGATGCAATCCCTGTCCCTGGTTGGAATGGGAAAACTCTCCTCATCCCTACCCCATTCCCCGAAAAAATTTCCCGTCCCCGTCGGGGCGGGGACTAGGTTAGCAATTATATCTTGGACCATGGTCCAAAAACGACGCTGTTTCTTTAAGTAAAGAAATGACTGCCGTTATAGCTTAACAGAGCACGTATTTTTGGTTGGTTAATTACAAAATGAAACTACAGTGTATATAAAATGAAACTGCCTCATATATTGTTTTTATATTATCAAATGAAACTGTAATTGAATTGAAATGAAACTGTAGTTGTGTTGAAAATAAACTGCATTGTACATAAAATGAAATTGAATAACAGTTTCACATATTTGAGTGTATATTGTCCAGTGAAACTGTAGTTATATCGAAATGATATTGTAGTTGTGTTGTAATGAAACTATAGTGTATATAAAATGAAACTGAATAACAATTTCACATATTTGATGTATAATGTCGAATGAAACTTTAGCTATATCGAAATGAAATTGTAGTTATATCGAAATGAAACTGCACTGTATATAAAATGAAACTAAATAAGAATTTCATATATTTGAGTGTATATTATCCAATGAATTGAAACTGTAGTTATATTGAAATGATAATGTAGTTGTGTTGTAATGGAACTGTAGTGTATATAAAATGAAAATGAAAAAACAGTTTCACATATTTGAGTGTATAATGTCGAATGAAACTGTAGTTATATCGAAATGAAATTGTAGTTGTGTTGAAATGAAATTGCAGTGTATATAAAATGAAACTGCATATGCTATACAAACAGAGTTACTTTTTGTGGAACGGCGCGGAACCGGTGCCGTTTCTTTTAATGAAAAAAACGGCACCGTTTTGATACATGAACTACAATACATTGCGGTCCACAGTAAAATTTGCCTGACCGGGTTTCCCCATCATGGTCGGGTTGAATTGACATGTCTAATTGGATGGGCCTATCAAACACCATGTTTTCAAGAGGTTAATTACTAAGTCTTAAAGCCATTTGTTGGCCCCATCATGGTCGGGTTGAATTGACATCTCTAATTGGATGGGCTTATCAAAGACCATGTTCAAGAGGTTAATTACTAAGTCTTAAAGACATTTGTTGGAAAGTTTCTTGCGTGAGTCTTCTCCAAGCAAGGAAAAAGGATGGGAAAAAAAAGAGTCAAACATGATTGTATGATCAAGGAAATACTAAAGTAGAGAAACTAGAGGTTGAGTTTTTTCAAAGTGAGGGAGTATGATATGTTGAAAAAAATAGCTTAAAATGGCATAAAATAGCATTATAAGTGGCTCTTTTGTGGTACCATTATTAGTGGGGTCCACTTTCGATTTGGGTCGGGTAAAAGTGGATTCGAATTCTTCGTAGAGAGACAAAGAGATTGATATATTGTACCCTCAAAACGGATAATGGGTGAATGAGATATTCATTCTCAAAGTACACCGATTTGAGTTGGAAAAATGAAGGGTAAAAGCTTGAGAGTAGCTTGTCCCACATTTGATTGGGAAGAGGGTTTGCACCACTATTTATACAAGAGCTCTTCTAAGCCTTATTGAATTATATAGCATAGAGGGTCTTTTTCGCGCCCACTGGATTCGGCCAAGACAGCACCAGCCCGAGAGTTCACTCTTGGTGCTGATGGTTAACTCTTGGTGCTGATGGTTTGACCAGCTCGAGAGTTCACTCTTTGTGCTGATGGTTCGGCCTTATGAGGTCGAATCTGACTGGAGCCAGCTCGAGAGTTCACTCTTGGTGCTGATGGTTCGGCCTTATGAGGTCGAATCTGACTGGAGCCAGCGAGCGAGTTCGGCCTTACGCCTAAGGCCGAACTGAACTCTCGTGCTCATGGGAGGCCGAAATTGGAGCACGAGAGCCGAAACACCAAATGGCTCGGCCAACCGCCAACCAGAAACATTCTGGACTGTTGTGAGTTTAAATTCATCCATTACAGAATTAATGCACTTTTAAATTTTGAATTTAATCTCAGTTAGTGGGCTGCTGTTTCTGGTGTTACAAAACTAGGCTCTATGTCAGTTTTAATGGTCATAATGAAGCTATTCAACTCCTCCAACCCTATATAAGATTAGCCTAACTCTGTTCGAAGCCTTACTCTAGCTCGCCGGGTTCAAAGTTTGAGTGCTCAAACGATTGAACTGTAGCACGTTTTAACCTGAGAAACTTAGGCTACAACGCTCTTAGCACTTGTGGGAGGTAGCAAATAAGGTTTTAAGGTTTCGTTCTTCCCATCATATCCAATCATCCTTTCCGTTTTTCTATAAAATAATAAAGGATTATTATTGAGTTTTACCAACGAAATACACCGCAAAATTCAAGAGTTAAATCAAAAAACTGGCAGTATATATTCTCATATTAAGATTGGACGATGAAATGCATTAATAATAGTTAATAATTTTACTTAGATACTATGAGATTTCCTATTTCCCAAAATTCTGTTTATTCCCCCAAAGGTGCAGCATTTAAAACTATCTTTTATCATATCCTCTATACTACTGTAAATAGTTGTAATATGTAAGCTTACAGAGAGATGAAATATTTTATATTTTCAGTTGTTTTTTTTTTTTTTTTTTTTTTGAGAATTCTCTGATCTCTTTTATCCCTTTATCATATGGTGACATTCCTTTTCCACTTTTCCTACATTACTCATATTCCTTATAGCCATCCTCATGGACGACTGAGACTACCCTTCATATTATATATAACCTGTATTGTTCTCCATATCTTGTTGTCTCCACCCATCCAAATATTTATACTGCGCTTTTCTGTATCAAAGCACCAAAGGGTCTTCAGGTTTCTGTTGTTTCCATCTCCTAAACTGCCATGGGAGAAGTCGAAGAAAGATTGTTGGATATCACAAGTGAGTTTCCTTTCCAAACTTTCTCTGTTATTTTTGCTTCTTTTCACTTGTTTTTGGAACAAACCCAGTGCTTTAGTTAAGTATACTCAAAGAAAAACACACTCTGTTTGGTAAATTGTTGTTAGCTGATTTAGTTAATGAGTTTGACTAATTGATAGCATTAGCTGATTGCAGGAAGATATTTAGTAAATTAGTTGTTCGCTATAACTGATTACATTCAAAATGACTTTCTCAAAAATCTGATCCAAAATTAAAAATTTTTTGAACATCTTTTTAAATTTTAACATTTTAATTAAAACAATAAATTATTACAAAAAAAATTTAATTAATTAAACGTCTTTAATCAAATCAAATAATTAACAATGGTCAAATAAATTAAAATTGACAGATAAACTAGCTAAGTTATCAAATATGACCACAGTCTAGTTATGACATTCGCAGGAGGTTCAACCGGTGACCGACATTATAGAGATAAGGTATACCAGAAAGTAATAATATAATTGAAAGGGTCCAGAATAACAGACCAACAGGCAGGGCGGAAGATATATAGTGATAAAGTAATATAACCCACAAAAATGAGAATAAAGCTTCATTATTGACAACAAATTAATTTTATTCAATTCATAACTACTTTCCAAGTTGATGTTGATGGATTATATATTTATATATAAGGGCTTTGGCCTTCTCTTCAAGTCTTCAAGTCTTCATTAACGATAATAATTACGGATGATAGATGGACTTGGTTACCATTTTTATGATTAAGTCGCCAAAAGAATGATAAAGTAAATAAAATATAATTTTTATATACATTTTTTGTTAAGTTTGTATATATAGTAGTCGTAAATAAAATAATTAAGTTCAAAATAAAGATCATGCTATACACTCCTGTATTTACCACTCACAAGAGACTACTTTTGATGTGACAATTGTATAGTTGGTTTATGGAAAAGACTATTACTGTTATCTGAATGTGCTGCTTAGCATTTTCCTTAAAATAATAGTTCATTTAAAAAAACTTACTAGCGTATTGTTTCAAAAATAAATTCTTAACTTTTATTTTTTCTATTTTTACCTTATTATTTTTAGAAAATGACAGAATCCATCACTCCCAATTAAAATTCATCCTCATGTATTAACATTAAAAGTTGTAAATTAGATTCAAATTTATTATTTGTAAATATGTGCCAATGATCAATGAATATGGTAGCATATAATGTATATTATTTAAATATCATGATAAGGATGTGAACAAAAGATAAAATAAAATAATCATCACACAAAATGATTGCGAGTTTAATCATATCTTTTTCCTGTGTTCTGCCGTCTAAAACGTTATTTAAGTCATAGAACTATTATCATTTGAATATTACTCGCAATTTAATTCATATATTCATAATTTTAATATAAGAAAGGACCATAACTAAACTTGTACTGTAGCTTTTATTAAGATTCCGATATTTTATTTTAAAAATAAAATAAAATATTAAAAATGCTATCGTCAGCGATGGTTTCTTCTTGCGGGGCGGCAATGTAGTTTTTTTTTTTTTTTTTTTTTTTTTTTTTTTTTTTTTTTTTTTTTTAACACCTTTGTAAAGTATAGATATTAAATTAATTAAAGTAGGGGAAGAAATTAAACAATATTGATGTACTAAAAAAAAAAGTTGATGGACCATGGGCTTATCAGGCTAATTAATTGGAGTCCAAGTGGAGTTGATTGATAAAAGGAATTGAGCAGGCAAATTATATCATGCACCAGGGCGCAAAAACGTATTGTGCGTCCTGACCCAAAACGATGTCATTTTGTACATTTTTTTTTTGGAAATTTTGTTTCTTGTGTCTGCAGTTAACTTCTTAAAAAAAATCACAGGTTTCGAATGTACATAAGTGTATAATAGAATGTACATAATTGTATAATAGAATGTATATAATTGTATAAGAGTATACACATAATCTTTTTTGAAAGGATAATACACATAATCTAACATAATACATGATACATATAAACTCTTAACTCTTAAAAAAAATTCTCTGTTTCGAATGTATATAATTTTATAATAGAATGTACATAATTGTATAACAGAATACACATAAACTCCATCGCATCAACTTTCCACACAACTTAACAAAACGACGTCATTTTGGCAGGGAGGGGCGCATAATGCATTGTGCGCCCTAGTGCGCGATATAACGATTGAATTGAGTTAGGCATGGAATTTGGGCTTGGGGGCAAGGGATCAAATTGCAAGGCAAATTACTATGTGGACCATGGTCCACATAGTACTGTGTGAATTATAAAAAAAAATATTCCCTATGTCCTATTTTATGTGTCTGGTTAGGTTAACGAGACTTGACTGATGTTATTTTTAATTCAATTTTTCATAATATTAAGTTTAGTATTAGTATACAAAATTTATATATTTAGAAATTACACTAAAAGTACTATTAAAACAAAAAATTAAATTTAAGAATAAGTAAAAAAAAATACTAAAGAAAATAAGCAATAATGGGGATATAGGATATGCGCTCAAGATCTGTTGGGGCTCGCTGTATTGGGCCAAGGAAAATGGAGGTGGGGGATTAGCGTTGGCCGAAAGGGTCTCGGGGGAGGAAGATGGTCCGACGGGGGTGTCACTGGCGATGGCGGGGGCTCGGCCAGGTCGCGAGCGTCAAACGTGCCTGGTGACATGGCCAGTGCGCCACTGTCGCAGGGTCGCACCCCCTCACTGCTGGTCTATCGCGGCAATCAACGTCGAACAGGGGCCCCCGCGGGTGGCTAATTGGCCTCGGCTGGCCTAAGCGCGGCTTTGCGCCAGTTGTGCGCCCCCCTCCCCATTTCCAGGGTGTGGCGTGAGGGGGTGGGGAGGTGTTGCGTGGGAGTGCATGGCAGAGGTGGTTGGACAGCGTGTGCGTAGTGATAGTATGTGGATGAGAGACGTGGGGCACGTGGAAGCCTCCGAATTGAGTCAGTCTGAGAACGTACACGTAGAGGGTGCAAGACATGGGGGTCAAGCAATAAACAGGGTGCCTGGCTTCCTATCAAGGACATGTCTGAACACTACAAGCACTATGGTCTAGTAGTCTTGATCTTATGTTCTCAAACCCCTTGTTTAGGTTCGATTTTTTTTTCAGTAGCATATTTAACTATAGCCCATCTTCTGGGCATTGTTCTTTGTATTTGGGCCACCATTTTGTGCCTGTACCTCGGCTTTGTGACGTACTATTTTTGGCCTAGCGCCCCGGGTAATAAAGCTGTTATTTTCTTACCCCCGTTCTATACCTCTACGTCCGGTTTATGGTGGACTCAGTCCCAATAAAACCATCAAGCAAAAAATAAAGAGTTGGTTTGACCAATTAATAGTAAGTAGAACAGATAAAATGAAATAGATGGAGTATATTTTTAATAAACTTAAAGTACATTATTTGTGTATTGAATGTACATTATACAAAATAATTTATTTTCAATACTCAAATAATGTACTATCTCTGAATAGAAGATACAATTTTAATATACTAAAAATAGAATATTTATTTACTTCGTACATTATATGATAATATACAAAATAATGTATTTTCAGTACTTAAATAATGTACTTTTTTATTTATGGTATACACAGTTGTGTGAACCATAATCAGCGCAATAACGACTCAAATTGCAAGGTTTGGGCTTGGTTTGGAATGGAAGAGGGCGTCAGATGGGGGAGGGGGTGGTGCCTCAGCCACAGCCGGCAAGTGCCCCCTCTCCCCCACACCATTGTTGTCGACGGTAGCCAAAAGGGCCCGTGGCACTGGATTTTAAGTTAGGTATACTAAACAGAATTGTGGTTTTTATTATTTGCCCCGATGTTGTCGGCGATAGCCATGTGGGCCCCTAGCACTGGCTTTTAAGTTAGTTTACTAAACAGAATGGTGGTGGTTTTTATTTGTGCTATTTCTGCATGCAGGTGATGAATCAGAGGGAATCCAAGATGCAAAACCCAAATATAATAAATCACTTGATTCTTACTTGATGCGTTTCAAATGGTGGATTGAACTAAGTATGTACACATTTCTTAGCCTAGGAGGCCAAGCTGGTGCTACCCTATTGGGAAAAGTGTATTATGACCAAGGTGGTACCAGCAAATGGCTTGTTGCCACTCTTCAAACCGCTGGCTTCCCTTTCCTCATCCCTTTTCTCCTCCTCCCATCATCCAAAACCCCCAATCAAAACACCAAAATCACCAAAAATAATAGTTCAAACCCACCACCACCTTCTCTCCCACTTCTTGCTTCTGTGTATACTTTTCTTGGTGTCTTGTTAGCGGCTGGTGGGGTGTTTTATTCAGTGGCCATAGAATACCTCTCTGCATCTACTTTCTCTCTTCTCCTATCATCCCAGTTAGCCTTCACTGCCATTTTAGCTCTGTTTATCAATGCCCAGAGGTTCACGCCTTATATACTCAACTCCGTCGTGCTTCTCGCCTTTTCCCCTCTCCTTCTGGTGATCGAGAACGATAACGGAGGATCCCCGGAGCCGGCCGCCGGCGATGGTTTCATGTTAGGGGCTCTGTTCACTGTCGCCTCGGCAGCTTCTTTGGCGTTGCTGTTCTCGTTAACGGAGCTCGCGTTCGAGAAGATGATTGGGGGAGCCGGTGTGGGGTCGACCATGTCGGAGACGTTGAAGATGACCCTTTGGCAGTGTGTGGTGGCGACGGCGGTGACGGCGGCGGGGCTGTTCTGGAGCGGGGAGTGGTGGGGTTTGAAGGCGGAGATGGAGGGGTATAAGCAAGGGGTTGTTTCGTACTTTTTGAACGTCGTTGGAACGGGGGTTACGTGTCAGGCGTACTACGTTGGCTCCATTGCCTTGACTTTTAAGGTCTCGTCGTTGTTCTCGAACGTTGTTATCAGGTTAGGCACGCCGGTGATTCCATTTTTGTCGGTGGTTTTCTTGGGCGAAGAGATGAGTGGGTTGAAGATGATGGCTTTGATGTTGTCTCTTTGGGGGTTTGCGTCGTATATTTATCAGCAGTATCTTGATGAGTTGAAGGGTGATGTTGATGATGATGAAAACCAGTCCATTCAAGACTTCAATTTCAGTGCCTAGCTTATAAGTTATAATTTGTATTAAAGAAAGAAAAAATTAAAATGGAATATATATATCTTGTTGATTGTTATAAATCTTATGTAATTTTGTTTTTTTTTTTTTTTCTGAAAGCTTATGTAATTTGATTTGATTTGTTTGTTAAGTTCCATTTATGAAAGTAAAAAATTGTAAAGTAATATTAAGACCTATAAAAGTTCCGTTTATCCCAACTCTTCACTCCAAGTTCATTAATTATAAATGTTAATATATAAACTCCTAATTAAATTTCCATTCGTTTATATACAATATAGAAAAAAAATGCTCTCTACCAAAGAGGCACCAGAACTGCAAAGAAAGTCGTCGGCTACGACGGTGAGAACAGTGGAGGGCGAGGACCTCCTTGAATGTAGTACGAAAAAATCGAAAACATCACCGCCTATTAACGAACAGAACGAGCAGAGAGATGTGATGTCATGTGGAAGGATTGTGACTGGAAGTTAAGAGGGAAAGATGAAAGCTGTATCATAACTGTCTAACTTTCTCCAAGTTGTTTACACAATGTATATAAAGGAGAAAAGGTGGCGATAAAACAGTTACACTAGGCAGATTACAAGAAAGTCCTTGTATGGAGAAATTACATAGATGACCCTTGTGTGTTGTTGCTTGATACCCCCGTAAGCTGGAGCGTGCACATCTTGTATGCCCAGCTTAGACCTGAAAATATGGAATTGAGTAACCGGTAGAGGCTTAGTAAAACCGTCTGCTACTTGATTGGAGGATGTCACCGACAGCAGCTTAATGAGTCCTTGATTTAGTTTCTCCCGAACAATGTGACAGTCAATGTTGATGTGTTTGGTGCGTTCGTGGAAAACATGATTCTCGGCGATGGCTATTGTGGACTTGCTATCACAATACATGATTGCCGGTGTATCTATTGTAACATGGAAATCTCGAAGGAGAGTAGTGAGCCATTGTACCTTACAAACCGTGGCTGCCATGGCACGGTATTCGGCCTCCGAGGATGATCTTGATACCGTTGCTTGCTTTTTAGCTCTCCACGATATTAGAGATGAGCCAAGGAATATGAAATAGCCTGTTATGGACCTCCGTGTCTCGCTGCATGATGCCCAGTCTGAGTCTGAAAAGACTTTGAGCTTCAAATCTGTGTTTGATGGATAAAACAGTCCTTGTCCAGGTGCATTCTTTATATATCGTAGTACTCGATGGGCAGCTGCTAAATGTTGATCTTTCGGAGCATCTACAAATTGACTTAATTGTTGAATGGCATATGATATGTCCGGCCTTATAGCTGTCAAATATAGTAGCTTGCCTATCAATCTTCTGTAGCTACTAGGATCGGCAAGGAGTGTTCCATCATGATTCAACTTCAGGTTTGGCACCATTGGTGTGTTTGCAGGTTTGTAGCCAAGAAATCCGGCCTCCTCCAATATTTCTAGTGCATACTTCCTTTGACATAGATTGAGTCCTTTGTTGGATGTTTTTGCCTCAATTCCCAGAAAGTATCCAAGGAATCCCAGGTCCTTAATTTTGAACATATCATCCAGGAAGCATTTCAAATCTTGTATAAGCCTCATATTTGCACTGGTGACCAGAATATCGTCTACGTAGACAAGTAAGGCAATAAAATTAGCACCATTGCCCTTAGTGAATAAGGAAGGATCGGATTTAGACTGTATGAATCCGATGTTGTGTAGGGCTTCACTTAGCTTTGCGTTCCATTGTCTACTAGCCTGTTTGAGGCCATACAGCGATCTCAACAGCCGGCAAACTTGATGAGGATTTTCATTCTGAAACCCGGGGAGCATCTCCATATATACTTCTTCATTAAGATCTCCGTGAAGAAACGCATTGTTAATGTCCATCTGGTGGATATGCCAAGACCTGGATACTGCAGTTGCGAGGAAGGGGCGAATAGTTGTGATTCTGGCTACTGGAGAAAAAGTCTCCAAATAATCTATTCCAAGTTGCTGATTGTAGCCTTTCGCAACTAACCTCTCTTTGTGTCGTTCGATGGTGCCATCAGCCTTTAGCTTGGTTTTGTAGACCCATTTACATCCTATAGGATGCTTGCCAGGAGGGAGGTTTGTCAGTTCCCATGTCTGATTTTTCTGGAGGGCTTCTATCATTGCATCCATGGCTTCTCTCCAGCATTTATGTTTGGCAGCCTGTGAATATGTTTTCGGTTCACTTATGGCAGTAACCGCCATTGAAAACACTCTGTGTGTTGGCTCAAGATAGTCATACGAGATGACTTTGGATAATAGGTGGGGAGTGGTTCCATTCATGGAAGCAGACTCACAATAATAATCTTGTAGATGACTTGGCAAGTGGCGTGTCCGGGTGGATTTTCTGGTTGGCATAGGAGAGACAGAGGGACTTATGCTTCTATTTGTGGTGCTGTTGTCATCAGTGGGAGGATCATTGAATGGTGGACTGCCATTACACATTGGATCATGTACTCCCTGCCCAGTAGGACTGCTATTGCATGCTGGTTCATGCATTCTTCTGTCCAGTGATTCATCACAATTATTATCCACTGGTTCTTGAAAGAAGTTGTTGTCCACGTGAGGCTCTCTTATCACCATTGGGTTGTTACTTGCTTGGGGCTGGTTATAGCCAGATTGTTGAAAGTCGAAAACTTCATGGTTGTAAATGGGAATTATAGGCAGAGATGGACCAGTCGAAGAAGAAGCATTATCAACAGTTTGGTGCTCTTTGTCTGCATAAGGGAATTGCCCTTCATAGAACACTACATCACGTGAAAAAAAGGTGGAATTGTCATGCAAATCATATAGAAGATAGCCCTTTATATTGGCAGGCATTCCAATGAGGATACATTTTCTGCTCATATGAGCCATTTTGTGTCTGGATACGGATGAGGTGGAAGCATAACATAAACAGCCAAGGACTTTGATGGTGTTGAGATCTGGCTCCTTGTCATAGAGTCTTCTATAAAGATTTGACCATCCTATAACCGGTGATGGAAGGCGGTTGATGAGATAAACGGCATGCAAGACACATTGCCCCCAAAACTCCAATGGAAGATTGGCTTGGAATCTTAGAGCCCTGGCTACATTCAAGATGTGTTGATGTTTGCGTTCCATCACCGCATTTTGTTGTGGGGTGTTGACACAACTCTTTTGATGTACTATGCCATGTTCAACAAAAAAATCCTTCATATTGAATTCCAAACCGTTATCACTACGGATGGTCTTGATTAATAGGCCAAACTGTGTATGAATCATCTTCTGGAAGGCCTTGATTAAACTTTGTGTTTCGGACTTATTTTTCATCAAGTAAACCCATGTAAAACGAGAATAATCGTCAACAATTTTTAGAAAATATATTTCCCCTTTCAAAGATTGAACTACAAAGGGACCCCAGATGTCAACATGAATCAACTCAAAACAAATCTTTGACATAGTGCTGCTTACAGGAAAAAGGGGATTTCTTATGTTTTGCAAAGTGACAAATATCACATGCTACTTTCTTGGAATGGGAAACACTAATATCAGCAAGTAAATGCATTTTATTGAACGGAAAATGTCCTAATCTTTTATGCCATACTTCATTACTACATGACATGATATATTGATCTTGAACAGATGTCTGTACTTCAGGTGTCTCAGTGAGCAGATATAGGCCACTTCCTTCCTCAGCAAAACCAATCGGCTTCCCATGGTTGCTTCGAAGAAGACACTGATGAGAGTTAAAGATCAGTTCATAAGATGATTCTTGAAGCAACTGACTAACAGAAATGATATTAAAGTTGAAGGAGGGTATATGCGGAACATTTTCCAGATTTAGATCATCCCTTAGTTTTATATGCCTCATATGCATGACCTCTGCTTGCTTTCCATCAGGCAAATTGACTTTTGTTCCTTTTACAGGATGATATGTTTCAAAGAAATCTAAAGAGCATACTATGTGATTAGTAGCTCCGGAATCCAATATCTAAGAGGAATGTTGTAGATGAATAGAATTAACAATATTATAGTAAGCAGACTTGCCTTCATCAGGTGGTGATTTTGTGAGAGTAACAGCTGTTGAGGTTGGGTGATTCTGTCCTATCTGGACCTGCAGGAGGGAGATAAGCTTCTGGAGCTGTTCATTGGTGGTAGGCTCATTGAGTGTAGACACCGCTGTCGTGGCCTGCTACTTGCCCCTCGATTTGAATCCCAGTACCCAGCCGGGGGGGTAACCGTGCTTTTTATAGAACTTCTCAATTGTGTGCCCCGTCATGCCACAATAGGTACACTTTGCAGATTTATTTCCAGTTCCAAAGCTGTTATTCCTTTTATTATTGTTGTATCCAACAGCAGCCACAACTTCTTGATCATCTGCAGGGTTAGTTTGCACGGCATTAGCATGGTTTACCTCAAGGTGGCTTAGGCTCAGACTCTCGATCTTCAATTGCCTTTCGAATTTCTCAGCCATGACCAATACTTTGTGCAAATCAGGCATAGGATCCAGGACTAGGATACCGGATTTCAGCGAGTTGTATTCTTCATTCAATCCTTGCAAAAAACTGATGATCTGATCAACCTCCTTCTCATTTCTGATTTCATCAAATGCGTTGCAAGAGCATTGAGGAACACATATGCAGATCGGCAATGGTCTGAGCTCATTCATCTGTTCCCATAAGATCCGGCAGCGTGTATAGTAGTCGTTAACCGACATATCTCCTTGCTTCAGATTTTGAATCTCCAAGTGCAGAGATGAGATCCGATGTGCGTCTCGCTGAGAGAACCGCTTCTTTAGATTGTTCCATACTTCTCTCGCATTTTGAATGTGCATCACACTCTGCGCGATTAAGGGATGAACGGCTTTGTAGATCCATGAACATATCATAAGATTGCACCTCCTCCAGGCTGAGTACTGCGCATGAGTTCTATCCGGTGCGGGTGTAGTGCCTTCTACAATGGTCCACTTGTTCTTCACCTCCATCGCAACTCTCATGGACACACTCCAGGTTCCATAGTTGGCGCTGCCTGTGAGGGGAGGACTGACGAGAACAGTGTTGGTGTTCTCATTGCTACTCAGGAACAGAGGGTTGTCTATGTCCTCCGACCTGTTGCTCCGCTACGGAGTCAGAGTTCTCTGGAAGTTGTTACTCGGCGTGGTGCGATTAGGCGATTGATTGGCCGACGGTGTTGACGGATGTGTCCTCTGGCCGGAATCTCCTATGCTAGACATGACGACGGCTGCGTAACTGCTTCTTCCCCGCTCTGATACCATATTAACGAACAGAACGTGTAGAGAGATGTGATGTCATGTGGAAGGATTGTGACTGGAAGTTGAGAGGGAAAGATGAAAGCTGTATCATAACTGTCTAACTTTCTCCAAGTTGTTTACACAATGTATATAAAGGAGAAAAGGTGGCAGTAAAACAGTTACACTAGGCATATTACAAGAAAGTCCTTGTATGGAGAAATTACATAGATGACCCTTGTGTGTTGTTGCTTGATACCGCGCGGAAATCGTGAATGAGGGAGAGGCCATGGAGGGAGTGGAATCTCAAACGGGCGGCGAAGGGGAGAAGGGAAATGCCCCCAGTTTACCCACCTTTGCGGAATCAGTGACTGGAAAAAGCATGGCTCCAAGGTAGCTGAGGATATTGTCTCTAAGGATGAAAAATAGGATAGAGAGGTGGATCCTGAATGCCCGGAGGTCAAGGATTCAAAGGCTAATAAGATCCGCATAAGGAAACCATGGAGGGAATCAGTGATGGTCAAGGTCCTTGGTTGCAGAGTGAGATACACCTATCTTTCTAAGAGGATGCATGCTATTTGGCACCGGAAAGCTAAAATGGAGGTTGTTGCCCTTGATGATGAATACTTTCGATCTGGTCCGTCAACGACTACAAGTTTGCCAAGTATGGTGGCCCGTGGACGGTAATGGATCACTACCTAACAGTTCAAGACTGGAGACCCAACTTTAATTTGATCCAAACAAAACGGAGCGTGTGTTGGCCGGTGTGGGTGAGATTTCTGGATCTTCCGGTAGAATACTATGATATGGACTTCTAAATTAAAAATTGGTGATCTTATTGGAGAGCCAAAGTATGTCGACCAGGAGACATGTGTGGTGTCTCGGGGGAGGTTTGCTAGGATGTGCGTTGAAGTCAACATAACAAAGACGTTGCTCTCGAAGTTCAAGCTCCTGTGCAAAGTGAGAAGGACTGAACTGTTTCAACTATGGGGTATACGGGCACAACACCGAGAAATGTGACGAGAAGGAAAAAGACATGGAAGAGGACACGTCGGGGAAGGAGACCAGAGGTATAGCAACCGGCGGCAAGGTTCAAAACTAATTAGGGCCCTCTGATTCGACCAGAGATCACGAAAAAGTATGGAACTTGGGTGCTGGCACCGAAACGAAATTACAGGCAAAATCATGGACAGAAAGGAAAGAATTCTACTAAAAATGGTAAGGACATTTTGGAGCTGTTGGGCTCCAACGGCACTAAGGCCGTGGGCGGTTCAAAATAGACGAGACAAATAAAGAACAAAGAGGATTCTAATAAGGGGTTTATTTCTGAGTCTAGATTTGCCGTGCTTGGGGAGGAAAAGTGGACGCTGAAAATGGGCAATTTATATCCTACACCACGGCGCGCGTTGCACTGTGCGCCCAGATCCAAAACGACGTCGTTTTAATTTTATTTTTTTTAAAATTTCCCGCCCCAGTGAATGGCAGTAATTTTTTCTTTAAAAAAAAACCCGCTGTTCAAAAATGTACATAATGTTATACTAGAATACACATAATTGTATACATGAATGTACATAATTATATAACAAAATATACATACTCTTTTTAAAAGATAATACACATAATCTAACATAATACATAATAAACATAAACTTTTAACATAATATACATCAACTCTTAACATAATACACTCAAATTTTCTTACTCGGATGTACATAATTGTATAAAAAGAATGTACATAATTGTATAAAAAATGTACATAACTGTATGAACAGCTACACATAATTGTATGAACAAATACACATAATTGTGTGAACAAATACACATAATCCCAACAACTTCCTACCGCGCCTCCCAAAACGACCCCAAAACGACGTCGTTTTGGGAGGCGCGCGGCGCACAGTGCTATGTGCGCCGTGGTGTAGGGTATAACGACTGCTGAAAATGGAATGCCAATTACTAACGAGGTTACTATTGATGCCTGCATGGCAAGATATGATACGGGCGTAACAAATAACAAAGGGAAAGGAAAGCGACCAACTATCCAGATTGCGGAAAAACAAGTCCTAAATGAGAAAAGAGAATTGACAAAAACCATGCAAGGGGACCCCCAAAATAAGGCAAGTAACTCTGCGAGAGCTCGCACATCACGTGCCTAGTCCAAACCGAACTGTGCTATTGCTGAGGACACCCATGTTGTGGTTCATGGCTCAAAGAATAACAAGAATCCTTCTATTGAAATTGTGTCCAATCTGGACTCTAATTTACATGTTCAAGGTCTGTTTAACAATGACACTTGTTAGTTTTACGGTTTTGGGATGCCGCTCGACGGGCCAACACTACCGTAAATACTTAAAAAAGGGTTTAGATAGATAAAAGATTGGAGTGATAGAGAGAATAACGTGGTGTTATTATTTTAGAGTTTCGGTCGCTAGAGTGCCAGAATTGTCGTCTCTTTACATGATGATCTCTGGGGGATATTTATACTAGAGTAAAAGATTCCTATAAGGAAAGTAGGGCTAACGTAGAGTCAATTCTATATGGAAAGTAGGGCTGGCGTAGAGCCAATTCCGATATATAATCCGACCTACTTCATACCATAACTGTTTAAGCTAACAAAGGAAGGTACTTAAAATAAATAAAGAAGTCTCCACAAAATATGCTTGTAACCGCCTCAGGACGCGCACCTAGCCGGGAACTCCCTGGCTGCCAAGCGGACGTCCTGAGGGGCCGTGGCACTCGGGCGAGGACACCCCGACCGCAGAGCCTAGTCGCCGGATTAAGTTCCTGAGTGGTACCCGGCTGGGGACACACCGTCCCCGGAACCTAGTCGCCCATCTGAGTCACGTAGGGCCTTTAGATGGGGACACACCGACTACCGTGCCTGGTCGCTCAACCTGAGTCGGGTGATCTTCGCCGATGTAGGCACTTGTTTTCCTGGATGGCTGGGTGCTTTAAATGTTGAACTGAGATCATGGGTGTTGCCTATCTGCTAAGTATTAGGTCGTACTTGAATCTGCGTGCCTTGCCTTATACCCCCGACCGGCTGTCTGATTTGGGGTATTTATCACCAGTCTCTCACTTTTTTTAGGTTTAGATGAGCGCTAACTTGAAAATGTAGAAAAAAGGTTAAGGAAATGTCAAGACTTCTCGGCCGCCTTGTTCTCCAATCCTGATTGGTTAATCGAGCGCCCAACTGGTATCCCTTTGCTTTCTATTTTCACTAAGTAACTTACACACTTGCAGCCGACTGCGCGTGAGTCCCTTAGTGGGCGAGGCGGACCGCCTACGAGCCCCCGAGAGGCGAACGAACTCCAAAATGGCCAAGTCTCTTAGTGGACGGGGCTGGTGGCCTACGAGCTTCCGAGAGACAAACGAAGTTCAAAATGACCAAGTCCCTCAGTGGACGAGGCTGACTGCCTACGAGCCGCCGAGAGACAAACGAACTTCAAAATGGCTAAGTCCCTTAGTGGGCGAGGCTGACTGCATACGAGCCCCTGAGAGACAAACGAACTTCAAAATGGCCAAGTCCCATAGTGAGCGAAGCTGACTGCCTACGAGCACCCGAGAGACAAACAAATCTTCAAAACGGTCAAGTCCCTCAGTGGGCGAGGCTGACTGCCTACAAGCCCCCGAGAGACAAACTGTGACAATCCAAAATTTAATTTTCTAAATTCTATTTACGAGATTCTAAAATAGCCATTTTTCACTCTTCCAAAATTTTATTTTAAAAATGGTGTTTGAATTAATTATTTTGAGCCACGTTTTAAAAAAATTCAACACCAAGCCCTTTTCTATTTCAAAAATCCTAAATTCTCGGGTACATTGTGTACCAAAATTTTGACCCAAATGTCAATCTGAGTGAAACTAGAAGAATCTGAGAAACCTGAACTAAGTGTTTATCTAGAAAACATTTTTGGAAAAATGTATTTTTGACCCCAAACTATTTAAAATCTCATTCCTAGACTATGGTCCATGTTGTAAGATGGACCATAACCTTGCCTGATATTTTGGAGAATCAACCAAATGACCACTTTGCCCTCCACCAATCATTGAGAATCCTTCTAGGGTTTTGAACCCATATAAAAGCAATAGAAAGCCAACATTTCCTCTTGATTCCATTCTTTGTCTTCCCACCCAAGAGCTTTGCAAGTGAGAAAGAAGAAACACAGTAAGTTCTTAGGTTCATTTCACCCTTTGTCATCTAGCTTCCCCTCTTTAGCTTCAAATCTCTGCGGTTCTCCTTTTAAGTGTTGTTGTTTGGCTTGTTTGAGGTATTTAGGTGGTGAAGGGGGTAGTGGTTGAGTTGGGAAGAAGAAGGAATCCATACAAGGAAGAAGAGGCAACAAAGGTATAACCCATGGACTCCCATCTATTATTTGACTAAATGTTAGATTATTGATGTTGTTGAGCTATTATTGAGTTATTGTTGGTCCATGATGGATCGGTGAAGTTTTGGGAGTGTTGTTTTGCACTAAATATTGTCTACAGGTGAAGAGAAGGCCTCTGGTGCACAATGTCCGGTGCACCAAATAGCCTCACAGTGCTAGCCGACGGACCTCCGTAGAGTAACGGCTCAAGGGGGCGGACCATGGAGTGATCCGCCGCCCAAGGCTGCCGCATGGCGAATCCAAGTGGCGGGGCTTCTCAAGCCCCACCACCAAGCTCCGTCAGGCCAAATTGGTTTCTGGCCGGGCCCTCTGTGGCTCAGCTATGTGTTGTTCGGACCTGGACTTGTGGGCCCTTGAGGCTCGGACACTCGGGTTCGTTACGACGCACTAATAAAAGTTAGTTTCGTTGAATTTAGAGTTGAAATGCTTGTTTTACAGTAGAATTTGTGGTGAGAATTATTCTTGTTGGTTGCTGCAATTAGTTTACAGTGAAGAAAAATAGAAGTATTTGGGCTTAGCTATGTGAGCAAAGAAGCATGGTCATTATTTGATTATTTTGATTGAAAAGCATGTCTAAGTATCTAATGTTATTTATTGAGAAGTTTGGCAAAGATTGTGAGAATTTGATAAGTCCAGTACATGATATCCCTAGTTTACAGTAAAGAGCAATTGCTATAATTTGAAGTGTATTTTGAGCTTAAAGAGCATGATCATTAATTGCTAAGTATTTGCTAAGAAGTTTTGCTAAGTGTTGAGTTATAAGCATGAAATAGTACCTTATTCCTTGACTTACAGTTAAAGAGAAATTGAGATTATTTTACAGTAAAAGAGCATGACTAGTATTTCATGGTTTATAGTGCATCATTGGCTCTTAGTAAGCCTAAGTTTTCTATCAAATAAAAAACCTATATCTATTTTGGAAAATCATTATCTAGTTGCATCGAGAAGTTTGCATGTTATATGATCTCCAATTTGTGAGAAAAGAAAAGTTGTTGAGAAACTATGTGCATGAGCTTGCATATGATAAATTGTTGCATGAGAAAGAAGTGCATGAGATATATCTATATTTAAGTATTGTGAGAAGTTTGTGGTTTGGAGGCCCGGTAGGACTATGTCCTTTTGGAAGAAAAGAGAGAGACAGAAAGTTGAGAAAGCAACGGACAATGCGATCCGATATGAAGTAACAAGGTCGATATTTCCTAGTTACTAGGTTGGATACTACCCGCCGGGCTTGGAATCCCGGTTAGGGGGTGTGCACACTGACAAGTACGATACTTGATTCCACAGAGTTTGAGAAAAGAACCAAGAGAGTGGTTCTGTGGGCGAGACGAGTATTAGGCCGGCTAGATGCCGAGCCCAGATAGGTCCGTTCACATTGTGGTAAAGTTTCTACCTCGCCCACGAGTAAAGAAAGCAAGAAAGGAAGAAAGAAAGCGAGTCTAGAGACTCAAGTGAAAGAAGAGAAAAGCGAGTCATTGTGACTCAAGAAGAAACCTCCACAGAACAAGTATTCCTTGATACAAAAGAGCGAGTGTATATGTATATCTATCTATATACTTATACTTAAAGCATCATGATCATCTTACTGCATGGTTTACATGACTTGCATGTTTAGCTTGAGAGTTTGAAGAGAAGTATGACTTTGTATTGTTGTTTATTGACCAACTTGAGAGCATGAGTTTGCTTGTTAAAGTTTAAGTATCTCTTATCTATCAGTATGAGTTATGTTTATAAATAATTGTGAAAGCATGAGATTTATGATAAGTGGAGTACTTAAGAAAGCATGCCTATTTGTTAAATTAGGTTGCAAGCATATAGAACTTATTGTTGAGTATGATATGAGTTATGGTTTAAGTATGTGGAAATATTTGATTTAAGTGTAATTGCCAACCAGGACTATGTGGTCCAATGGTACCCGGGTTGGATTTTCATTTGGAAGGTTATGAGTTTGAGCCTCAGTGGAGGTGTTATTAGCTCTTTGTGTTTCATACTACAATGTAATAGAGCTAGTAGCATTAAAAAAAAGTGTTGTTATACTTAGCATTCGTGCTAACGGGTTGTTTTCTATTTTCTTGTTTGTTAACCCCTTTCAGGTGGGCCAATGCTTGAGTGCGATCGAGTTAGATTAGTGTGCGTGTAGCTTATAGATGCTAGATGTTAGTCTAAACTCTGTTTCAGATGTGTTTGTTTTGACTTTGGAAGTTAGACACTTTGTTAGTTTGTTTGAACTTGACTTTAGTTAGACTCTTATCATACCTGTGCAATCACCGTGTGTGGTGATTATGGCGGTGACACCTCTTTTGGGATTTGTTTTAAGTTATTAATCATATCTTTGCATTGTTTAGTTATCTTTAAAGTTAAGTATTTGGGAAATTAGATTAAGAAAAGTGGGGTGTTACACAAACGAACTCCCAAGATATCCAAGTCCCTCAGTGGGCGAGGCTGACTGCCTGCAAGCCCCCGAGAGACAAACGAGCTTCGAAACATCCGAGTCCCTCAGTAGGCAAGGCTGACTGCCTACGAGCCCTCGAGAAACAAAGAATCTTTAAGACAGACAAGTCCTTCAGCGGGCGAGGCTAATTGCCTACGAGCGCCTCAAGTGACAAACGAACTCCCAAGTATCCAAGTCCCTCAGTGGGCGAGGTTGACTGCCTGCGAGCCCCCGAGAGATAAACGAACTCCAAAACGGCCAAGTACCTCAGTTGGCGAGGTTGACTGCCTACGAGCCCCCGAGAGACAAACAAGCTCTAAAACAGCCAAGTTCCACAATGGGCGAGGCTGACTGCCTACGAGTCCCCGTGAGACGAACGAACTTCAAAACGGCCAAGTCCCTTAGTGGGTGAGGCTGACTGCCTACGAGCCCACGAGAGACAAACGAACTCCCAAGATATCCAAGACCTTAGTGGGCGAGACTGACTGCTTGCGAGCCCCCGAGAGACAAACGAATCTTCAAGACGGCCAAGTCCCCCAGTGGGCGAGGCTAGCTGCCTACGAGCCCCCCCGAGAGACTCCTTCGCAACATGGCCGCCCATCAAAACTCCTCGCCTGAAAAGGCAGAGTCAGCCTTCCTCGCACGGAGAAGGTGACAACTCTTGACTTCATAACGACATTACCGCCCACCAAATTCCTCGCCTGAAAAGGCGGAGTCAGCCTTCCTCTCACTGAGGAGGTGACAACTCCAAGCTTTCTCGCGGCATGACCGCCGATCAAACTCCTTGCCTGAAAATGCGGAGTCAACCTTCATCGCACGGAGGAGGTGTAAACTCCAAGATTTTTCACGGCATGACCGCCCACCAAACACCTTGCCTGAAAAGGCGGAGTCAGCCTTCCTCGCACGGAGGAGATGACAACTCCAAGCTCTTCGCAGCATGACCGCCCACCAAACTCCTCGCCTAAAAAGGCAGATTCTGACGACCACTGTTGTTTTAATAAAAAATAAGTCAAACTTTATTGCCAAGCTAGAAAGGGAAATTTCACGAACTATTGGCCACTAGGGGCCTACAATGAACTAACTACTATTGGCCACTAGGGGCCTACAATGAACTAACTATCTAAAAGAAACAAAAGGAAAAAAGCGTGGCCGGCCGCCTATTGATAGAACTTCTTGAGATGGTGGACATTCCACATGCGCTCTATGGGTTCACCCTCCCCGGTTTCTAGCCAGTAGGTCCTGAGGTAAACCTCGCTTGCTATCTTGTAGGGTCCTTCCTATCTAATTGTCATTTTCCCGCCTTCAGTGGGGCGACTGGCCTCTCGATCTCTGAGCACGAGATCTCCCACTTGAAGGTATCTTACTTTGGCTCTTTTGTCTTGGTAATGCTTGACAGCCTGCTAGTACTTTGCCATTCGAACGCAAGCCATGTCCCACCTTTTCCTCTAGGAAGTTCTTCTTGATTTGTAATGTCTCCTCATTGCCCTCATTATTGTATAAGAGGACACGCCGGCTAGGAACTAGAAACTCGGTCGGCACCTTAGCCTCAAATTCATATGCCAATGCGGAGAGGGTCTCCGCAATCGCCCTCCTAGGAGTTGTCTGATAAGTCCATAGCACCTTCTCCAACTGCTCGACCCATGTACCGCCCAACTCTTCCAACTTCTTCTGCAACCCATCCAAAAAGGGTGCGGTTCAAATTCTCAACCTGCCAGTTCGCCTGTGGGTAGGCTACGGATACCTTAATGTGCCAAATGCCATTTTGCACACAAAACGTAGCGAAGGCCTATTGTCAAATTGTCGGTCATTGTCCATGACTAACTGCTAGGACAGCCTTAACCTACATATGATATTCTTCCAAATGAATCGGCGATATTTATACTCAGTGATGGTAGCCAAGGGCTCGCCCTCTGCTCACTTAGTGAAGTAATCCATGGCCGCTATGCAAAATCGTACCCGGTCGGGCGCTTGGGGAAGCAGTCCAAGCAACTCCCCTTTTGGCAACTGGAATAGTTGTGGTGACCGGTGTGCAAAAAGGTGGTCGGTCAGGTACCTTTTCTAACGAAAGCCTGGCAAGTCAGGCACTTCATTACCTCATCGATACAATCCTTCACCATAGTGGGCCAGTAACAACCCCGGATAATGAGCTTGCGGGCCAAGGTATTGGCCCCTTGGTGGGCCGCCAAAATTCCTCTGTGTTCCGTTGCCGTCACGAGCTTGGCCTCCTCGGGGAGTAGGAAACGCAACAGCGGGCCACCATAGGATCGCTTGTATAGCTGCCCATCTACCAATTTGGAGGACGGGGCCCTTCATCTCACGTGGTCGGCGTCCTCCTTCTCGCTTGTGTTTGAATGATGAGGATATGCTTGAGGGCAAGCATAGTTTTAGTGTGGGGGAATTTTGATGAGCATATTTTATACCTTAATTTAAATAAGATTTTATAGGTTACTTTTATTGTTTATATTTTATATTTCATTATTTTTAGTATATTTTGTTATATTAAAATTTGGAAAATTAATTATAATTAAGATGATAAACAAGCCTTATTAATAAAAAGAGTTAATATCATCTGAGGTCCTCCGAGTATAGTGGTTTTGCCACGTTTAGTCCTAAACTTTCAAATTGACCATCTGTGGTCCTTCGACTTTCAAATTTAACCATTTGTGGTCAAAGTTAACCACCCATGGTCCTTTAAGTTTCGAAATTTAACCAGCGGTAGTCCTGATGAAAGGACCATGGTTTGTTAAATTTTAATAGTTGAAGGACCATGGGTGGTTAACTTGGATCACGAATGGTTAAATTTGAAAGTCGAAGGACCACATATGGTCAATTTAAAAGTTTAGGACTAAACGTGGCAAAACTACAATACTCGAAGGACCTCAAATGGTATTAACTCTTAATAAAAATAATAAATAATACACTAGGCCTCACTTGATGTTTAATTAACAAAGCCCAAATAGCATCTTCAGTGTTTCAATGTTCTGTTTTGGACCATGCAGCTTCGAGAGATTCGTTCGCGGAAGATCTCTAGAGGAAATTAAACAAGCTTTTTAAAGATGAAAGCTGGTAGAGAAAGATGCGATAAGAGTAGTAATTTTAGGGAAGATTACTGATTTGGAACCCTTATAAAAGGAGAGCTATTTGATGTATTTTGGGGTAGATTGTTCCTTTCAAATTCTTAATATTTTAGAATAGTTTACTCTAGTCTAGTTAAATTCTTTTAATCTGATTCAAGGGATTTGAAGTTTTAGTTGTGAATTTAGGGAGGTTCTTTTTCAGTTAATTTGATGGATTCATGTACTTCCTATGCTTTTAGATTTAATTTTTCAGGAAGATTAATAATGAATTAAATTGACAAATTAATTTATTATTGTTTATCCTATTGCTATCTATGAATTTATGATCCGTAATTGTCATAAATGATTAGAGTGAGTAGATTGTATTAATTATATTGTTGTGATTAGTACACAAAAGACAGGGAAACTAAGTCGCAGGTTGTAGCTATTTCATTCTGTGATTTAGGCTCAGTTATTTTCCATTAAAGTGTAATGATGTTATTTGGTGAATATGGAACGTTACTGTCCCCAGTTTATTCAATAACAAATGTTGGTTTGAATGCTTGGTTTGAACCAATTAATTCAGGGAGATCAAATGCTAGTTATGGCTATCCTAATTAGTCTTTGGCTAAGTACATGACTCTGAACTTTACTTGTAAGTGCCAATGATCTAAGTCACATCTTTAACGTTCATTCTTCCTTGGATCAGAATTCAATATCTCTGAACTCGTTATTAATTATTGTCTATTTTATTTATTCTTCTCAAACCCCCTAATTTCCCTACTTTGAGTCCTTTTAGTTTAAGAAACGAAACTCATTAGTTCTCTTGGGATTCGACCTGGTCTTGCCACTAATACAAATTAGTGCAGTGAGCCAGTATTAAATATGTAGGGCTTCGACAACTCTGCCAAATTTTTGCATCGTTGCCGGGGAACTAAAATCGTTTCTTGAATTTTTCTTTGTGATTGTTTCTATTGTCTTTAGTGTTGCATGACTTATTCCTCTCATTCAGGAGAACTACAATATATCCATGAAATTGATAGAGTTGCAAGGCAACTAAGGAAAGAAACAAAGAAAAGAAATAGCTCCTCGATTTCGGAAGAGGTAAATTAAACCCGTAATCCAATAAACGAGGGGGTTGTAAGTAAAATGGTTGAACCAAACAATAGAACACTTAGGGAGTTAGCTGCACCGAATCTAAACCAACAACCTCTATGTATAACAATACCAAATCTTGGGGTTGATTTTGCTTTAAAATCTTGTTTGATTCATTTACTCCCTATTTTTCTAGGTTTGGCTGGTGAAGACCCACATAAACACTTAAAAGAGTTTCAAGTAGTTTGTGCAGGTATGAAACCACGTGGGGTGACTGTTGAGCATATAAGTCTTAGAGCCTTTCCATTTTCATTAAAAGATAAAGCAAAAGATTGGCTCTATAATCTTCCCCCCGATTCAGTTAACACGTGGAATGATGTGAAAAAAGTATTTCTAGAAAAATTTTTGCCTGCATCTAGGGCAACTAATATTAGGAAGGAAATATATGGGATAAGGCAATGTATTGGTGAAACATTGTATGAGTATTGGGAAAGATTCAAGGAGTTGTGTTCTAGCTGTCCACACCATCAAATCTCAGACCAACACCTGATACAATACTTCTATGAATGGTTGTTACCTATGGATAGAAGTATGGTGGATGCAGCCAGTGGTGGTTATTTAATTTGGCGGATAAGATGCCCATTGATGCTAGACAATTAATATCAATCATGGCAGAAAACTCTCAACAATACGAGAACGAGCGGATGGGTCTATCCGTAGAGTTAATGAGGTAAGTACTTCCCAACTTGAGAATAAAATTTCAGATTTGACTATATTGTGCGCCAAATGGGTGTAGGGCAAATGCAGTCCACTGGAGCATGTGGAGTATGTTCCTTTGTCGGGCATCCCACAGATATGTGCCCAACATTGCAAAATCTAAATCAAGAGTTGAATGCAATAGGGGGATTCCCTGGTCAACCCAACCGAAATTATGATCCCTTTTCAATCCAGTATAATCCCGGATGGAGAAATCATCCAAACTTGAGCTATGGGAATCAAGGGGTGCAACCCAGGTTTCAGAGTCAGAATTTCAAACAATACCAAACACTTCAGCAATCTCAATCTCAAGCTTCAAATTCTGGTATGTCTTTAGATGAAATTGTTAAAGGACTTGCTAATGACACTCAACAGTTTCAACATGAAACAAGAGCAGGTATTCAACAACTGGGCAATCAGATTTCCCAATTAGCCACATCTGTTAGCAAGTTGGAAGCTCAAGCTTCAAGGAAACTACCATCACAAACGGAGGTGAACCCAAAAGAAAATGTGAATGCAATCACATTGAGAAGTGGTAAGCAACTTCAGCCTGAATCCCCATTACCAGTGGAAGAGGAAAAAGAAGAAAAATCCAAGGAAGAAAGTGAATTTATGGCTAATGAAAAATCCAAAGTAAGTTCTGAATCCTCTTTTGGTCAATATGATTCATCTCTACCCCATTTTCCTTCAAGGTTAGCAAAATTAAAAGAAGAAGAATGTGAAAAAAAAATTTGGAAACCTTTAGAAAGGTGGAAATCAACATCCCTTTGCTAGAAGCAATAAAGCAAATTCCCAAGTATGCAAAGTTTCTAAAGGAACTTTGTACCAATAAGAGAAATTTGAAGAGTAAGGAGAAAATCATATTGTGTAAGAATGTTTCAGCCATGATACGTAATGATCTACCTAGAAAGTGCAAGGATCTAGGTATGTCCACCCTACCTTGTATAATTGGTAATAAAGAGATTAAGCGTTCTATGTTAGATTTAGGAGCATCAATAAATGTCATGCCGTTTTCCATTTATCAAGCTTTAAACATTAATTCATTGCAAGAAACTAGAATAGTTGTTCAATTAGTTAATCGTTCTTGTGTGCATCCAATTGGAGTCGTAGATGATGTTTAAGTGAAAGTTAATGGGCTGTTTTTTCCTGTTTCTTTCTATGTTTTGAAAATGAATGATGATGCAATAGTTCAATCAACTCCAATTTTGTTAGGTAGACCATTTATGAAAACGGCTAAAACAAAGATAGACGTTGATAAGGGTATTCTTTTTGTTGAGTTTAATGGTGAAATTGCCAAATTTAATATTTCCGATGCAATGAAGTACCCTGATAATTATCATTCTCTTTATCATGTGAATTCACTAGTGCAGGATGTTTTTGAAGATGTTTTTATGAGCCATTCAGGGTTGCGTCGGGCATAACGACGTTAAACAAATGCGGTCTTGGGAGGCAACCCAATTCAATAATCCATATTTTTCTTTATTTGTTTACATATTTTTAATTTTCAAATAAGTTTTTTTTTTATTTTTTATTTTTTTTTAGAATATGTTCAATTTATTTGTGAATATGTGAAGTTTTTATGTGTGCATACATTGAGGACAATGCATGAATTAAGTGTGGGGGAGAGTGTTGCACATTAATGATGGGTAAACCTTGGTAGTATAAGACTTCATGACTTGTTTTGATTACTTTCTTGTTATTTAGGGATATGTCTTAAGTTAGATATATTTTTGGTTTAGAGTTTTAACACATTTGAGAAGCAAGCATAATTTTATTTAATTTTTCTTTTTAAATCCTTGTTAGTTTTAATGAATGAAAGTGTGCAAAGACTTCATACAATTTGACCTTTTTTGTGAGCTTTTGAGCCTAAAGAGCAACACTTTGTTCGATTTTCTTTGTTGTGTGATATCAAGCATGACTTGTATATTCTAGAACTTGCTCTTAAATGCATTTTAAAACCACATTCAAGTGAGTTAGAACATGAAGATGAAAAGGGCACCTAGGCCGAGCCACTTTTAGCCAAAAAGCCTACCTTGCATTTTAACTCCTAGTGAGCCACTTTGAGCTTTTAGCCTTTCTTTTCTTTTAATCAACACATTACAAGTCATTTTCCCTTCTCTTTGTTAATTTCCCCCAACAAATTTTGAACCCTTGAATTGAAGGAATCATATTGGTCTATCTACACAAAGTTTTGCTTTTTCTTATAGTCAATAAATTGATTACTGTGAGTTCAGAATACAATTGGAAACTGAAAATTGTAGCTCTTATTGGGAGTTGAATTAATTTATCTAAGTGATGATTCTGTTTATGTGAAGTACTGTTCTTGCTTTGAGAAATAAAGTTGGGAAATCCGCAAAAGGGAAAGAATGAGGAGGATTGAGGAAAAATAGTGCTAAGAGAAAAAAGAAAAAAAAAAAAAGAAGAAGAGTTTGAATAAAGTTGTATAATAAAGGCAGCAAAATGGTTTGAATGATGAAGAAAGTAAAAAAAGAATGAAAATGAAATGGGAAGGCAATGGAGGAATGAAAGTTGTTCAAGGCTTTGTGATTTGCTTAGGGTGAAATTTTGTGTTAATGGCTTATGTGATTCCTTCAACTTGATAAGCCTAAAAATTCCTTTTACCATATCCCTTTGCCCTAGCCAAGTTACTACCATTAATAAAACACTACAAAAAAACGCGAATATAGCGACGGTTTTAGCTACGGATATGTTCCGTTGTTAAATTTGCGACCGATTAGCGACAGATTTCAATTTTTTTGTTAAATGAAAATTTAGCGATGGTCTAGTGACGGCTTAGCGACGGAAACTTTCCGTCGTTACAGACGTAGCTAATTTTAGCGCCAAACTTTGGTGCGAAAATTAGAGACAGATTCGCGACGGATTAGCGACGGAAATTTCGCGGGGTTACGCCAATATTTTAATTGCTACAACCTAGCGACGGATATAAGAATCCGTCGCTAGATATGCCAACGGAAATGTGTTTTTGTTTATAATCTAGCGACGGATGTTAAAATCCGTAGCTAAATAGCTACGGATTTTTACATCCGTAGCTAAATAGCTACGGATTTTTAAATCCGTCGCTAGATTTATGAAGCGCGAATTTTATACAATATTTTAACGACGGAATTTTATTTCCGTCGCTAAGTTTATTTATGGAATATTGTCTTATATAATTTAGCGACGGATAATATTCCGTCGCTAGCATTATGGATCAGATTTTAACTTATACCCAGCAAGCGACGGATATCCGTCCGTCGCTACGCTTATTTATTGAGTTTTACTATATAATCTAGCGACGGATAGCATTCCGTCGCTAGCCTTTTGGATCGAATTTTAACTTATATTCCTAGCGACGGATACTAGTCCGTAGCTAAGGTTATTTTTTTTTTCTTTTAACATATGTAATTATTGGCATCCTATCGCTCAGAACCCTATCGCTCACATCCTCCCTCTCAGAAAACTTCTCCGCCATCGCCGTTAGTTTCCTCCACCGCCGACCGCTCGCTGCCTCCCACCGCCGACCGCTCGCTGCCTCCCACCGCCGGCCGCTCGCTGCCTCCCACTGCCGGCCGCTCGCTGCTTCCCACCGCCGACCGCTTGCTAACTCTCACCGCGTCTGCGACGGTTCTGTCTTCTCCTTCGGTACCAGGTGTGGACAATCTCCGGCATTCTCCCATCTCCGGCAGAAGGCAGTCTTCGGCGTCTTCGGTGTCTTCGGCGTCTTCGGCGTTCCATTGATCCAGGTAAACACTAATCAGATTAAAATGGCATAATAGAGCGTTTAAAATGGTAGGGTCTACTTGGATTGAAATCTATTTATCATCTTCAGTTTGTTTATTAAATAATAGCATTGGCCTTCGGTGAAGTAATTAAGCAAAATAGCAAAGTCCCAGTGTATGTATGATGTATGTGAATCTTGATCTGTTTGTGCATTTTGGGTAGCTACCATTGGTTCCCAATACTGGCCTTTGAGGTACCCCAGAAGCAAATTAAAACAATGGGTTTTAACATTAATTAAGATATGATTTCATTCTGAGAATCCACGTTTTTAATTCGAAATGAAATCTGATCTATCTGATTTGCAAATTAAAGCCCAGGCCATTATTGGAACCATGCATAGGAGCATTTTTCTTCAAATTTCTTAAACATTAGTTTTTGGGTTTAAATGTTGAATGGGAAAATTGGCAATGCTCTAATGTTTTCACTTACAATTGCCACAAGGTAATGATCAAACTTTATGTTCTGGAGCTGATGTTGTTAAGTTTCACTTAGTGTATCTGATCTTTTTTGCTTAAATTCTTGTTTCTGTTTCTTATTTTATCTATCTGTTAATACTTTTTATTTAAGTCTAAGGATTTTTAGCTTCTGGATTTGTTTAAATGCATTTGTAGTAAAGACAGAATATTAATGTATAGATGAAGTGGTTCATTTGCTACAGTTCAATAATGAAAAGTTAATAAAGCCATTCTTATCAATTTGGGCATCATTGATTAGAACATGCAGTCCATTGGGAGTATTTTTCTATATATAGTTGAGGCATGGTGACAGACCATAAAGAGAACTATCAATTCAATAATGAAAAGTGAATAAAGGCATTATATTCTTATCAATTATTTGATTAGAACAGTGATGATTTTTCTATATAGTTGAGCCAAAATGAAACATGATTTGCAGTAAAAGCAAGCATTATATTGATCATATCTATCTGTAGTGGTAGAGATCAGAGGAGAAACAGATTAGACAATGGTTTCATGCTTCACCATTTTCATGATCATTATTTTTCTCATTAATTAGGATCTATTCTGTTACATAATACATTTATTGAATTTAGGATTCTTATGGATTTTGCATTTCTAGTTATATCTCATTGTGCCATCACCATTCATTTTCCATTCCCTGTTGCATTCAAGTTGTAAGTTGGGACTTTAGTTGCATTTTTTAAAATTGACCACCACAGTCATAAACTCATAATGCATTACTGTTGAGAGTTGAAGTTTTAACCTTTGTTCTAATCAATACTCTAGTTATATCTACAGTTTTTGCTATAAAAGTGTTTCTTCTTTGCCAGTATTACTATTTTTTTTATCATCAAACATATCTGTCTTAGACTTCGTTCCAAATATGTTCCATATTCACAAATATTTGTTGGAAATCGCATTATTACACTCAAGATTCTTCAAGTTCTTCAGCGATTGATAAGGTTTGAACAATTACATATTTTACATTTGTTCTTTATTTACCGGCTAAACCGCATGTGGGTACCCGTACTTGTGTTTTCTCCGGCTAAACCGCCTGTGGGTACCGGAAGTTTATAAAAATATGCATGATTGCTTATTTGTTGTTTATTTGCCGGCTAAACCACCTGTGGGTACCGGCACTTGTATTTTCTCCGGCTAAACCGCCTGTGGGTACCGGAGGTTTATGAATGCATGATTGTTTTTTTGCAGCTTTATTTATGTGGCTTAGGGACTAAATCATCTGCATTTATCAGCGGGAATAGCTGTAGTTCATCTGCTACTTCACAACTTCAACAAGAGACAATGAAGGAGATGATGAACCAACAGTTAGAGACCATGCGAGGTGAGATGGAAGCTAAACTACAAGCTGAAAGAACTCAAATGCAGGCTCAAGTACAGACCCAAATGCAAGCTCAAATTGCAAGTTTGATGGATGAGTTGCGTCGCAATGGTATGCTATCCAATCCAAGTACTCAAGCTCAACAATCGGCTAATTCAAATGCTGAAAACTTAGGAGATGATTAGATTATGTTTTTTAATATATTTGGTACTAGTACTAATGATGTAACATTATACTACAATACTTTTGTTGTTGTTATTCATTTTGAATGCTTTAATATAGTATATTTTATAATTATAATATTCAAGTAGTATATTATAGCCTTAATGCATGTTTCTGATATTAATTAGCGAGTACAATTATTTTATTAATTTTTAAAATTTAGCGACAGATAAATATGGTAGTAAGGCAACGAAATAGCAACGAAAAAATCCGTAGTTAAATTTAGCGACGGATATTTTTGTCACTAAGTTGTAGTTAAATCTCATTAAATTAAAATAATAATAAAATTCTAGTGACGGATAAGCTCCGTCGTTAAATTAACGACGGAGAATAGCGACGGTCATGTCGGTCGCTATTTGTAGCGACGGAAATATCCGTAGCTAAGTCGTTGCAAATGTCGTCACTGTTACGTAGTAGTAGAAGCGGAACGACGTTTTTTTTTTGGCTTTAGCGACGGAAATTCCGTCGCTAAATATAGCGACCGATTCTTCGGTCGTTATTCGGTCACAAAGGTCGTCTCCAAATTCGTCGCCTAGTGGAATTTAGCGACGGATTTATTTCGGCTAACGACGGACTCTTCCGTCGCAAGATTTAGCGACGGAAAAAGTTTGTGTCGCTAAAGTCTAGCGACGGGGTTTTTAGCTACGGACTACATCCGTCGCTAGGCCGTCGCTATACGTTTTAGCGACGGAATTTCCCCTTTTAGCGACGGAAAAGTCCGTCGCTATTTTAGCGTTTTTTTTGTAGTGAAAGACACTTTGATTCATGGTATAACTCATGTTTGTTAGTGGTGGAGATTTGATTTACTTGCAAGCTTATGGGATTACTTGCTATGTTTTGAATGAAGAGTTTAATTTGATACACTACACCTTAAACACTATGAGTGCAATGAGTGAAATTTGAATCCTTGTGAGGGTATTAAGTCTTGTTCATTCACTTTTGATAAAACTAGTGAGTTCTTTTATTTTATTTATTTATTTCCATGTGATATCAATAAACCATGCTTGTTCTCTTGAGTGTGTTTCACCTTTAGCCCTTAAATATATAACAATTTTTGAAATATTTCTAGGTAGCTTTGAGAGGAGTTGGAGAAGTTTGTGTTTGAATGATGAGGATATGCTTGAGGGCAAGCATCGTTTTAGTGTGGCGGAATTTTGATGAGCATATTTTATACCTATATTTAAATAAGATTTTATAAGTTAGTTTTATTATTTATATTTTATATTTCATTATTTTTAGTATATTTTGTTATATTAGAATTAGGAAAATTAATTATAATTAAGATGAAAAACAAGCCTTATTAATAAAAGTAATATATAATACACTAGGCCTCACTTGATGTTTAATTAGCAAAACCCAAATTGCATCTTCAGTGTTTCAATGCTCTGTTTCTTTTTCTTTGGGCTACGCACAAACAGCAAACGTGAGAGGGAGATTCGGAGAAGGCACAGGGAAGCTTTTGGACCAAGCAGCTTCGAGCGATTCGTTCGCGGAAGATCTCTGGAGGAAATTAAACATGCTTTTTGAAGATGAATGTTGGTAGAGAAAGATGTGGTAAGAGCAATAATTTTAGGGAAGATTATTGATTTGGAACCCTATAAAAGGAAAGTTATTTGATGTATTTTGGGGCAGATTGTTCCTTTCAAATTTTTAATATTTTAGAATAGTTTACTCTATGTCTAGTTAAATTCTTTTAATCTGATCAAGGGATTTAAATTTTAGTTGTGAATTTAGGGATGTTCTATTTCAATTAATTTGCTGAATTCATGTACTTCCTATGCTTTTAGAGTTAATTTTTCATGAAGATTAATAATGAATTAAATTGATGATTTAGTTTATTATTGTTTATCCTATTGCTATCTATGAGTTTATGATCCGTAATTTTCATAAACGATTAGACGAGTAGCTTGTATTAATTATATTGCTGTGATTAGTACACAAAGGACAGGGAGACTAAGTCGCAAGTTGTAGCTATTTCAATATGTGATTTAGGCTTAGTTATTTTCCATTAAAGTGTAATGATGTTATTGGGTGAATATGGAACGCTATCGTCTCCAGTTTATTCAATAACGAATGTTGGTTTGAATGCTTGGTTTGAATCAATTAATTCAGGGAGATCAAAGGTTAGTTATGGCTATCCAAATTAGTCTTTGGCTAAGTACTTGACTCTGAACTTTACTTGTAAGAGCCAATGATCTAAGTAACATCTTTAATGTTCATTCTTCCTTAGATCAGAATTCAACATCTCTGAACTCGTTATTATTATTGTATATTTTATTTATTCTTCTCAAACCCACTAAATTTCCCTACTTTGAGTCCTTTTAGTTTAAGAAACAAAACGCATTAGTTCTCTTGGGATTCGACCTGGTCCTGCCACTACTACAAATTAGTGGAGTGAGCCAGTATTAAATTTGTAGGGCTTCGACAATCCTACTAGGTAGCTAGACCTTATCTTATTCTCGTATAAGAACCGACCCGACAATCTTCTGCGAGGCGGCCAAATATAATAACAACATCTCACCATCCTTTGGTTTAGATAAGAGAGGGGGCGATAAGAGATACCTCTTGAGGTCTTCGAAGGGGGCCTGAAATTCTCTAGTCCGCCGGAACCCTTCCTGCTTCTTCATGGCTTCGAAGAATGGGAGGGCCCGGTCTGCGGACTTAGACAGGAATCAGTTGAGAGCGGTCATCCGGTCAGTCAGGCGTTGCATCTCCTTAAGGTTGCCGGGAGGCTGCATGTCCCAGATAGCTTGCACCTTCTCTGGGTTCGGCTCGATTCCTCAATGAATGACCATATAGCTAAGAACTTTCCCCCTCTGACCGCGAACGTGCTCTTTTTTGGGTTTAACCGTAGGTTATATTTCCTCATGACGTCGAAGCAGTCCGCCAGATCCTTTGCATGGTCAACCTCCTCTTTGCTCTTGACTAGCATGTCGTCAACATAGGCATCCATAGATTTGCCGATCTGATCCTTGAATAGCCGCGCAACCATCCGGGTGTAAGTGGCTCCCGCGTTCTTGAGGCCGAATGGCATGACTTTATAGCAATAAATCTCGTCCGGGGTTACGAAGGTAGTCTTCTCCTCATCCGACTCGTGCATGAATATCTGATGGTACCCCCGGAAGGCGTCCATAGAGCTGAGCACATCCTCTATGCTGGCGACTTGAGCACCAACACCACGTTGGCCAACCAGCCGGGATACTTGACTTCTCGGATATGCCCTACGGCCAGTAAGGTATCAAGTTCCTTCTTTATGAAGTCCCTACGATCATTTGACATATATCTCCTCTTATGAGCTACGGGCTTAAGGCTAGGGTCGACAGCCAGCCGATGCATGATGATGGCCCCGGTCGACACTTGGCATATCCTTGGGTCCCTAGGCAAATATCTTCTTGTAGCCCCTTAATACTTCAAGGACTACCTTCTTCACTGATACGGGCAAGCCTACCCCCACCCGGACTGTGCTTTCCGGTTGATTAGGTTCCAGAATGACTTCCTCTAACTCAACCGCTAGGGTCGGGCGCTCTACCGATCGCTCACTCACCTGGTGAGTGATGGTGCTTACCCGGTAAAACCCCTGTCCTATCTTCCGACAAGCTTGCAAATAACAACTACGGGCCATCTTTTGGTCACACCGCACCATCCCGACACCGATCGATGTACGAAACTTCATGCATAAGTGCTCGATGGAGATCAGGGCGCCCAAATCCTCTAGGGCCTGGTCGGCCGAGTGTAGCTTTGTGCGTGCACTCCAGAGCGACCACCATGAATTCCATTTCCAATTTCCGGAAATGGGGCCAGGTTCTCAATTCCACTATTAATGAGGTGCACCCCTCGGCCTCGATGACATCGCCTGTGAAGCCTGTCAGAGGGGTTCTGATCGGTCGCAGCTGCTCCCTGAGCAGTCCCAACTTCTTAAAAGCTTCTATGTACAAAACGTTGACGCTACTGCCCATGTCAACCAGCACTTGGCAAATTACGGTGTAACACCCCATGTTACGCCCTTAAATTCGGATTAATTATTTAATTAATCCCGTTAAAGAAATAGCTAAAAAGAATTTAATTTAGTTAGGATTCCCTAAATTAATTAATATGGTCCACGGAGGATCATGTACTCTCACCCTTAATGAAACCCCAATCCTTACGGAAAGAGGGCCTACTGTTAATTAGACTCTGATTAGGATTCCTAAATTTATATAAAAAGGGATTAGGAAGATTTTATAACCCTCCCTCTTCATTACTCAAAAATCCCCTCCCAAGAACTCAGATAAAGAACCCCCACCACCAAGCCTAGGGAAAGAATGGTAGGAAGGAGGCCTTGGGGAAAGATCCTAGAAGTCGTAAGATGTTTAACTAAAGCTACCAGGTAACCCATGTCTTACAAAACCTATTTTCCTTGCTATTGTTTACTGATTGGCTCCGTTAAACGATTGAATGTGTGATTTCGTATTTATGCCTTGTTAGAGCTTGTCCTTAGGATTTGTGATATGGATTCTTGTTATTCTTGATGGCCTTGTGTGATTGTTTGCATGTTCTTGTATTTAATTGTGTTTAGAGCTTGTCCTTAGGATTTATGTGGTGACTCTTGTTATTCATAATGTTCTTGGCGTTCTTGGGTGCGTTTATGCATGCTCGGGTGTTATTCATGGTTATGGCTTGTCGTTATGGCTTTTTTGATTGGTTTCTTGATGATCTTGAGGTTCTTGATGCTCTTGAACCATTATGTGTTTATCCTTGA
Source organism: Ipomoea nil (assembly GCF_001879475.1). NCBI lineage: Eukaryota > Viridiplantae > Streptophyta > Magnoliopsida > Solanales > Convolvulaceae > Ipomoea > Ipomoea nil. The sequence continues at coordinate 1,034,248 of NW_017617577.1, forward strand.
GTCTTAGCATGTCCAGAGTTTGCACTTAGGCTTCGATTGTGTTGTTTCTTGGCTTGCTCTATGCGTTCAAGTCCCTATTGTTGTTGGTATGTGTTTGGGCGTGTTTGGGACTTGATTTTGGGTGAATTGGATGAATTCCCGGGTTGAGAAAATTGGCCAAGAAGCATGTTCCAGCGGGTAGTCGGTGGGGGGACGAACCCCCACCTGACCACCCGTCGGGAGGGAAGAATGTTCCACTGGGAGGACAGGCAGGTGGACGGCCACCCGCTGAAATAGCGTGGTTCCGCCGGCGGGAGGTTGTCCTCCCGTCGTACCCCCCGCGGGTACGGGCAGGTGCGGGGTCTTTCGATCTCCGTGGGTCGAACCCCGTGCCCCGTTGTGTTTTGTGTGACGCGTGTGAGTTTAACATGATGTTTTAGGTACCGTAACATGATTTGTGAGTCGTGTCTAAGCATATGGTCTAAACTTGTAATGTGTGGGTCAAACGTGTGGTTTATGTTATTCCACGTAGGTTGCATGTTTAGGTTGATATCCCGTATCGTTATGAGTCTACTCGTATGTTGTGCATTTCCCCGGTAACCCCGTGATGTAATTGTTGTTGAGTCTTGATTGTCGTGCTATTGCTCATGGTATTGAAAAGATGTGAAATTGGTGGAAAAGATATGTTGGTGGTATGACGCACTGCGAGTGCATTGATCATTGTGCTATAGGCACAGGTCGCTTGATTACTGTGCTATAGGCACAGGTCGCTTGATTACTGTGCTATAGGCACAAATCAAGTTATGTTTTTGCACTGCGAGTGCTCGATCATTGTGCTATAGGCACAGATCACCTGATCATTGTGCTATAGGCACAGATCATGTTATGTAATGGCACTGCGAGTGCTGAGAAATCGGTAGATTGTTGGAGGTCATGTTGGAGGGGAGCATGCGGTGCTCCGGAGGGATAATGACGTGGTGTGTAGGGTCGCCTGGAGGTACAGGTTGGAACTGTTTTAAGGATAGAGAGGCGTAAAGGTTGGAACTTGTTATAAGGTTGGAACCTGGGCATGTCTTGTTGTGTTGCCTTGCTATGACTTGTTATTTGTTATCGTTGTTGTCTTGTTTTGTGGTCCTAGTTGCATGCTGTGTCTTTATGCGTCTTGCCGTGTCGAGTCTATTGATATGCCTTGAGTCTGATTCCTGGTTATAAAGCTAGAGTCGTTTGGGACTATATTATGTATTCCCAAGTCTCAAAATGATTTCTTATATCTATATGTATGATACTCAACGCGTGGGAGTGAGTTGCTTAGAATTATTCTCTAACGGTTGTAATACCGCATATTTTTCAGGTACTGATTAGTGATCGAGAGCGCGCTAGAACGAGCTGCGGTTCCTGGCTTAGTTAGTATTAGCTTAATTAGTCAGTCTGTGTGCCATGCTTGTATTTGGATAATGTTTTATGGATTATACTTTGTTTAGTTAGTTTTAGCTTGTGCATCTAGGTTCTCTAGCTTAGATGTGGCATAGCACCCCAGCACTAATGTTTAGCTTCTGCTCTGCTTGGCTAATAATGATAGTTTTGCCTTTATTTCATAAGCTTTAATAGTTTTAAATTAGAGTTAATACCATCTGAGGTCCTCCGAGTATAGTGGTTTTGCCACGTTTAGTCCTAAACTTTCAAATTAACCATCTGTGGTCCTTCGACTTTCAAATTTAACCATTCGTGGTCCAAGTTAACCACCCATGGTCCTTCGAGTTTCGAAATTTAACCAGTCGTGGTCCTCTTGAAAGGACTATGGCTGGTTAAAATTTAATAGTTGAAGGGCCATGAGTGGTTAACTTGGACCACGAATGGTTAAATTTGAAAGTCGAAGGACCACAGATGGTCAATTTGAAAGTTTAGGACTAAACGTGGCAAAACCACTATAATCGGAGGACCTCAGATGGTATTAACTCTTTTAAATCATGCTGAAAATTAGGGGTGTTACAATTGGTATCAGAGCCTAAGTTTGACCCTAGGACAGTACCTTTAGGATAAGACTTTAAGATGTTAGGCTTGAATCTCTAGGTGCTTACTTAGGATAAGAGGATTTTAGGACGTGCGGTGAGCTTGTGAGTTTATTTACCACTTTTTGTTAAAACTTTCTCGCACTTGCTCTCTGTATAGCTTTTATCCGTGTATCTAAGACTCTAGGTATGAGTGCCTACTCCTAACCCACATCTATAACCGATGCCAACCAAGTAGAATTTAATATGGCACCACAAAGAAACCGCGCAAGGACCCCTGAGACGCCGACTAACGAATAGTTGGCTCAGAACTTGCATCAGTTAACTCAAATCGCCCAGGCACTGAGTGACAACCTCCTTAATCACAATAACCATCCACCACACAACGGAAACCACGATGTGGCTCGCCAAGTGTCAAATCATCGCCCCCATATCTTCGCCGGAGAAGAAGACCCCACGATACTCGAGGAATGGGTCTGGACGTTTGATAAGATCTTCGAAGTGGTGGGTTGCCCAGAAGAATGCCGAGTCGAGTTGGCATCCTTCTACTTTGGGCACGAGGCTGACCTATGGTGGGTCCACGAAAGCCCAGCTTATAGACAAGAACTGGGTTTTAACTGGGAAACCCTTAAAACCAAACTACGGGAATGCTTTTACCACTCGCACATAAGAGCAGCTATGTATGAAGAATTCCTTCACTTAAAGCAAGGATTCACGACAGTGGTAGAATACCACAAGAGATTCCTAGAACTGGCACGTTTCGCTCACGTGTTGGTCCCTACGGAGGCCACTAAAGTAGAGAAATTTGTTGCCAGACTCAACTTCGACGCTAGGAAGACCTTAATGGTCAATAAGTCAAGAACCATCAACGAAGCCTACATTAGTGCCGCCGATCTCTATCGGATCCAGCTATTGCAACGAGGAGAGCTGGTGAAAAGAAGGAACGATAGGGATGGGGGCCCTAACATAAAGAAACCAAAGACCAACTCTAACACTAGGGCGGCTCCGCAACAAGCCCAAGGACCCCTTAAGGGGAACCACGGGACCGGATGGGGGCAAGCCCCTTGCAGGAGGTGTGGTAGGGAACACCGAGGCAGGGATTGCCAAGGGAACGCTTTGCGTTACTTCAACTGTGGAGAAGAGGGCCACAAGGCCCTCCAGTGTAATCAACTGTCACGCGCAAGACCACCGCCCACGCGGAAGCAAGGCAACATGAACAACCGAGGGAGCTATGAAGCACCTAGAAAGGTGTTCGTCATGAGTCGCACTCAGGGTAGACAGAAACCGGAATCAAAACCGAGGGCCAGGGCGGTATCGAAGTTGTAGCCGTAGGAGATGAAGACCCTACGGATCAATTGGAAGAAGATCTTGGAGAAGGGCATTGCCTGGGCTAAAAAGATGAGCTTGTGTAACCTATCGTCCTTGCCGTAGAACCTTTAACTTGTGTAGTCATTTGAATTTCCCTATTACGAATAAAGTTAGCTAGTGAATCCGTTTGGATTGATTTCCCGTTCTGCTATTCACATTAATTAGTTGTTCGCGCCCTCGCAACCAACGAGATCGCAAAAATAATGTGTGTTAAATCTGAGTTGGCGTTTAGAAAAAAAAAAAAAAAAAAAAAAACAAGGGTTTGACTCAGAGTTTTAATCGTGCCTAAAGGCATGGCAAAATTCTAAGGAATACAAGGAGTTAAACCAAATATCTCAATAAAAAGCTAAACGAAACTTGTAAAATTCAAACATTGGACTTCTCCCACCCATACCAAGACCTTAACCATTGGACCACAACTGTTTCTTAAAATTTAAAGGGGACAAAACCTTCTTAAACCCCTTCCAATCCCTAAAATCCCAAAATACCCAAATCAAAAACCCTCTTCGCTAACGGTTGTAATACCGCATTATTCGCTAATAGTTGTAATACCGCATGTTTTTCAGGTACTGATTAGTGATCGAGAGTGCACTAGAAGGAGTTGCGGTTCCTGGCTTAGTTAGTATTAGCTTAGTTAGTCGGCCTGTGAGCCATGCTTGTATTTGGATAATGTTTTATGGATTATACTTTATTTAGTTAGTTTTAGCCTGTGCATCTAGGTTCTATAGCTTAGATGTGGCATAGCACCCCAGCACTGATGTTTAGCTTCCGCTCTGCTTGGGTATTAATGATAATTTTGCCTGTATTTCATAAGCTTTAATGGTTTTAAATTATGCTAAAAATTGGGAGTGTTACAGACCGACCTCTGGATGTCCATGGCGATTACCAAGGCGTCCCGATGGGGAGTGGGACCCCTAGGTAAGTCTTCGTCCGTAAGGACGATCAACTCCCTACATGCTTTCTTTCGGTTTGACTCTTGGAAAACTATCGCTCCCACGTATAACTGTCTTGCTCGAGCCTTTTGGGCCATCTCTGAGTCACCACCTTCGTGACCGCCTACTATCATATTAATTACTGGCTTATGCTTCTAATTCTTGTCAGCGTCATCCTCTTGCATGGGCTGTTTGCCCTTGTCTCCAGCCTTCGAGGTAGCTCGGGCGGGCGCCTCTTTCTGCCAAGGCAGGCTCATCTGATGCCACTGATTGGGAGGCACTAGCCGGCCGCACTTTATGAGCGCCTCAATTTCTTCCTTCAAGCCCTCGCATTCCTCCGTGGTGTGAGTGTTTGTGCGGTGATATCTACAGTAAGGGCCGACGTTCATGCTTGTCACCTGTGGTTTATCACCTGGTCAGATGGGCGGAGGTGGAGGTAGCTGGGTGTGAACTTCGTGGACGGGTTGCGCCGTCGGCGGAAAGGCAGGAGCTCCCAGCCGGTCTTGAACCCGGCGAGCTCCCATACGAACGTTCCCCGCGTCGTCCACTCGACCATCATGGGGATTATCTGCCCGAAGGAACTTGTGGGAGGACACCTCATGTTTGCGCTTTTGCCTGACCGCCTCCTCCGTGTCATCCAATTGGTTAGCTCTTTGGATTGCCTCAGCGTATGTTTTGGGATTCTCATCCCGTAGCTTGCTGTAATACCCGTCTGCCTTCAAGGACTCGATGAAGAATGTCAGGGCTGTCTGGTCGTGTAACACCCCTAAATTTCAAGATATTTAAAACTTATAAAAAGAAGGCGAATCCATTGATTGAATCCCAAATAGAGCATAAAACTATCCATACGGGTCGGGGTGCTATGCCACACCTAGGTTTGAGAACCTAAATGCACAGGCTAACTAACCAAGCATAAGAAATCCTTTAATCAATATTCAATACAATCCCAAGGCACGCAGGCCAACTACTGATCAAAAACTAACTAGGCTAAGTCCAAGGCTCTGACAAGCGCGCTCCGAAGCTAAAGCTCATCACCTGAAAAACATTCGGTATAACAACCGTCAGCGAATAATGCTGGTAACCCACTCCAACGTGTTAAGTACAATATAGGTAGATATTAGAAACTCATTTTGAAACTGGAATACATATATACTTATGAGACTCTAGTTTAAATCCAAGATCAAGACTCAAGGCATATTAACAGACTCAATATCACAGGATAATCATAAGAACTAACATGCGTCCTAAACATGCAATGCAAGACATAACAGGCAGATAATCATGCAAATAACGAGTAGAGGCAACTAAGGCATTCAATACAATCAATTAGCAAGTAGTCAACAAAGCACACAGTTCATCCTCCAACCTTATACCAAGTTCCAACCGTATAACTCCCCTCCGTCCTTATATCAATTCCAACCTATACCTCAAGGCCACCCTTATATCCCCACCCCTTATGCCTCTGGGTAACTACATGCCCCCACCGACGAACCCACCTTTCAACCACCAACATATCAAGATGGTGTCGCAGTGCCATTCAATGATCCGCACCTCTAGTGCCAATATCAAGGGGTTAGCACATATAGCTCTAACATGACACCGCATCACTTATAACCTGACCCATGCCTAAAGCAAGCAAGTCGAAGGTGGGTGTGTGAATTTAGCACAGTCAACGCTATGGCCTGTACCTTTAGTACAATGACCGGGCACAACTGGTGCCAACCGCCAACCGTTTATTTTCCACCAATCATAATCTCATCATCATCATTATCATTACCAGTCACACTGGCCATTGCGCAATGACCACGATACTCATCATCATCCAATCAATCAACATATAATCACATAACAACCAAGGCACAACAACAATGACACGTATTACACATAAAATCCTAGAACGATGCCTAAAACACCAAACGAGATTCATGCACGACCTCGGGGTACAACGGGACACGGGGAAACATCAAACGGGGAAAAACATCACGGACTACCATTAATTTCCAACAGGTGGGCGGCGGGTGGAGGACCACCCGTCGGCGGTGGTCCATAGTCCAGCGGGTGCCCGGCGGGCAGTCGCCTGCCCGCCAGCTGCCCGCTGTAGATCGGGCAAGGGCAGCGGGTAGGTGGCGGGCACCCCTGCCCCCACCTACCCCCATTGACTCCTAGGTAATAATTTAGTCCCGGGATCTCTCGTGGAACCCAAAACCATGTCCAAACGCATTCAAACACATAACTACAACACCACGTATTCAATTAACGGAATTAAACCAAGAATCACACCAAATACATCCTAACACGACTCCTAAACATGCCAAGACTCAACATAAATCATATAACGATCCAGGGATATCCGGAATCACAAGAACATCAAGAAATCTATATGCAAAGTCCCAAACACAAGTCCTAGGCTAGACTCAACACCCGATCATGCGAAATCCCACCCAAATATACCAAGAATATCATAATACGAAATCCACGTTATAATCCTAGGGCTCTAGACATAATCAAAATACAATATCGGTCATATAATTAACCATAATATCAAGAACATCAAGATTATCACATAAGCATCAAGATTAACACATAAACATTAAGATTATCACATAAACACAATATAAGCCCTAGGCAAAGCTCTATCAAGACTCAAACACAGAATCATATATCAAAGGAGCCAATGAATAATATATAGCAATGAAAATAGGTTTTGTCGAGACATGGGTTACCTTTTAGCCTTAATCAATATCCTTGGCTACTATGGTTCTTTCTCTAAGATCTTCTTTCCGTGGGATTCTCCTATGTTTGGTGGCAGGGGGATTCCTTTGTAGGTTTCTCCCTGGGAATATCTTGTGTGGTAGAATTAACTGTGGTAAGGTTTCTAAATGCTTCCTAAGTCCCTCTATATGTATTTAGGAGTCCCAACTAGGGTTTGAATAGTAAGGATCCACTTATCCTATTCCTTATTGGATTAAGGATTTGGTTTAAGGATAAGGGTCCATGATCCATGGTGGGCACATCAATTAATTAAAGGGAATCCTAACCGAATTAAATCCTTTCTAATTATTATTAACGGAATCAATTAAATAATTAGTCCGGGGTTAGAGGCCGTATCACTGGGTGTTACAGGTCGTCTAGACCGTCGACCGCCTGGGCCTCCTTCTGCCAGTGCGCTATGTATTTGAGTAGGCATTCTCTCTCGTCTTGGTGTACCTGAGATAAATTTGACACGAACTTCCTAGGTTTCGTGCTCCTAACAAAGTGCGTCAAGAACTGATGGGTCAGTTCCTCGAAGCTATTGATCGACCCCGCGGGCTGCCTAAGGAACCATCGTTGGGCGGGCCCGACTAAGGTAGGGAGGAACGCCTGGCAGATCATCGGAGCATCTGCCCCGATCACTTGCATTTTAGCCTGGAAGCTAATGATGTGGTCACGCGGGTCTCCAGTCCCATCGTAGGTGGGATGGTCGGGCATCTTGAAGCCCGTCGGTGCCTTGTAAGCCTGCACCTCCGCCGAGAAGGGGGAGGCAGTCAGTCAGCAACTTATCTTTTGTCGGAGCTCTCGGACCGCGGCGGCCAAGTCGGCCATCTCCGCGTTGAGCTGTTCTGGGATCATGGACGATTCCCCCATGCCTTCAACGGCTTCTCGCTTGTGCCGGATAGCTATCCTCCTCTGAATGACAGCTCGGGGTAGCCCTCTCTTAGGCCGCTCTCTCCATCCTCTGGCTGAATGGACGAGGGAGCGTTGCCTGGCTCGACCACCCAATCGATCCAACACGAACTGAGCGGGAGGTGCGGGGCCTAGTCGTGAATGTACCGAGCGAACGGTATGTAGATTCTCGGGCGTGTGCCCCTCTGAGCGCCTCGAATACTCAGAAACTTCGTTACGATTTCCCGCGGGAACCGACCGCACGGGTTTCAGATTCGCAGCGGGGGGAGCCTGTTCCCTTCCATGCACATGTGCATCAAAGGCTTGCGCCAACAACTCCACGAAGTTGGATTAGGTCTGAGCGATAGGTGGTGGCTGGTTGATTCTTGGTGACTCATTAGTTGGCGTGACAGTACGCTCGGTGCGTGCAGCCGACTGTTCCCCTGAAGCTCGGTGGCTTAACTGCTACCTTAAATAACCACAGAGGCATGAGTGCCAGCTGGCGGCTCTCTGGCGTTAGCGACGACAACGACATGGCCGTTAGCCGGCGGGGCCACGATTTTCTGTTCGTTGTTCCGATTGATGCGTCACGTACGGGCCATTGGCAAAGCTTAGAGACGTAACCTCTTGTTTCGATCCCCATGGACCGTACCAATGTTGGTTTTACGGCTTTTGGATGCCGCTCGACGGGCTAACACTACCGTAAAATACTTAAACAACGGTTTAGATGGATAAAAGATTGGAGTGATAGAGAGAATATCGTGGTGTTATTATTCTAGAGTTTCGGCCGCTAGAGTGCCAGTATTGCCATCCCTTTACACGGTGATCCCGGGGGGATATTTATACTAGAGTACAAGATTCCTACAAGGAAAGTAGGGTTGATGTAGATCCAATTCTATATGGGAAGTTGGGCTAACGTAGAGCTAATTTAGATATAGAATTCAGCCTACTTCATACCATAACTGTCTAAGCTAACAAAGGAAGCTACTTAAAATAAATAAGGAAATTTTCGTAAAATCAGCCTGTAACCGCCTCTAGACGCGCACCCAGCCGGGAACGCCCTGGTTGCTAAGGGGACGCTCTGAGGGGCCACGGCAATCAGGCGAGGACACCCCGACCGCAGAACCTGGTCGCCCGATTAAGTTCCTGAGTGGTACCCGGTCAGGGACACACCGTCCACGGAGCCTGGTCGCCCATCCGAGTCCCGCAGGGTCTTCAGACGGGGAAACACCGACTTCCGAGGCTGGTCACCCAGCCGCGTCTCATATATGATCTTAGTCGAGGACACATCGAGTACCGGGCCTAGTCGCTCTACCTGAGCCGGCTGATCTCCGTCTGAGTAGGCACCTATCCTCCTGGATGGCTGGGTGCTTGAAGATGGCTGACTACGATATCCAGGCGCTTTATATGATGAACTGAGATCATGGGTGTTGCCCATCTGCTAAGGGCATTCCGGAAGGGGATGCTGCCTAAGCGTTGTCTCTGTTTAGTGTGTTTTTTTTGCCGTGTGTTTTCTTTTGGTTTCATCGTGTGCTTTGTTTCCCATGATAGTTGTCTAGAATTCTTAGAGGGCGGCCTCTAAGAAGTTCCTTAGAGCTGCTCGGTCCATCATTAGGCAGTACATACCTGTTTGATTTTGTGTGCTTGAACCAAAATCCTCAGGAGTTGGAGCCAACAAGACTTGTTTCAAGCTTGGTTATGACCATTGGCTGAGGCTGGAGGCAATTGGAATGAGTGGCGGTATCTAGGTCCTGTGGAACGACTCGTTTCAAGCCAATGTGATTCGAACAAACACCGAGTTTGTCCTCATGGAGGTTGAAACTCCTAGCAGTATGAAGTGGAACTTGGCTGTTGTTTATGAAAGCCCAACTAAAGTCCTGATGTAACACCCCAGATTTTCAGGATGTTTAAAACTTATAAAATAAAGGTGAAATCTCATTAAATCTCAAAACATAATACAAGAGTATGGGGTGCTATGCCACACCTGAGCTAGAGAACTCAGGTGCACAGGCTAATAGACTAATATCCTCAAATAGTATCAGTACTAAATCATGGCACGCAGGCCAAAAGGGAAAAACTATCTAAGCTACGTCCAAGCTTCTAGCGCGCTCCAGTGATCTACTCGTCTATGCCTGAAAGCCAAATATATCTGTTCAGCGAGAGATGCTGGTAACCTACTCCAACGCGTTGAAATACATTACATATAGAGATATATATAGATATACGAAAACCATTTTGAAGCATGAAGATATATCCTACGAGACTCTAGCTTTTAAAACCGGGAATGACTCGACAGATAAGGCTAGACACAAGCAACAGTTATAACAAGCGTATACAATCCACAACAGGCAAGACAGATAAGGCTGAGCACAATTAATAATCATAACCCAACATAAACAATCCCCAGCATAAATCCCATAGTCACATCCCCCAATATACTCACAAACATAACTCATCCATATCTCATCACATAGCACACTTTGTTGGCGCCACAGGACCAATCGCATGCCCATACATGAGGGTCAGCGCATATAGCTCTGACACGGCCCCGCAGCACCCTGCCGCGTCTCACATTACGGAGGAGCCGATCGCAACCGACTAATGAACCGCAGTTCTATATAATATTTATATACCTGACCGGTCTCTACCAGCCTGGTTAACAGTTGGGATGGTTCTCAACCCATTCAACTGCCCGTATAGTGGACCTTTGTCCTATATAATATTTATATACCTGACCGGTCTTTACCAGCCTGGTTAACAGCCGGTATGGTTCTCAGCCCATCCGACTGCCCGTATAGTGGAACTTAGTCCTATATGATATTTATATACCTGACCGGTCTCTACCAGCCTGGTTAACAGCCGGTATGGTTCTCAGCCCACCCGACTGCCCGTATAGCCCGATTGATCTTAACCAATTCGGGGTTACATGCACACATAACACATAGCAAGCACATGCAACCCACATTAACACATTGGGAAGGGGGAGAAAACGTATAACAAAACCAATGCGTGATCCTTCACATACTAAGAATAGTCCTAAGGGGTTCATACTCCTTTCACCTAGGTCAGCGGGATACCAATTCAACTAGCATGCAATATATAAGACTCATACAACCTACGAACGGTACCCGAAACATCAAACTAGACATAAGCACGATAGACGGAGTCCGTTTGGACACCACGGGGTCGGGGAAACATCAAACGGGGAAGTCGGGGTCCCGAGTGTGGGAATTTCCAGCGGGTAGCCGGTGGGTGGGGGGCCACCCGCCGGCTGCCCGCCGGTAACACTGTTCCGGGCAGCGGGTCGCCGGCGAGCAGCTGCCCGCCCGCCGGCTGCCCGCTGCCGGAACTGCCTTTTTTTGACCGCGGGTAGGTGGCGGGTCCCCTACCCCCACCTACCCCCCACTGACTCATTAACACCAAAAACGCCCCGGGAACCTTCATGGAACCCGAGACCATGCTTGGACACTTTTAAACGCAATTAACAACACACGTAGACGATTTAACGGATCAAAATCAAGAATCAAACGGCACATAACCTATCATGCTTTTCTAGACCCTATAAACCCCCAATCATGTGAAATCCCACCCAATATACCAAGAATAATACCATACGAATTCCACGATATAACCTAGGGTTCTAATTACTTTATAACAACAAGAATACAGTTCGCCTTCTAATTACAAGATTCGGTATAATTAACACATAAGCATCAAGATCGTCATACAATTATCAAGAACACCATATAATCATCAAGAACTCCACGTAATCGTTAAGAACACCATAGTTATCAAGAATCTCCCAATATCAAGATCACCCATGGAATTATCCCATCAATCATCAATAATAATTTCATAAAACATCAATACACAATAATATGGGGAAATCCTACGGGGGAAATCATAACTATGAAAATAGGTTTTGTTGAGACATGGGTTACCTCTTAGCCTTAATTAATTCCTTGGCTATGAAGGGTCTTTCTTTAAGCTTTCTTGCTTTCTTGATTTCTTCTAAGGGAATTCTTGGAGCTCTTTGGGTGGTGAGACGTTTTATTGTGGTGGGGGGTTCTAGGTGCCTCTTAAGTCCCCTATTTATATATTTAGGAGTCCTAGTTAGGAACTAATATTATGGGCTTGCTAATTCTATTCCTTTTGGGACTGAGGATTGGGTTTAGGGATAAGGGTCCATGGTCCATAGTGGACCATATTAATTAATTAAAGGGAATCCTAATCATAATCTGAATAGTAAAAGGCCTACTCCCTTTATTCCTAATAGGCCTAAGACTCTCATTTAGGCAAGGGTCCACGGTTCATGGTGGACCACATTAATTAATTAAAGGGAAACCTAACCGAATTAAATCATATTTAATTATTATTAATGGGATTAATTAAATAATTAATTCGGGATTGAAGGCCGTAACACGGGGTGTTACACTCTCCCCCCCTTACGACAAGCTTCGTCCCCGAAGCTTAGAAATCATTGCGGGGGTAACGAGTCAAAGGTAGTACGGTGGTCCTATAGAGAAAGTATTCTGCGGGGAAACTGTATAATTGTATGTCTATGTGTGCTGGGTTTTTGGGAATGATTAGGTTTAAAGGGTTAAGAGAGTGGGTTTCAAACCTAAGGACAAAGTGAATTTAGGAATTAGGATCAAAGTTTTCAAGGTTGCAACTTAGGGTGTGAGGTTGCCACCTTGTATGGAATCGTTAAAATAGGGAATCAAGAATGTGGTTTGAAGGGTGGAAAGGGTTTTGAAATAAGGAGGGGGGCCGATTTCCCGAGGGAGGGAAAGGAATTCGGCTAGGATGGGTTAAGGGTTCTCGATTTTAAGTGACTATTCTGGTTTGATGCTTTGATCCCGACGTATTGACGAACTGATGATCCTTCTTCCTTGGTGTTGGCACTTGCTTGACTTTAAGATCCTTGTTAGACCTTGCTTCCCAGGCTAAAGTTTCATCCTTCTCTCCTATCTTGAGGGAATCTCCCGTGATGATTTAACACTTACTTCGTTAATGCGTCCAAGGTCTTGACCAAGTTTGGTCAACCAAGCCGATCTCTTAGGGCGCACTTCCCAAATTCTTCCCAAAGTCTCTTGGGAGTCGATAAGCTTTGGGTTGACTTTTTCTTATTGAATTTCATCTCTTCTTTAGTGAGTGAAATTCTTAGTAAGACATCATGTCTTCTTCGAGGTTCGGCTTGTTGTGCCCTTTTGTGTTACTTTTAATGATGAAGGTGTCCTTGCATGCTCTTTTTCTTCTTGAAGCGCAGTTGGTTACCTAATCTCGTTGTGGAATGACTCGGTGAGTTTACGAGTCATCTCATTTCCATGTGGGTCCTTAATGACCCTTGAGATCTTGGCACAAATGTGCTCTTACTTTTTGCCTAGCACCACGGGCTACGTCGTTCTTGATTCCATACAACTTGTAAGGAGTCCTCTGATTTGCTTGAACGATATCCATGGTTTGGAGGAGTCCCGATCCATCCTTAGCATTTTGAATTTTAAGGCCTTTGTGAGTCCTTAGCACGAGTTCCCAACTCGTCTCCTTGGTCTGCACAATCCTTTATGCCAATCATCCCTAGTCGGTTGCATCGTAGAATCCAACTTCAACTCCACGTGTAATGCAATTGGTTGTGCTTTTCCGACGGTGTCTTGCGTGTCAAGGTATTTTACCGATGACACCATGTTTGGGTGACCCGTGGTTCCTTACCCAAGATTCACGTTCATCAATCGAGGCACACAAGTGCGCCACGAATCAATAAAACGAGGGGTTAAGAAATCAGCACATTGTACCAGTGGGCGCGAGGTGGGCGGTCGTCCGCCTGCCAAGCTCCTGTCAGGGACCCGTTAGGGTCCCATCAAGGTCCCGTTGGGGACCCGCGGGAAGGTGACTAGGAAGAGTGAATTTCTTCGGGAAAAATCCCAAGAATGCACCGATTCAAGTCCCGACAAGCCCCATGCCCATGTGCACAATAAAAAGGTACTTGAATACATAGGATGACCCACCGTATAATTTTATTGATCCTTGAGTACGAGTTATAGATGAGTCAAGACTCTCGCATGTTCTTTCCGTTTAGTAGGTCGGGTCCGGTTTCCAATTAGCAACCTCGTCACCTTCACCGGGAAGTTGGTTATAAGCCAACTTTGTCTTTTCCTTGCTTGATTGATGACAAGCCTTCTTGGTTTTTCTTGGAGTTCGGCTTGTCGCTCGTTCTTTGTTCAATCCTTTGGTGACCAAGTGCTTGGTGATGCGTTTCTTTTCCTTGGAATGCATTTGATTGACTGCCCTTTGATGTCGCATGGTGTTTTGGCGATTTTGTGTGTTACATGTACTTCTTACGGTGCCTTAAAACAATCAAGGTCCTTGTTCCAAGGTAAGGCCCTTATTGCCGGGAGGCTCTAGTTGTATGATACTTTCTATGCGTTTGCGTAAATCTTGCATTGCACTCCGTATAGGTAATGCCTCCAAATTTTCAGTGCGAATACGATGGCGGCTAGCTCGAGGTTGTGGGTGGGGTATTTTCTTCGTGGGTTTTGAGTTGCCTAGATGCGTATGCTATTACCTTGCCTTTTTGCATTATCACACACCCAACCCCTTTTTGGGACGCGTCACTGAAGACCTCGAACCCTTCCACCCCGGAGGGGATGGCTAGTACGGGTGCCGTGGTTAACTTATCCTTCAATTCCTGAAAGGCTGCGACGCAGTTGTCGTCCCATCGGAAAGGGGTCTCCTTTTCCATGAGTTTAATGAGAAGTTGGGCTATCTTGGTAAAGTCGGGTATAAACCTCCTGTAGTAGCCAGCCAAGCCCAGGAAGCTTCGGACCTCTGAAAGTGAGTTCGGTGTGGACCATCCCTTAACGACCTGGGCTTTGGTGAGGTCCACCCTAATTCCTTTTTTGGTTATTACGTGGCCCAGGAAGGTCACACTGTCTATCCATAATTCGCATTTGGAGAACTTAGCGTATAGCAGGTGCTCTCTTAGAGTTTGTAAGGTTAAGCGGAGGTGCCTTTCATGTCCTTCCTTGTTTCGGGAGTAGCCTAGGATGTCCTCAATGAATACAATGACGAAGTCATCCAGGTGGGGTCGGAATACTCGGTTCATGAGGTCCATGAGTATGGCGGGTGCGGGGTGGAGTCGTCCTTGTAGCCGTGCCCCTAGGTACTCTTAGTTGAACCCCCGGTTGTTGCCCATAAGTTCTTTGTGGACCTATCAAAGATCAACCTCGTGTCTTGAAGTAGAACGAGGCTATCTCTTCGTGGCGTTCCTCTGGGCATTCTCCTAACCCGAGGATTTTGTTGAAGGTTCGGATTCATTCTTCGAGGAGCGTGGGATCCTTGACTGTCTTCTTATTGGCACCATGTTGCTGGTTTTCAGGGTCAATATTTATTGTAATGATGAGTCAGTGTGTTGCACCCTTACCTTGGTGTGGTAAGCGTAGGGGAAGTTCTTTTAGAGAGGGATAAGGTGATGGGAGGTTATGTGTAGGTTTCACAATCTCACCGCGCGTCCTAAGATTCCTGAATCCTATGTTCCTTAATACCTAGAGTTCAAGCCTAATGTCCTAAAGTCCGGTCCTAAGAGTCTTATCCTAGGGTCAAACTTAGGCTCTGATACCAACTGTAACACCCCAGATTTTCAGGATGTTTAAAACTTATAAAATAAAGGTGAAATCTCATTAAATCCCAAAACATAATACAAGAGTATGGGGTGCTATGCCACACCTGAGCTAGAGAACTCAGGTACACAGGCTAACAGACTAATATCCTCAAATAGTATCAGTACTAAATCATGGCACGCAGGCCGAAAGGGAAAAACTATCTAAGCTACGTCCAAGCTTCTAGCGCGCTCCAGTGATCTACTCGTCTATGCCTGAAAGCCAAATATATCTGTTCAGCGAGAGATGCTGGTAACCCACTCCAACGCGTTGAAATACATTACATATAGAGATATATATAGATATACGAAAACCATTTTGAAGCATGAAGATATATCCTACGAGACTCTAGCTTTTAAAACCGGGAATGACTCGACAGATAAGGCTAGACACAAGCAACAGTTATAACAAGCGTATACAATCCACAACAGGCAAGACAGATAAGGCTGAGCACAATTAATAATCATAACCCAACATAAACAATCCCCAGCATAAATCCCATAGTCACATCCCCCAATATACTCACAAACATAACTCATCCATATCTCATCACATAGCACACTTTGTTGGCGCCACAGGACCAATCACATGCCCATACATGAGGGTCCGCGCATATAGCTCTGACACGGCCCCGCAGCACCCTGCCGCGTCTCACATTACGGAGGAGCCGATCGCAACCGACTAATGAACCGCAGTTCTATATAATATTTATATACCTGACCGGTCTCTACCAGCCTGGTTAACAGTTGGGATGGTTCTCAACCCATTCAACTGCCCGTATAGTGGACCTTTGTCCTATATAATATTTATATACCTGACCGGTCTTTACCAGCCTGGTTAACAGCCGGTATGGTTCTTAGCCCATCGACTGCCCGTATAGTGGAACTTAGTCCTATATAATATTTATATACCTGACCCGTCTCTACCAGCCTGGTTAACAGCCGGTATGGTTCTCAGCCCACCCGACAGCCCGTATAGCCCGATTGATCTTAACCAATTCGGGGTTACATGCACACATAACACATAGCAAGCACATGCAACCCACATTAACACATTGGGAAGGGGGAGGAAATGTATAACAAAACCTATGCGTGATCCTTCACATACTAAGAATAGTCCTAAGGGGTTCATACTCCTTTCACCTAGGTCAGCGGGATACCAATTCAACTAGCATGCAATATATAAGACTCATACAACCTACGAACGGTACCCGAAACATCAAACTAGACATAGGCACGATAGACGGAGTCCGTTGGGACACCACGGGGGTCGGGGAAACATCAAACGGGGAAGTCGGGATCCCGAGTGTGGGAATTTCCAGCGGGTAGCCGGTGGGTGGGGGGCCACCCGCCAGCTGCCCGCCGGTAACACTGTTCCGGGCAGCGGGTCGCCGGCGGGCAGCTGCCCGCCCGCCGGCTGCCCGCTGCCGGAACTGCCCTCTTTTGACCGCGGGTAGGTGGCGGGTCCCCTACCCCCACCTACCCCCCACTGACTCATTAACACCAAAAACGCCCCGGGAACCTTCGTGGAACGCGAGACCATGCTTGGACACTTTTAAACGCAATTAACAACACACGTAGACGATTTAACGGATCAAAATCAAGAATCAAACGGCACATAACCTATCATGCTTTTCTAGACCCTATAAACCCCCAATCATGTGAAATCCCACCCAATATACCAAGAATAATACCATACGAATTCCACGATATAACCTGGGGTTCTAATTACTTTATAACAACAAGAATACGGTTCGCCTTCTAATTACAAGATTCGGTATAATTAACACATAAGCATCAAGATCGTCATACAATTATCAAGAACACCATATAATCATCAAGAACTCCACGTAATCGTTAAGAACACCATAGTTATCAAGAATCTCCCAATATCAAGATCACCCATGGAATTATCCCATCAATCATCAATAATAATTTCATAAAACATCAATACACAATAATATGTGGAAATCCTACGGGGGAAATCATAACTATGAAAATAGGTTTTGTTGAGACATGGGTTACCTCTTAGCCTTAATTAATTCCTTGGCTATGAAGGGCCTTTCTTTAAGCTTTCTTGCTTTCTTGATTTCTTCTAAGGGAATTCTTGGAGCTCTTTGGGTGGTGAGACGTTTTATTGTGGTGGGGGGTTCTAGGTGCCTCTTAAGTCCCCTATTTATATATTTAGGAGTCCTAGTTAGGTACTAATATTATGGGCTTGCTAATTCTATTCCTTTTGGGACTAAGGATTGGGTTTAGGGATAAGGGTCCATGGTCCATAGTGGACCATATTAATTAATTAAAGAGAATCCTAATCATAATCTGAATAGTAAAAGGCCTACTCCCTTTATTCCTAATAGGCCTAAGACTCTCATTTAGGCAAGGGTCCACGGTTCATGGTGGACCACATTAATTAATTAAAGGGAAACCTAACCGAATTAAATCATATTTAATTATTATTAACGGGATTAATTAAATAATTAATTTGGGATTGAAGGCCGTAACACGGGGTGTTACACCTGAGGCGTAACCTTTGGCTGGATCTTGGTAAGGTAAACTGTAACATTTCCTCTCCCTGGTTAGCTATGGGGGATATCAACTCTATCCTAAGCAGTGATGAGATAAGTAATGGTGCGATTTTCAATGATCAAAGAAGCAAGGAGTTTGTCGACTGGGTAATCAAGAAAGCCTTATCAACCCTGGGTTTAGAGGGCCCACGTTCACTTGGAAAAGAGGTACGAATACTAATACCTCCAGGGTGCGAGATTGGATCGTTGCATCTACTTAGAATATTGGTTGGAAAGTTTTCCCGCAGCTGTTGTCACGCATCTGCCAAGTATTTTGTCCGATCACAATCCCCTGTTACTTGATATAAATGGTAAATCTAATAAGCCCAAAAACAAACTGTTCCAGTTCCAAGCAACCTAGGCTGCGCATGAGGATTTCATATCTGCTGTAAATGAGGCCTGGAATGGTCACAATGCTGTTGGGTTTGTTGACAGAAGGAATGAAGCTAGAATGGCTCTCTTAGACTGGAGTAGAAGAGCAGTAGGGTATCTCGAAAGAAGAAAGAGAATACTCACTGCAAGGATTGAAGGAGTCCAACGAGCCATGTGCTACGATAGAAACTCAGGTCTCATCAAGCTTGAAGCCAAGCTCAGATGGGGTATGGAGGAAGTTCTGTACCTGGAGCAAGGTTTCAAAAATCTCTAGCGTTCCTCGGGCGCCTAGGGGCCCCTTTTTTTTAAACTTAAAAGATTTTTAAAAAATTATTTAAGACTTGGTAATTATAAATCATTTAATACTTTAATAGTTAGTACTAAAATATTTAAAAAGGCGTAGGTTTGAGCGAAATAACCTATTTAAAAAACCACTGAAAAATAGCTATCCGGTAGCCTAAACAACCACCTAGACGATCCCATAGTCCGTCGGGACCTAGTCGGCGCCTAGGCCTCCTAGGCGGTCGGCTGCCTAGAACGGCAATTTCGTCGAAATTCTAGGCAGTCGGCCACCGCCTAGCGCCTAGGCGCGGTTTTTGCAATATTGACTTGGAGGAATTGGCTTGGTTTCAGAGGTCAAGTGAGGAGTGCATTATTTCGGGTGATCACAACACAAAATTTTACCATTTAATCACCAAAGTAAGACAAGCTACCACTGCTATTTCGGGGATTCGCATCAAACAAGGTGATTCGGTGTGTGATGATGAAGACATGGCCATAGTTATTCAGGATCACTTCTGGTGCATTTTTATTGAAGATGTCAACCATAACTCCACAAGGTATGTCCAAAGAAACTTCCCTAGCATTAATACTGTGACCCTTTCTATTTTTTGTAGGGAGGTGACGGTGGAAGAGGTGAAAAAAGCCATCTTTGATATGGCACCCTACAAAGCGCATAGACCAGATAGTTTCCACGCGGGCTTCTACCAAAAAGCCTGGAATGAAGTGGGAGAAGACCTTTCAAATATGGTTATAAGTTTTTTCTAGTCTGCCAAGATGTACAATGAATGGAATGGTACTTTTGTTGCTTTGGTTCCCAAGGTTAAAAACCTGAAGACTGCATTCCAGTTCAGACCGATTAGTCTGTGTAATGTGAAATACAAGGTCATAACAAAGGTTATTACTAACAGACTAAAGGATCTCATGCGTGAGGTGGTCGGGGAAGAGCAAAGTAGTTTTGTACCTGGCTGCCAAATTGTTGACAACATCGCCATCTACCAAGAGCTTCTCCATACCATGAGAACTAGAAGATGAGGTCATAATTCCATGATTCTTAAAATTGACCTGGAGAAAGCGTATGACAGGTTATCTTGGAATTTCCTCCTTAGCATTGTTGTTGACTTGGGAATAAGCGATCACGGGATTGATATTATTATGAAGTGTGTGGAAACCCCGAGGCTAGGCATTCTCTAGAATGGAACCCAATTGGATTGGATAAAACCAACTAGAGGGCTAAGGCAAGGGGATCCAATCTCTCCCTACTTATTTGTGCTTTGCATAGAGAGGGCTGAGCCATATGATTAAGCATGAAGTCAATGTGACAACTCAAAAATTATTTTCCTAAATTCTATTTTATAAATCCCAAAATAATTATTTTTACTCCTTTGAAATTTTTTCTAAAATAGGTGTATGAATTAAATATTTTAAAACGTGATTTTTATTAATTCAACACCAAAAATTAGACTATTTCGAAAATTCTAAGTTTTGGGTATATCTATGCATCAAGTTTTGACCCAAAAAGTCAATCTGAGTGAAACCTTAGAGGAACCTGTGAAATCTGAGTCAAATGTTTCTACTTAAAAACATCCTTATAAGAAATCTACTTTATCTCTTAAGATGTATAAACCTATTTTATTACCCAAGCTTAGTCTAAGTGTGGAGCCTGATATTTTATAAGTCAAAGGACCAAAATGCCCTTCTCAACCAACATTTTACCTAGAGTTTCGTACCCTATATAAACCACATTATTCATCAGATCATTTTCAATCCCTCCACTACCTCTTTCACTCTAAGCTAAGAAAGAAGTCTGAGAAGGAAGAAAGAAATCACAGTAAGCTTTTCCTCCATCGATTTTCATCTTCCTCCATTCATTTTCATTCCCTGACAATATTCCTTCATCAATTCTCTTTATCTCTTTCATCTTACACTGTATGTTTGAGTTTGTGATGGGTGTTGCATTTATTTATGTTTGTTGAGGAAAATAGGAGGTGGGAGTGGAAGTCTCTGTTGAAGAAGATGAGGGATTCACACTAGGAATAACAAAGCTCAAAGGTATAAACCATGGACTCCCATATCTACTATTTTTGCCCTATGTTGATAGATTTCTTGAGATTTGACGCTTAGAAATGATTGAGAATGCATGATAATATGTTTATTGTGTGTTGATGAGGTTATATGAGTTGTAAAAATGTAGATTTGAGGTATCTAGTGCACACAGAGGTGCACGCTGCCTCAGACTTCAGTTTTGCCGTGAGGGCCTAGCCAACGGACCCAAAGGGGATCCGTCGGCCTGGTCCGTTGATAGACGGATCATGGAGTAATCCGTCACTCCAATCTGTGCCTTGGCGGAGCCAAGTGCCACCTAGGTCCACCAGGAAATTTTGAGGAGAGGTCGGGCCCTTTGAGGCTTAGCTATGTGTTATTTCGGACCGGGATTAGTGGGCCCGTGAGGCTCGGACACTCCGGCTAGTAACAACACGCTAGTGTGAGTTGTATTTGATTGATTTTGGAGTCAGAAACATGTTATCAGACAAAGTATGAGATTTGGTCCCTAAGTATTTGTTTGGCTATTGAATTGAAGTTATGAAGTATGAGGTTGGCATCTGTTTACAAGAGCTATTTGAGTAATTGTGCTAATTGTATTGCTTAGCTCATGATTAGAAGAATTGATGAGATTATTGAGATTTCTTGCATAAGTCATTGTTTTCCAAACATTGCATTGAAAAGGCTATTTTGCAACTTTTAAAGATTATTGTACAGTAGAAGGCTTAAAGTGAAGCCCTAAGCTATTTTCAAATCCATATATCTATTTTGGAAAATCTATATCTATATCCATTGAGAAGCTTGCATGTTATTTCCAATATGAGAAAGAGAAGTTATATGAGATATTTATGTTCATTTAGAAGCTTGCATGATAATTACATTTACAATATGAGAAAGAGAAGTTATATGAGATTTTTATGTGCATTGAGAGGCTTGCATGATATCTAGATTACTAGCATGAGAAAAAGAAGTTGCATGTGATATATATATATATATATATATGTGTGTGTGTGTGTGTGTGTGTGTGTGTGTGTTATTTATATGAAGTGAGGAAAATCTATGTTTTGGATGTTCCCATTAGGACTATGTCCTTTCGGAAGAAAAGAGAAAGGAAGAAGTCTTGAGAAAAGAAAGAAATGGTCACAAAGGACTGACAGTTTATTCTAGAAGTAGCTTGGAAGAACAATCCCGAGTTGCTAGGTTTGATACTACCCGCTAGGCTTGGAATCCTAGTTAGGGGGTGTGCACACTAAATGTACGATACATGATTCCACAGAGATTAAGAACCACGAGTACCGGTTTTGTGGGCGAGATGAGTATTAGGCCATTCTGATTGCCGAGCCCGGATAGGTCCATTCATGATTCGTGAAGTTCCTACCTTCCCCACGAGTTCAGAAAGAAAGCAAAAAAAGAAAGAAAGAAGAGAAAAGCGAGTCAAGTGACTCAACAGAGATCCTTCACATAAAAGTATTTCTTTTTAAATAAAGAGCAAGAGTATAAGTATGCATATAGCATCATATCCTTATTTATATCATGGCATAGCATATGTCCTACCTTGTTTATAAGAGAAGTAAAGTATCATTCAATTGCTTGAGTATTAGTATGAAAGCATGATCCTATCTGTTAGCATCAGTTCATGTCAGTATCTATTTTGAAAGTACCAGTATGATTGTAGGAAGTGCATAGTACCTTTATAGAAGATTTGTATCTATTTTCAGTACATGTATGTGCAAAAGTATGGGTTATGAGTTAATGCATGTTGACATGAGAATATAGGTTGCTGAGCATATAGAAGTATATAAGTATATCTATTGAGATCTTTTAATTGAGTATCTTGATTGCTTATGTTCATACTTGAGAATGTGTATGAATGCAAAACGTTTTCCAACCTATATCTATAGTATGTTACAGGGTTGAGTGGCTTTGTACTTAGCATTATATGCTAACGGGTTTATTTTTCCTATGTGTTTTATAACCCCTTTCAGGTGGATCTATTGTATGATGAGAGCGCGCATTCACTATAATAGAGTGTTGCTCTAGTGTTCCGTAGAGGCTAGACTTAGTATTTCACTCCCGTTTAGACATTTTGTTTACTATGGTTGTAGCTAGACTACCGTATTTTGTTGGTGTGCAGACACCGGGGATTGCTTCCCCTTTTATTGTTATGGTGAGCAGAGACTCCAGTTTTTAGTAGTTTTGTTTAGCCTGTGCAATTACTCGAGAGTGGGTAACTGTGGCGGTGACATTCCCCTCAGTTTTTGAATTGGATTTTATATCCTAGTTTAATTAATCTTTCATTGATTAATCCTATTTAGAATGTTTAATTTATGGGCTCTAGAGTTTAGAAAAAAGGGGGTGTTACAGTCAAACTTAAAAGATGAAAGGGCATTCGGTTATCCAGGTATGGCCCCGAACTTACTCACCTCTTTTTTGTTGACGATATGGTTTTAATTGTAGAGGCGTCTGTTGACCAAATGGCGATCATTAAGAGTTGTCTAAGCAAATTTGTGGATGAGTCAGGGTAAAATGTCAGCCTTGCTAAGTCCCAAATTTTCTTCTCAAATAGTATTGATCCAGCTCTTGCCAATAATATCACCCGCATGGCTGGTATTGGTAAGACGAAAAAGCTTGGAAGATACTTGGGTTACTCCTGTAATCTCCAACCTAAATCAATACAAGTGAATATTCACTCCCGTGATATAAACACCCAACAATGTAAGAACAAGCATTCATAATAAATTCTCAACTAATAGCCTTTTCCCGATGTGAATATTCCTAGCTTTTGTTTCTTTATTCCCAAGGCAACTTGTAGCTCTTGATCTCCTCTTTTCTTGTCTCCAAAACGCAGCTTCCTTCCTAGGGTTGAGAGGAGACAGACTTTTTATAACGGGAGCTAAGCGGGGGCAAATTAGGAATTTTTTGCGCAAAAGTGATCTGGCCCAGCCCAACTTCTCGATGCGTCGAGTTTCGTCTTCAATTTCCCGAGACGCTCACTATAAACATTCTACGCGTCGAGTCTAGGCGCTGATATTTCGAAACGGCACTGCAACTTCTCAACGCGTCGAGTTCTCGGCTAAAACTCTCGGACTCAGTTTTGGAAATTTTGGACTCATCGAGTTTTATTCTCGACGCGTCTAATCCCTTATTTCAGCACTCCAACTTTGTTCTGACTCCAAGCATGCTTGAGGACTTCCCCTTGCCTTTGCAATTGATCTACAATGGTTCCCGAACACTAACAAACACCGTAAAACATTCAAAACAATTGTAAAACCCCATCTTAATGAGAAAACAAGGGAATATACACTAAAAGTATCAATTTAACGAACTTAACACCCAAATGTAGATTCAAATTAGCATGAGAAACATGTACAATTAAGCTAACATCAAGGATGCTGATCACTCCATTTGACAATGCAAGGAAGCAGCTGTAATTTGGGAAGTTCATCTACCCTATGGGGCCTCAATGAATTTTTTTGTATTGATTTTGATAATTGGCTAACAAGAAATGTGGCTGGTAATTTGAATGGATGCAAAGTTGACAACTGGGGAGAGCTCTTCGCCTATACGGCATGGTGGATCTAGAGATGGCGGTGTAGCAAGGCGTTCGGCAAGGAAGTCTGTGAATGGAGGATGAAGATCAACTAGATTTATGCGCAGCACATGGAGGTGACCAATGCGTTTGCTAGGAAGAGTTTCCCTAGTTCGAAAAGATAGAATCCGACGTTGTTAGCACAACACTACGAGGGCTGGACCCTCCATTTGGATGCGACTTTCATCTCACAAGATAGGTTGACGGGCTGCAGAGGCGTTTTGAGAAGCTCTAATGGCACCTGGCTTAGTGATTTTAGCAGCACCACAAGGACAAATCACGCTATGGGAGGAGAGCTCTGGGCTATCCTTGTTGTCCTCAAATGGGCATGGGATGCTGGTGTGAAGAACCTCCACTTGTTCAGTGACCCCAAACAGGTTGTGGAATGGATCAACAAGGGCCCTTTGTCGCTGGGACCTTGTGCCAGGATCGTGGAGGATTGCAAAGCATGGCTGCTCAATGACTAGGATGTTGTGCTTGAGTTTACCCCTAATGTCACAAAAACAAAAATGGCGAAATAGGATTAATCGATATTGTAGGTCTCAAAAAAAAAAAAAAGATTTTAAAAAATGGAATTCATGTGGAAAATACCAATTAAGTCATTACAAGAAAAAAGAAAAAAAAAAAGAAAAAAAAACGGTCCTAACTCATTATCGAATCAAAAAGATAACTTTCAAAAATGCTATAGATATGATCTTTTATCATATTCCATTAATAATGAAAATAAAGGTGACTCGGATTTTTATAGATCAATCTCTCGAGTAACTAAAAGGCAAGCAACATTGATTAGTTGATTAAATAAAGAGAAAGGCTCCGGTGTATAGAGAAGACCTCACCGTTTCAGAAGTAACCATAGAAACGAAGGAACCCCACTATTTCTTTATCTAGTTCTATTTTTTTATTTACTCTATTTTTTTTATACATAGGAAAATAATTTTTTTTATGTCTTTCTTATTCTTGTTTCGTGGTAAAATACCTAAACAAAAAAAAACAAAAAAAAAAAAAACAAAACAAAAAAAAAAAAAAAACAAAAAAAATCATGGTTGGGAAGGTTATAGTAGCAAAAGCCATTGGAATTTTTGTTTTATACATTGGAGAAATCCGAGAGAAGAACCATGCTGCAGATCAGCTTGCTAAGGAGGCCATCAAGAGATGTTGCGCTTGGATTGAGTTTTACATGCCTTCGGGGAGCATCATGGATATGCTTGAGAATGATAGAGCTCGATTGGCTTATCAATTAAGCCACTAGTGTTTCTGGTTTCCCCCTCCCTCATTCCCAAAAGAATAAAAAGAAATGTTAATATTCTCTTTTAGATTTTCTTTGACCTTGCTAACCACAAAAGGAGCTCATTGATTTTGAAATAATTCGTTAACTATTTATTATTCTTTTAACATACTCATCGATTTTCATAAGAAAGGTCTTAGGTTCGAACCTCATCCTAAGTTGATACAATTATTAAACATATATACTATGAATATGTTATAGTGTATTAAAAAATACAATATAAAATTTCACATTAACTTTGGTCAATTAATTAGCTAGACTGTATACATAGCATTCAAATTAAAATTGAGCATCAAAGATTACAAATAAGAAACCTTGAAAATCATTTTCTTGCATTTAAAAAAAAAAAATATTCTAGTTTAAGGCATTCTTTCTTTTCACTTTTTCGTTTAATTAATTTTATTTTGATTGTTTAGAACATGACTCAATATTTTAATTATTCTTTTGTATTTTAGGAATGATTTAGGTTATTATGATATTAATATTTTTTGTGTGTATTTCTATAATGATACAAGTGGGTAAAAATACCTTTGAAGTCCTTGTACTATAGTGTTTTGTTCAATTTAATCCTTGTACGTTTATTCTGTTCAATCTAGTCCCTCTATTTTAAAAAGTAGTGAAAATAAGAACAATTGTCCAAATCTCATTAGAAACATGGTTGTAATTATTTATTTTGGACATACTAATTTAATATATTGGTGGTAAAAATAATTAATTTTAAATATTTATAAAGTAATATATGAGTAGGATTATAAATATCGTCAGCGCCACCTAACCTAAGTTAACGGTAATATTAACACCGTTAACTATTGTCCTTAATTTGCACCACTTTTTAAAGTACAGGGGCTAAATTGAACAAAATAAAAGTATAAGGACTAAATTGAACAAAACATTATAGTAAAAGGATCTCGTAAGTACTTTAACCGATACAAGTGTACATTACTTTACAAAAATTGTACTATTATTTTTTTTATTAGACAAAATTGTTCTTAAATCATTTTATATATATATATATATATATATATATATATATATATATATATATATATATATATATATATATAATCATATCAAATGTAAACTAGGTTTCTCAATAAGTACGTGTGGACTAATTTGATCCATCCATCTAGGATGATCAATGACTAAAAAATGATGGGGTCATCAATTTTATAAATATTAGTATAAGAGAATCAACTTGAAAATTCTATGCATCTTTTTCTTAAAGTAACAATACTAATTAAACCAAATCTGTTCTTTTTGCAAATAAGCATAAGTAACGCAAGTGAATATGGACACTACTAACAAAAAGAAGTGGACAAGCAAGGGAGACGAAGTCAATAACAAACCTATCCAAAAGCGAATTAACAAAACTTAGACTAATTTCAACCAAAACTAGTATCTATGTATTACTAATACCGCACCATACCAACTACAATAAGAATTTAAATAATTATTTTTGGAAAAATACAAATTAATTAAACATTAATTTTAATGCCAATTATAATCTTGCATTATATTGATATAGTTTAAATTACATATTTAAATACAAACATTGGACATTAAATCAATCATGCAATGCGTTTAAAATACTAGTTTATTATATATTATGAGACAGATTAGATAAAAATGAGCTTTGTAAAAAATGTAAATGCCAACTACACAAAATTACCAAGCACATATGATGATAGTTAAAAAGTATACTTACTAAAAGAACTTTCACTCTAAAAATGTATCTTACAAATTATAACTGCACCCCATCATAGGTAAAAATGCATTAGGTATCATATATGATGCATTTTGTGACTTTGTGTTTTGCACTTTGAACCTTTAAAAATTTGTAATATTTAACAAATTGACACCACATTTTCACTTTGCTTTAGAGCCGTTAATCTGTATTAATCCGTACTTCTGACAAGAAAGATCAGACTTGTTGACATGAGAGTTAGCCTATGTACAGGCCCGGTCCTATCATTCTTTAGGCCGGGGACATAACAACAAAAATGGGGCCTATACGAAATTAATATATATTTTTATAAATTGTAAGAAATTGTTATGTAAAATGATATATAAGGGGATTTAATCCCTTGACCATGAGCATACAAACTACAAGTCCTACCAACTCAACCAACTCAAATATTTGTATACTAAAATTCATATACTAAATAGTAGAGGAGGAAATTTTTATGTGAAATTACATATGGGGATTCGATCCCTAGACCATGTGGATTAATAAAATGCTAAGCCTTACCAACTCAACTAATTCAAAAACCAATACCACAAATGTATACTAAATCATTATATAGCATTCTACAGTATATATAAGAGTAATGGTATAGGGTAGGGGCCCCTTCCAAGCATGGGGCCCTGGGCAAGGGCCCAGCCTACCCTTGCCCAGGGCCGGGCCTGTCTATGTAGATGGCAATGGGAACTAACAAGCCATTGACTGGATAGTGGACAATGAGTACCGTGTACTGATGAACAATGATCAAAGACAATTGGCAAACAATGAGTACTGATGATGAGAATATATTTTCTGTGTATTGATTAAGAGCCGCGGATACAAAGTATATAAAGACACGAAATAGAGTTCTAGTCTAATACTACTAACATAATAGAGATCTAGTCTAATACTACTAGTAGAGTCTTAATACTCTCCCTCAAGCACAAGGTTGGTCAGTCAAAACATTGAGCTTGCAACGGAGTAAATTAAAACGCATAGACGAAAGAGACTTAGTAAAAATATCCTGGTAGAAATAAAATTGACTTGTAATTCCTTTTTTGCGACTTTATCACGAACAAAGTGGTAGTCGATCTCAATGTGCTTGGTGCGAGCATGAAACACCGGATTAGCACACAGATAAGTAGCTCCCAGATTATCACACCAGAGTTTGGGCACAGAAGGTGGCGCAAACCCGATTTCCTTCATTAGAGAGACGAGCCAAGTAACCTCTGCAGAGACATCAGCCAGTCCTTCGTATTCAGCCTCGGTTGATGAACGAGCCACAGTACGCTGTTTTCGACAAACCCATGAGACAAGATTGGTCCCCAAAAACACAGCAAAACCACTAGTAGATTTGCGATCATCAGGATTGCTAGTCCAATCCGAATCAGAATATGAATGAATATCCAGAGAAGGATAATAAGCAATCTTAAGACCAAGATGTAGTGTCCCATTTACATACCGTAACACCCTCTTGAGAGCTGCCCAATCTGCAGTAGAGGGAGAGTGCATGTGCTGACACAAACGATTGACTGCATAGGAAAGATCAGGCCGAGTTACCGTAAGATATTGCAGAGCACCTGCAAAGCTGCGATATTGAGTGGGATCAGCGTATGGTACCACGGCATCAGCCTCGGCCTTCGTGGTTGAAACCGGATTAGCCACGGGCTTGCAATCAACCATACCTGCTCGTTTTAGAATATCCTTCATGTACCGTTGTTGAGATAGAAGCATGCCATCAGACAACGGAACGGTCTCAATACCCAGAAAAACGAGGGCACACCCATATCACGAACTTTAAACTCAAGAGCCAACTTGTCAATAAGAGCAGTCACATGAGCCCGATCAGATCCCATAACCAAAATATCATCTACATAAACCAGAAAATATAGACGAGTATTGCCATGTGAATATATAAATAAAGAGACATCTGTCTTGGAAGATGAGAAACCAACAGAAACCAGAAAATCATGCAAACGAGTGAACCAAGCACGGGGAGCTTGCTTAAGCCCATATAAAGAACGTTAAAGGAGACAAACGTGCCCGGGCATCGTTTTGTCTTCATAGCCAGGGTGGCTGGCGCATACAAACCGTCTCAGCGAGATTGCCATTTAGGAAAGCATTATGTATGTCCAACTGTCGAATTGTCCATCCACGAGAAATAGCTAAGGATAGAGGAAGACGTACCGTAGTCGGTTTAACCACGGGACTAAAGGTCTCAAGAAATCCTCACCAGCAACCTGATTGAATCCCTCGGCAACCAAACGAGCCTTGTAACGCTCAATCGAACCATCAGCTTTCCTCTTGGTTCTAAACACCCATTTACAGGCAACCACATTCATACTTGATTTAAAAGGAACAAGCCGCCATGTATTGTTGTGCACCAAGGCATTAAATTCCAAATCCATTGCATCCCGCCATTCGGAAAATTTGACCGCTTGAATAAAACATGTAGGCTCAGTAGTGACGTCAGTAGATAGAGCAACATGGTCATGCGGTCCGAGCTCCGCGTATTCATCGTATGAGACCGAACGGGCGAGGGCGCGGGACGGGATCGACCACGGGGTCGACCCCTCGGCCGAGCAGGTGGCTGGTCCGTGACTGTCCGCTCGGACTCGGTCACGGACGGCTCGGCAAAAACGTGTTGCTGGGGGTGTGGCTCGGGCACAGCAGGAGGATCAAAGGCCGAGACAGCACTCGGCTCACCAGGAGGCATAACCGGCGCAACACCCCATGGCTCCGGGCGTGGTGCGGGTACCTGTGAATCAACAGAAGCAACAAAAGGAAAGACAGTCTCATCGAATCGCACATGGCGACAGATAAAAACTTTGTTAGTGTTAGTGTCTAAACAACGATAGCCACGAAAAGACGGAGGATATCCTAGAAAGACACAAGGAGACGACTGAAACTGTAGTTTGTTGCGATTATAGGGCCGCAGATTAGGAAAACACAGACACCGAAAAACCCATAAGTATGAGTAAGAGGGCGGAGACTGATACAAGAGGTAGTGAGGAGACTTATCAGACAGGACACGAGTGGGCATTTTATTGATAAGATACACAGCAGTTTCGAAGACATAATCCCAGAAACGAGACGGAACAGAGGATTGGGCCATTAGCGCCAGTCCCGTTTCGACAACATGGCGATGCTTGCGTTCTACTCTGCCATTTTGTTCATAAGTATATGCACAGGACTGCCTGTGACGAATACCCAATGACGCGAGAGTCGAACCAAGCTTTTTGTATTATCTCCCTAAATCAGACTGAAAAGACAGAATTTTACGAGAGAAGGAACATTCAACAAGTGACCGAAACTTATCAAATATCGCATATAAATCAGACTTAGCTCGCATAGGATAATACCACACGTAACGAGTGTAATCATCCACAAATAATACAAAATATTTAAAGCCATTTGCAGAAAGTATCGGTGCAGGGCCCCAAATATCTGAATATGTTAATTCTAAAGGATGCAAACTAGTACATTCAACACGTGATAAAGGAAAACGAGACGACTTGCCTAATTGACAAGAGGAACAAATATTGGGCAGATCACTGGAATTAAACGAACTAAGACTAGAAGAGGCTAAAACTTGACGCAGGACCCGAGAGTGTGGATGCCCAAGCCGCATATGCCAAACGAAAGAAGACAGTGCAGCAACGAAAGCAGCGGGAGCCGGACGCGAGGCAGGCCAGGCATATAAACCCCCGGACGCATGCCCTTTAAAAAGAGTGTTCCTGGTTTGAATGTCCTTCACAAAGAAACACGAAGGGTGAAACTCAAAAAGGACATTATTTTCTTTAGCAAAACGCTGAACAGATAATAACGAAAAAGATAAACCAGGAACATGCAAAATATCAGACATACGAAACAACCTAGAATTAGTGGCTAACAAAGTAGAACCAACAGTAACAATAAGCAAACATGTACCATTGCCGACCCGAAGTGTCTCCGGACCAGCATATGCAGTAGAGGACGTCAATAATGTGAGATCAGGGGTAGCATGATTTGTGGCACCAGTGTCGGGGAACCACTGATGAGAGTCGTCCATAGAACCATCAACACTAGAAATGACAACATTCGCCTGAGGGTCCGGATCAGGAGTGAAACGACCCCAAGACGCCGTAGCTATATGCCCTTGCTTGTTGCAAATCTGACACCGAG
Organism: Ipomoea nil; assembly: GCF_001879475.1. Classification (NCBI taxonomy): domain Eukaryota; kingdom Viridiplantae; phylum Streptophyta; class Magnoliopsida; order Solanales; family Convolvulaceae; genus Ipomoea; species Ipomoea nil. The sequence continues at coordinate 1,065,851 of NW_017617577.1, forward strand.
GGCCCGAGTTGGACTGCCCCCGGCCACGACCGCCGCGCCCCCTGTCGCGGCCGCCACCGCCTCGGTTTTGCGAACTGCCATCGCGACCGCCGTGACCACCACGGCTTACGGCCAAGGCCGCCAGTGCGCCGAGACCCGCACCGTCGTCCGAACAGATCCACTCCTGCGAAACAAGAAAATCTGCAACCTCCGAGAGGGGAACAGGCGCACCACGAGCTAGGTTTGCCACTAACGGTCGGACTCCGGGCGTAAACCGCGAAACACATATAAATTCTGATCATCCAACTCAACATGACGACCGGCGAGGGCCAATTCATCAATCAACATCTGGGTACGACCAAGGTAATCAGATATTGAGGAATCACCTTGACGGAGCCCATAAAGTTCGCCGAGTAGTCAGAGTGCACGAGAACGGGTAGACAAACCTAGGGTTTGTTTGATTACCTGCCAAAGCTGCCGAGGGGTTCCCTTGTCGACGGTGAAACGAAGAGTCTCCTCGGACAAAGAGGAGATGAGCAAGGAGAGGATTACCTTGTCTTGCCGACGCCAAGCGAGCTGCCGGGCGAGGAGATCGGATACCGCCGCCGGGGCGCTGTCCACGGTCGATGTTAGGGCCGGCGATGCCGTCGAAAAGGGTGTTGTACCATCAAAAAACCCTAGAAGCCCTTGGCCTTCAAGAAACGAAAGCATCTGAGTTCGCCAGAATAGATAATTTTGGGAGGTCAACTTTAAAGAAACGAAGCGATGAGCCGATGACAGGCTACCACTCGCAGGCATCGTAGGAATCTCAGTAACGGTCCGTTCAGAAAAACCAAGAACAGAGCCGTCATTAACACCGACGTTTTCCATGAGAGAAAACCTAGCTGATACCAGATGAGAATATATTTTCTGTGTATTGATCAAGAGTAGCGGATACAAAGTATATAAAGACACGAAATAGAGATCTAGTCTAATGCTACCTAATAGAGATCTAGTCTAATACTACTAGTAGAGTCCTAATACTGATGACTTTTAGAGCAATCTTAGCCGTGAGATTTTTGGAACGAATTTTCGTCACATGTGGCTCAGATGAAAGAGAGAGAGTATAGGAGAGAGTGTAAAATTTAATTTGCTGGAGATTATGTTTGGGACTTTGGTAATATTTGTCTGAGATAGTCACACGGATCTCAATCTGTGAAACGAGTCAAATCTTTGATTAATGGGTCGGATCATTGACCGCATTAATTAAAAAAAATACAAATTAAAAAAAAAAAATCAACCCGCCGTCTCACGAATTGAGATCCGTAGACAAATTTTTACCATTATTGTTTCTAAGGGGAAAAAAGTTGCTGGAGAGTATAGGGCCTTCCATTGACACTTCATAGTAGCTGGCCAATGACAAGACGACATGTGTGGAAATGAAGTTGATGACATCCAGGCTGGCCACGTGGTAGCATCTCGTGGATTCTCGCTCATCCATGATGAATGATGCCCTCCTGGCTCCTGCACATTAATTTCTCTTAAAAACGAAAGCTATGTAGTATCTAAGAGGCACATTCTCGCTCATCTAACAGGCACATTCTCGCACATCTAACAGTTGTTACATGTAGTATCTAACACAGATTAACAGATTGATTAATTTCATTTAATTAATCTCTGTATCTAACAGACTAATTTAAAAAAAAAAAAATACACAGATTCTATGTATCTAACAGACTAATTAAATGAAAAAATATTTCAACAAATACTACATGTAACAACTATTTAAAAAAAAAAAAAATAGTATCTAACAGACTCACAGATTCTCGCTCATCTAACAGGCACATTAATTTTTTTTCATTTAATTAATTTTTTTTGATTATTTAGATCAGAACAAAACTTAATATTTCAATTATATTTTTACATTATTGGTATGATTTAGGTCGTTATGGTATTAATACTTTTTCTATGTATGTACATTACTTTACAAATATTATACTATTATTTTTTTTATCAGACAAAATTGTTCTTACATCATTGTCAGACCTGCACGACCTGACTACAAAGTTGTTGATCATAAATACAATTACACCTAAACTCTAAAACGGTAGAACAATTTTCCAAAGAACTGAGAATGTTGACATCCCATTGGCTCCAATTGAACAAGTTTACACACATCAGAATTTTATCAAATGCATAAAAGCTTTAAAAGAAATTTGTAAGTTAATTTTTACTATATCATCTATGCTACCACTAGTAACCCAATTGCACATGACACATTACTTATAAATAAATAAATAAATAAATAAATAAAAGAAGAGGACATGTACTGAAGATGATGATAATGTCAATGCTACCCAAAAGAGAATTAAGAAGAATTAGAGAAATTTGAGCGAAAAGCAGTATTTATTTAGACTATCATTTTTAGACTAAATATTTTGACTAGCGTTATTATAAAGTTGCAGACATTTATTTTAGCTAGTGACAATATAATCAATCTCTCATATACTATCTTGCATTTATATACTTTAAATTAACGATTTAAATAAACAAATTCAATATTTATTTACCTATGCATGAATGGCTCCGATATAATATTGCATTGATATACTTTAAAATTCTTATTTAAAAATAATCATTAGATATTATTCCATTCGCGCAAAGCACGTAAAAGAATTAGTATATATATGTGTATATATATATATACGGAATTAATTATATAGGTACCGACACAAAAAAAAATAAATAAATAAATAATTGGTAATTGGTATGTTTTTCGATGAAATTATTGACAAATTTCTTTGTTTCGTAAATAATTGTTTCGAAAATAATTGTTTCGAAATGTTATTATCAACATTATTTAATGATTTGATTATTCTTGTTGGGAAGTAGTACTTCAGTTACAGTGCAATCTAAACACGAATGGAAAGTTAGTCATATAAGATGGAGTAGTTTTCAAACCTACTAACATAAGCAGGTTAATAATATAGCACGGAGTATGTATTTTTGAAACCTGATATTTACACCTACTAAAATAAGTAGTACATCAATAATATAGCACGGAATATTTTTAAATATGACATTAAGACCGACTAATGACAAAGTAGTATATCAATAATCTCGTGAATCGGAGTTGGATTAATCCATCGAGAATTGAGAAGAACGGCTTACACATTATTGGAGCTGTGACCCCATCATCATCATTGTGACTTGATATAGGCCATGGTGAGTAGTTCCTGTGGGTCCCTTTTTTTATTGAAGCTTTTCAAACTCATTGTAAGTTTGTCAAAAGGGGCTCTCTATGATTCTAGTTGTGAAGGGAGGCGTGACTGAGTTTTGCAATCACGAGCAGTTCACCCACTAATTCAATTCATCTAGTCTCTCGCCTACCTTACTGCCCGACTTCTCCAAACTGCGGTTCATGCTTCAATTCCCGGCCTTCATTGATTACCAACCTGTTAGTCTTTGATGAATGGGGCTCAATGGGTGATATCATCTATATATAGCCTCCTTTGAACAAGCTCTGACTCCCTCCTAACAGATTCAATTCCTTCCTCTTTGCCTCCTTTGCTACTTATTTGTTGGGTAATATCGTTGAAAAATCTCAAAATAATAATTCTACAGAAAAATTATTATTATATGGGAAAAACAAAAAACTGGGAAGGAAAAACTAGAGTGTTTGGGTATAGGTTTAGCACGAGTTCGAACACAAAGTTCTTTTCCTTAAAACCATATTTGCTACCTCCCACAAGTGCTAGGAGCGTTGTAGCCTAGGTTTCCCAGGATAAAACGTGCTACGATTCCTTGTTTAAGCACCTAAACAAGGAACCCGGCAAACAAAGCAAGAGCAAGAACACTGCTGGATAAAGAAGAGAGTAGAAGCAGAAGTTTTGAAGCAGAACTGTACTGGAATTCCTTAGTTTCGTGTACCGTGTAAAATGCTACTGCTCTACCTCTCTTTATATAGGGATGTTGGAGTGCTAGCATTCAACATGGTCATTAAATTGGTATTAAAACCAATTGTGTAACACCTGTAACAGCCACCCACTAAGTAGGATTAAACTCAGAATTTAAAATTGGAATTAAAACAGTATTAATTCCGTAACAGATGAGTTTAATCTGTACAACAGGCTGAACTTTTGGATTTCAGACCATTGTGGTGCAGGTGCACACGAGAGCATAAGGACCAGCAACACGAGAGTACATCTCTCGTGCGTGCTGTGGTGCAACCCGAGAGTGCACCTCTCGTGGTCACAGATTCATGAGAGTTGTGCTCTCGGTGCACCACAACCTCTCCTCTCGTGCTCTTTGTAGCACGAGAGTAGGTCATCTCGGTTCCGTTTCGGCCGAACCAAGTTGATAGGAATATTTTTGTAAGTTTTGATGAGCCAAATGTATCTTTAGGTCCCCTTAGTTTTTAAGTCTTTAGTACAAGCATCATAAATCAGAATATTGAAATCAGAAGGAATCTACCATAGGAAGAACAAAATTAATTTGAGAAATTAATTTTGGTCCTACGAGTATTCATCCGTGAAAGAAGCATAAAGCAATGGCGTTGCAAGAAATGACTGGATGAGCCTAACGGCGAAATGGTAGAGGTTCTTACTCTAAACGATCACACCCGAGATCGATTCCCCCCAAGGACCTATATTTTTAAGGCAGATTTTGAAGGAGCTCGATGTACTAAAGGAGCACAATGTGTCCGAAGGAGCACGATGCTTACTAAAGAAGCACAATGTGACCAAATCTGCTAAGGAGCACAGTGTGTCCGAAGGAGCACGATGCTTACTAAAGAAGCACAATGTGACCAAATCTGCTAAGGAGCACAATGTTGATGTTGTCAGAAGAGCACAATGTATCGAAAGAAGCACAATGTTCAAGTCAAAGGAGCACAATGTGGCAAAAGAGCAAGATGAGAAATTGGATAAATTCGAAGGAATTTACTCCAAGTCCACCCACATGCCACAAGACTCCAAAATTGCCTGAAAGACATTTGATCAGAACGGAAAAATATTTATGAAGGCATGAATATAAAAATTTATCCTAGAAATAAATTCTATCAGATGAATTTATTTCTAAGATTCGTTGGATATTCAAATTGACAATTAAAGTAATATTTTTAGAAACAATTAGAAAATCAAAGTTGTGCTAAAAATAATTACTTTGTCAGGCAAGTTGACAAATCAAATCAAAATTGAAGATCTACTACTGTCAACAATATCAGGCTATGAAGATTCAAAATTCAAATATCAAATTATCCCACTCCAACGGATATATTTGATTGACTATAAAAAGTCATGAAGACTTGAAGACAAAGTGTGTGCAGAGCAGCGTGAGAAAAAAATAGAGAAAAACGAGATAGAATACAAGTACAAAATTCAAAAGTGCCAGTGCTCAAATATTCAAAGAGACTTAGTCTGAATAGTCTCAAAATCTAGTTGGAGAGAGAAATACAAATCCTTGTATTTGTAAATTGTAGAAAGAGTATAGCTGTGTGCAAAATACTCTAGTGAGTGTAGCTGTGTGCAAAACACTCGTAGTTGCTAAGTGTAGCTGTGTGCAAGACACTTAGTTGGCGTTGAGTATAGCTGTGTGCGAAATACTCGGAGCAGAGTGTAGCTGTGTGCGAGACACTCGGAGCAGGGTGTGGCTGTGTGCAAGACATCCGGAAGAAGTGCCTGTGTAGCACTTGTTCACTATTGTAACTGTGTGTGGAAAATAGTGAATTTCTCCTAGACGTGAAAGGAGAAAAGTGGACTAGGAAGATTACGCCACTTCCGAACCACTATAAATTGCCTCTCTCATTTACATACCGCACTTACGTTATTTGCTACATTTATCTATCTCATCCGACTAACCCGTTTACTATTCACAGTTAATCTTAATCATCCGGGTTTAGTGTGTTCTCACGTATGCATGTGACTCAAACTTCTCGAGCTTAAAAAGTGATTTATTCTAAGCAAGTTTGACGTGTTGCATGTAACAGTCGTCACACGTTCGACGTGATACGATATTCATTTACAATCTTGAATATTGTTATTATATATTGAGTGAGCCATCTCCTTTATATATTCAAGATATCTCTGTCACTTTACATATCATTTGTACCTAACTTACTTATACCTGCACACTTAATTTACTAGTTGGGCATAACTCTTTACTATTATTCCGCTGTGCAGTACAAATTGCTCTATTTACTTGTTACTTAGAGTTGAAGTTACCAAAGAGTTATTTAATTTGAAAAAGCTTGAAAGCCTATTCACCCCCCCCCCCCCCCCTCTAGACTTTCACCACCCTATCGGGACCAACAATTGGTATCAGAGCGGTTGTCTATTTGAGTCAATTTTGACTGCTAGACAGATCTCGAAAAATCAAGATGATGAAAAGAGATAATGCTCTTGCCCAAAATTTATTATTTTCCCTAGAAAAATTTGACGATTGGAAAATTCGTATGCAGGTACATTTATCCGCATTACATGATGAAATGTGGGAAGTGGTTACAAGTGGTCCTATTGAGATTTTGCAAGTCAACACTTCATCCGAACAAACAAGTGAGACTCCGCAATACATTCCAAAACCGAAAGTGGAATGGTCTCATGAAGATAGAACAAGAAATAACTTGGACAATATTGCTAAGGATATTTTGTTTAAATCTATCGATGACACGATATTTCCAAAAGTTCGAAAGTGTCAATCCGCGAAGGAAGTTTGGGAAACGCTCATTCAAATTGGTGAAGGAGACGAACAAGAAAAGGATAATAAGCTCACTATAGCATTAAAGAAATTCGAGGATTTCAAAATGCTAAACGGCGAGAATATTACCGATATGGAAACGAGATTTGCCAAAATCTTAGGAGAGATTAATGATCTTGGAAAAGATATTAATCAAAAAGAAATCTCACTCAAAATTCTACGTGGTCTACCATCTATATGGGACATGAAGGTCACAGCCATGAGAGATCATAGGGATCTAAAAACCCTATCAACCGATAAGCTCTTTAGTGATCTAAAAGCTTATGAATTTGAGATGAAATCAAGATTAGAGGAAGATCATGAAGAAAAGAACAACGCGCTTATAGCCGAGCAACCATCAACCTCAAGGTCAGTACAAAATGTTGAATTATTGCCTAATGATCAATTTGCTCTCTTTGTCAAGAAATTTAGGAAATTCATGAAGAGAAGCAACTACAAGAAAAATCCACAAGGGAAATCATGGAATACAACGAAGAATTCGAAGAAAGAAATTATTGAGGAAGATTCAAATTTGTGTTACAACTGTAGAAAACCGGGACACATTGCAGCAAGTTGTCCATATCCCAAGGTGAGTAAAAGTCTGTATACAAATGTTACTAACCCTCAACAGGAAGAATTCAAGCCCAAAGATAAAAGATTAAAAGAAAGAAGAAAAGCACTCATCAGTGACCCACTTGAAATAAGTGAGTCAGAAGAATCTTCAAGTAATGAAAGTGACACCTCAAAGGATGACAATGCAATGTTTTGCATGAGCATCTCCAACAATACACCACACGAGGACATGTGTCTTATGGCTAATGGACATGAAGAAAATGAGGTAACATCTAAATCTTATGACTCTGTCAATTCTTCATTTTCTAGAGAGTCCTTCTTTCACTTAATGGAAGAATGTCAAACCGTAATGGACACTCACTCTCAACTCAAAGAGCGCAATAATCATCTGATTCTTGAAAAGGATCAATTAAATGAAAAATTGCAAAATGCTCTACTTGAAGTGAAAGACTTAAAAGATAAAATTATTTGTCTTCAAGAAGAGTGTAAATCAAGGGAAGTGAGAGAACACAACCTCAGAGAGGTTATAGCAACATTTACGCATTCATCCAAAATAATGGACAAAATGGTAAATATGCAAAAACCCTCAAGTGATAAAACCGGACTTGGTTATGATCCATCGTGTTCTCAAGCCTCCGAAAAATTGACCAATTCTACTACTACTTTAAGTAATAAAGTTCAAGTAGTAAAATTTGTAAAAGGTCAAGAAAGCACAGTGAGACAAGGAATTGGTTACCAAACTGATGTCAAAATTAACACTGTTGGACCAAACCCTCAAAGAAACAATATTTCGTCCAAACAGTACTCTAAAAGACAAAAGTTTGTTCCTAAATGGAAATACACCAATGAGTCTAGTGCACAAAGTCCTCATAGGAAAATGGGAAGAAATCCGAGGATTGGGGCAAGGAGATTCTATCCCTCTAAACAAGATTGGTTTGGAAATATTAAACCATGGACTAAGTCCAGATTTAATGCTTATCACAGGCCCAAACAATCTATATCCCACGTGCCAAGAAATCGAGTCAATTTTCAAAAACCGGCACAAAAAATGTTTTCAAAAATTAAATATGATTATAATGTGTTTAATGGTTACCAATCACCTAAACTTAGATCAGTGAGTACAAGGTGGATTTGGGTACCAAAAATGACTAACACCTAAGGACCCAAGTCAAGTTGGTTACATAAAAATGTTTAATTCATTTGCAGGAAGTTTGGTACTTCGATAGTGGATGTTCTAGACACATGACTGGAAATAAATAAAGTCTTGTGAATCTTAAAAATATCGAAGGACCAAAAGTCGTATTCGGTGGAAATGAACGATACGGCATAACAAAAGGAATCGGTACAATATTTAGAAATGGTTTGAAAATCGAAGATGTATCCTTTGTTGAAGGTCTAAAATTCAACTTGTTGAGTACAAGTCAATTTTGTGACAAAGGATATCTAGTAGAGTTCTTCAAAGAGAAGTGCCAAGTGAAAAATAATTCCACAGGAGAAGTTGTTTTCGAAGGAATAAGAAAGAAAAATATGTACGTTGTGGATTGGAACACAACAAAAGAATCAGTGTGTCTACTAGCAAACAACTCACACGCAACAAGTTGGGAATGGCACAAGAAGTTGAATCATCTAAACTTCAAGACTATCAACAAGCTAGCAAGAAACAAATTAGTTGAAGGTCTACCCGACATTGTCTACAAGAAAGATCAAATATGTGATGCTTGACAAAGAGGAAAGCAAGTCAAGTCATCTTTCAAATCCAAAGGTCAAGAATCTACAACAAGACCGCTAAGTCTACTACACATGGATCTATTTGGTCCAGTAGATCCAGCAAGTCTAAGTGGTAAGAAATATACACTAGTTGTTGTTGATGACTTTTCCAGGTACACATGGACAATATTTCTCAAAAAGAAAAATGAAGTGGAGCAAAAGTTGCCAGAGCTACTGAAGCTACTACAAAATGAGAAAGACTTGAAAATTGCAAAAATCCGAACGGATCGTGGAACTGAGTTCGTGAATCAAGTGATTGAAGCCTACTGCAATTCCCAAGGAATTCTACATCAATTATCTGCCGCACGTACACCTCAACAAAACGGTGTAGCCGAAAGAAGAAATAGAACACTAAAAGAAGCCGCACGAGTGATGATTACGTCAGCCGAGCTACCTAAAAGATATTGGGCTGAAGCAATCAACACCGCTTGCTACACACAAAATCGGAGCTTGATACATAAGTCTTACAACAAGACTCCGTACGAATTATGGAAAGGGAGAATACCTAAACTCAACTATTTCCATACTTTTGGTATCAAATGTTTTATTCTTAATAATGGAAAAACATATCTAAAGACTTTTGATGAGCGTGCAGATGAAGGAATGTTTTTAGGATATTCATCTACCAGTAAAGCATTCAGAGTATTGAACAAGAAATCAATGGTCGTAGAAGAATCAATTCATGTCACATTTGATGAAGCTCATATGAAGGAAACCCAAAGCAACAAAAATGATCAAAAGATTTGTCAAGTTGAAAAATCATTTAATGATGCTGACATATCTTTTAAAGATCAAATTGTACAGGGTATGGAGCAATTGGACATTGATTGCAATAGTGAAGGATATGTGGAAGCCAATGAAGATGCACACGTGGAAAATCAAAACTCTCAAGTCAATACACAAATTGGAGATCAATCTGATGAGCAAAATGTGTCTACCTCCAATTTACCTACTGAGCAAGGAAACGTGGAAAGCCCATGCAATCTACAACCTGACTTGAGATGGCTCAAAAATCACCCTCCAGAGCTAGTAATTGGAGATCCACGAGAAGGAGTAAAAACAAGGTCCTCAAGTATAAATTCTTTATTCTCTTGTTTTCTTTCTCAGGTGGAGCCCACAAGCATTGAAGAAGCATTAAGTGATCCAGATTGGATCAATGCAATGCAAGAAGAGCTTGAACAGTTTAAGAGAAATGACGTATGGGAATTAGTTCCAAGACCTGAAAATTACAATGTAATTGGAACAAAATGGGTCTTTCGGAATAAAGCTAATGAGGATGGAATCGTCATTCGAAATAAAGCACGTTTAGTGGCAAAAGGATATTCACAAGAAGAAGGCATAGATTTCGATGAAACATTTGCACCCGTTGCAAGACTAGAAGCCATCAGAATATTTCTAGCTTATGCCGCATACAAGAATTTCACTGTCTATCAAATGGACGTGAAAAGTGCATTTTTAAACAGATTACTTGAAGAGGAAGTCTACGTCGAGCAACCTCCCGGTTTCGAGGTAAAAGGTGATGTTAATAAGGTCTACAAGTTAAAGAAGGCGTTATATGGGTTAAAACAAGCACCGAGAGCTTGGTATGACACCCTATCAGTGTTCCTAATTAACTGTGGTTTTACAAAAGGTCTTGTTGATAAAACCTTATTTAGAATTCAAGAAAATGATCACATTTTATTGGTACAAATTTATGTTGATGATATTATCTTTGGAAGTACTAATAAAATTCTTTGTGAGAAATTTTCTAAGCTCATGCAGAATAAGTTTGAGATGAGCATGATGGGAGAATTGAATTACTTTCTTGGACTACAAGTAAAGCAACTCAGCGAAGGAATATTCATCAATCAGGCCAAGTACACAAAAGATCTGATAAGGAAATTTGGTCAAGATGGAAAATCCTCAATCAAGATCCCGATGAGCACATCTTTACGATTAGATAAAGATGATGAAGGCAAGGATGTTGACGAAACAAAATATCGAGGAATGATTGGATCATTACTATACCTCACTGCAAGTCGACCAGATATATCTTATTCAGTGGGAGTATGTGCTAGGTTCCAGTCAAAGCCAAAAGAGAGTCATCTTCTTGCTACCAAGAAAATCATCCGATACTTAAAAGGAACAGTCAATGTGGGATTATGGTATCCCAAAGAAGGTAATTTTACACTAACTGGTTTCTCAGATGCAGATTTTGCAGGATGTAAAATCGATCGCAAAAGTACCTCAGGAACGTGCCAGTTCTTAGGGGGAAGGTTGGTTTCATGGTTCAGCAAAAAGCAAAACTCCATAGCTACAAGTACAGCCGAAGCTGAATATATAGCTGCTGGAAGTTGTTGTGCGCAAATTCTTTGGATGAAACAACAGCTGAAAGATTATGGCGTGAATTGTGAAAATGTCAATATACTGTGTGACAATACAAGTGCTATTGCCATAACACACAATCCCGTGTTGCATTCAAGAACAAAACACATTGATGTGAGACATCATTTTATCCGGGATCTTGTTGAAAAGAAGGAATTATCAATCGAATATATCCCGACCGAGAATCAATTAGCTGATATTCTCACAAAGCCTCTGTGTGAATCAAGATTTTCGAAATTGAGACACGAAATGGGCATGATTGAATTGAGCTAAGTTTCTAAACTCTATTCTATTTATAAGCTCAATTTTTCATCTGATATTTCGAGACTTTATCTGATATAAATTTTCGTGCCTATGTGTCACACATGCAAGGAATGTCACATCTTTTTAAAGTCAACCTATATCCATTAAATGGTGATAAAGCACATAGTGCTTATATATCTTTCTAACCGTATATCTATATACATATGTACAAGTAGAAATCATTTAGATATGCCAAATCCTACCATTTAAGAGTGATAAGATGGTGTGATGATAGAATGTCTTAAATGAGAACACCTTTTTATGGTAGTTGTGCACAATAAATAGTCTAGAAAGAATAGATTTCTCTTTCTTCCATCTACATAAAAACGTGTAGATACATACATATTATTTTCGAACAGATTTAGTGCTCTTTGAATTTTATTTCAGGTAAAATCAGTCCGAGTATCTAAATTTTTGGCGCCACATCAGCAGACAAATTGGATGGAGAATATATAACCTAAACTAACTATCAGTTAGGTCAAAGGTTGGAAGCTATTGGAATATCAAAAATACCCCTCACTTATTAAAAGTCAACATTTAATTGAGAGGATATTTGTGTAAAGACACCTCTTTTCTACCCAATCGGTTGGAGAAGCCACCATCACACTCAAATTTTCAAAAGCTTTTCATCTTCCATAGCCGAAATACAAACCTCTTCTTCCAAAAATTTCTCAATCCCTCAAATCTCCTAAAAATATCAATCGAGTTATGGCCACCATTGGAGATACAAGCTCACAACCGAATGAAGAACACACCACACAACTCAACCTTGCAAAGCTAGCAGTGGGAATCAAGGCCGGAGGAAGTTTTGACCCTCAAGGATTCCTCAAAGAAGCCGAGAACTCTCCTCTTGCACAAAGAATCATCAATGCACTTCAACAAAGCAATCTAATGAGGTTATGTTCTTACTCATATTCTGGATTTTATGATGAAGATGTAGCAGAGTTTTATATGAATGCCAAGGTTGTTGGATGGACCATTGAGTCCACCGTGAATGGAACTCTCATCACCATTGATGAACACGAGTTACACACAACCTTTGGACTGCCCATATCTAGTCCAGAACAACCACTGTTGGACTTAGATGTTCACCTATATGATCATACGGAAATTTGGACAGAAATTCGGAATGAGAATGCCTCTCTCGAACCAAATCTTTCCGGTCAAAAATCTGAGTTGAAGTTGGAGTATGAAATGCTTGTTAAAATTCTCTACAAATGTGTGTTGTGAAAATTAAATAGCATGGAAGATATTTCACCCGTAAGAATTGGTTATGTACATGCTATCATGAATGTTGTTAGGGGTGATTGGAGTAAGCTTGTCTTGAGCCGAATTGCACACTTTGTGAAAGGTGCAAAAATAAGGAATGGGAAGTTCAACCGTATATTAGGGTTCGGTTTGCTCATTGGAGAGATTATCAAAAGAAAAGGGTTGACTATGAGGTCAAAGAAGCCTTTTGGAAGTAATAGAATCTTGTTTAAAGATCATGAAGTGATTAGTGATCTAAATTCCAAAAGAAAGAGGAAGCCGAGAGGTATCCCAGCTAGAAAAAGACCAGTTGCAGAAATTCTTGGTCTACCCTCTCAATCCCATGAAAACCCTACATCAAGCCAAAATCCAAACACAAGCCATAACCCTACCTCAAGCCTTAATCCTACCTCTAGCCAAAATCCTACCACATGTCTTAACCCAAATGCAAGCCAAAGTCTTTTAAATCCTTTTTCCCAAATTGCCGAATTGGAAACAATGTTGAATGAGGAGATTCATCAAGTTGCAGGATTAGACTGTGTATTAGTGAATGAATACCGTAGAGTCCTAAGTTGGAGAAAATGGAGACTTGGTCCTTATGATGAGTTGATGACTAAGGGACCAAGTATGCATGAAGAAGAATTGTTTTCACTAAAATGGATTGGCAATTTTGATGTTTGCCATGCAACCTTGTTGTCTACAGTAAATGGAGCATTTGTGAACACATTGAAAGCCAAATTGGCCGAAGCTACTGTTGACTGCACTGTTCAAGATGATTTGCCTACTGAAGACAATTTCTTAGTTGATATGGCCGAATTTGTGACAAGGGATGTTGAAGAAAATGTCACGTATGGTGTACACTTGATGGATAGTGGCTTATATGATGTGAGTGTGTTAAATCTCACTGAAATAAGTCAAGACCAAAATGCCATGCAAGCTAGTCAACATACGGAGGAAATTCAATCTATTAATGCAGAAAGTGCACATGGTGACACTCACGTGCTACACACTCCGGAAAGGGAAGGAAATATAGTGGAAAATCAAGCTCAATCTCACATGCTTGAAGCCGATTTTGCTCAAGAAGGAGCAAGGTGTTTTCCCTCATCCCGAGAAGAGCAAGAACTTGATGGCACACCTACAAATGAGAAATTAGAAAATCTGGAGAAAGTTGTCTTAAGCCTTGTTGACCGAATGGAGAACATGTTTCAAGGGATCTACACTCATGTGGATCAAGTTGTCAATATTCAAGGTGGAAAATTCGAAGCATCTTTTGATGAAAATCGGAGAAGTCAACAACATTTGATTGATACCCACCAAGCACTTGAAAGACAAGTTGGAAGTTTGAATAACAATGTCAAAGGGCAACTCAATGAGTTCTCTATCCAACTTTCCCAAATCCTCAAGAATTCTGGAAAGGCAAATGAAGCAATTGCCGTGAACCAAAGTCAAGGTATTCTCAATGTTGTTCATCAACATGAAAAGCAGATTAATGATGTCCACACGGATCTCATCTCAGTTAACACCAAAGTGGGCTGTCTTCGGGGTTCTTATGAGAATATATCCGAATCCATTTCATCTCTTCGTGAATCGATTCATACACTTCTTGATTACGCCAAAAAAGGGGAAGAGAGATTCAGTCATTTGGAGATCATGATTGAGATGATGATGACTACCATGGCTAGCAGAAATGTTGGCACAAGCATTAGTAGAGGTGGAGGAGGCAGATCTGCTGGAAGAAATGCACCAAGAAAAGGAGGATTGGAGTATTGGTTCGGTGGTGGTGAAGCTGGCAGTCCAGGAAGATCAAGCAGTGCAAATACCACTAACCGTTCTTTTCGTGATATTGTTTGTGCAGGAGGAAACATTGAGCAAATAAATTGGTACAACCGTGCAGCTCTTTATTTGGAATCCACACCGAGAGACGGTAGAGTTGAAATGCCAAAGTTGGTGACTTTGAATGATCTACCAAAAGGAATGAAGAAAAGTGGTCCTAGTGATCAAAACATGTGGGTTTCAAGTGAAAATTTCAGAAGAATTCAAAGCTATGCTAGAGCCTTGATGATTATGGTTCTAAGGGACTATATCAAAGTCAATGATACCGAGCTACAAGATGGAAAAAGTCTAGAAGAGTGCATCATATGGTATGAGGAAGGTATACTGCCCGGGAGCAACATCACTGAAGCTTTCAACTACTATTCAGTTGGGCAGGTATGCAACAACTTTGCCATTAGTGACAATTTCGTTGATGTTCAGAACCATATTAACAATGTGCTCAAGGAAAAGAGAAACAAAGTGATTAGATGATTTGTATGATTGGTACAATTTTTGTGGTCCACGGGTACATGAACCCATGAAACAATTTGGAATGATTTGAATTATCTGTTTATGATGCTATTAAGTTGTTTCTTAATTTTATTATTTGTCTTGAAAGGTAATATTTTTAGCTTAGAGTGTATCAAATCGCATGAATTGGAAAAATGCAAAAATTCATTATCATTAAAATTCCAAAAATGCGAAATAGGAATATAGTGGCTAAAATACCTTTCCTAGAGTCAAAATCATTTGTTAAACTCATCTTGGCTATGTCAATGAAAATAAAATCTTTTGAAAAATAATTGTTTTAAAAGACAAGCCAAATGACTGAGTATAGGTTTTGGCGTCATCAAAAAGGGGGAAAATTGATAGGAATATTTTTGTAAGTTTTGATGAGCCAAATGTATCTTTAGATCCCCTTAGTTTTTAAGTCTTTAGTACAAGCATCATAAATCAGAATATTGAAATCAGAAGGAATCTACCATAGGAAGAACAAAATTAATTTGAGAAATTAATTTTGGTCCTACGAGTATTCATCCGTGAAAGAAGCATAAAGCAATGGCGTTGCAAGATATGACTGGATGAGCTTAACGGCGAAATGGTAGAGGTCCTTACTCTAAACGATCACACCCGAGATTGATTCCCCCCAAGGACCTATATTTTTAAGGCAGATTTTTAAGGAGCACAATGTGTCCGAAGGAGCACGATGCTTACTAAAGAAGCACAATGTGTCCGAAGGAGCACGATGCTTACTAAAGAAGCACAATGTGACCAAATCTGCTAAGGAGCACATTGTTGTCTAAGAAGCACAATGTTGTCAGAATAGCACAATGTATCGAAAGAAGCACAATGTTCAAGTCAAAGGAGCACAATGTGGCAAAAGAGCAAGATGATCAGAAATTGGATAAATTCGAAGGAATTTACTCCAAGTCCACCCACATGC
Organism: Ipomoea nil; assembly: GCF_001879475.1. Classification (NCBI taxonomy): domain Eukaryota; kingdom Viridiplantae; phylum Streptophyta; class Magnoliopsida; order Solanales; family Convolvulaceae; genus Ipomoea; species Ipomoea nil. Next base: position 1,082,052 of record NW_017617577.1, read on the forward strand.
CACAAGACTCCAAAATTGCCTGAAAGACATTTGATCAGAACGGAAAAATATTTATGAAGGCATGAATATAAAAACTTATCCTAGAAATAAATTCTATCAGATGAATTTATTTCAAAGATTCATTGGATATTCAAATTGACAATTAAAGTAATATTTTTAGAAACAACTAGAAAATCAAAGTTGTGCTAAAAATAATTACTTTGTCAGGCAAGTTGACAAATCAAATCAAAATTGAAGATCTACTACTGTCAACAATATCAGGCTATGAAGATTCAAAATTCAAATATCAAATTATCCCACTCCAACGGGTATATTTGATTGACTATAAAAAGTCATGAAGACTTGAAGACAAAGTGTGTGCAGAGCAGCGTGAGAAAAAAATAGAGAAAAACGAGATAGAATACAAGTACAAAATTCAAAAGTGCCAGTGCTCAAATATTCAAAGAGACTTAGTCTGAATAGTCTCAAAATCTAGTTGGAGAGAGAAATACAAATCCTTGTATTTGTAAATTGTAGAAAGAGTATAGCTGTGTGCAAAACACTCGTAGTTGCTAAGTGTAGCTGTGTGCAAGACACTTAGTTGGCGTTGAGTATAGCTGTGTGCGAAATACTCGGAGCAGAGTGTAGCTGTGTGCGAGACACTCGGAGCAGGGTGTGGCTGTGTGCAAGACATCCGGAAGAAGTGCCTGTGTAGCACTTGTTCACTATTGTAACTGTGTGTGGAAAATAGTGAATTTCTCCTAGACGTGAAAGGAGAAAAGTGGACTAGGAAGATTACGCCACTTCCGAACCACTATAAATTGCCTCTCTCATTTACATACCGCACTTACGTTATTTGCTACATTTATCTATCTCATCCGACTAACCCGTTTACTATTCACAGTTAATCTTAATCATCCGGGTTTAGTGTGTTCTCACGTATGCATGTGACTCAAACTTCTCGAGCTTAAAAAGTGATTTATTCTAAGCAAGTTTGACGTGTTGCATGTAACAGTCGTCACACGTTCGACGTGATACGATATTCATTTACAATCTTGAATATTGTTATTATATATTGAGTGAACCATCTCCTTTATATATTCAAGATATCTCTGTCACTTTACATATCATTTGTACCTAACTTACTTATACCTGCACACTTAATTTACTAGTTGGGCATAACTCTTTACTATTATTCCGCTGTGCAGTACAAACTTGCTCTATTTACTTGTTACTTAGAGTTGAAGTTACCAAAGAGTTATTTAATTTGAAAAAGCTTGAAAGTCTATTCACCCCCCCCCCCCTCTCTAGACTTTCACCACCCTATCGGGACCAACACAAGTGACTATGGAAAATGATACCGAAGTTTGGCATAACTTAGCCCGCAAGGTCAGCCAATTTTCGGACGACATTCGTGCCCGCAGGTGCCGGCGCATGCGAGCTCGAGCTTGAATTCGATCTCCTCTAGTTGGAGATTGATTTGCACCCCCCCCCCCCCCCCCCCTCCACGCGAGAGAGCCTCTATGCTATACAATTCTACAAGCTTCAAAAGAGCTCTTGTATATAAGGGGGGCAAATCTTGTTTCCAAACCAATGTGGGACAAAGTCCACTATTTTCCCTTCATTTCCCAACTCAAATGGGTCTACTTTGAGAATCAATATCTCATTCACCCGTTATCGGTTTTGAGCGTACAATATATCAATCTCTTCGTCTCACTACGAAGAACCCGAATCCACTTTGACCCGACCCAAATCGGAAGTGGACCCCACTGATAATTGTACCACAAAATAGCCACTTAATATGCCATTTTATGCCACTTTAAGCTAATTTTTTCAACAATCCCCCACATGATTGAAAATTGATTTTCGGGGTAGTTTTATAAACGGAAACAACTGTGTTCAACGGTCGATCCCTGCATAGGATAGGTAGGGTCACACCCTTTGAACCTTCCCTCGTGAAGATACATTTACTCTACTGGCTGTACGGTAGAATGCGATGTCTTTGAACCGACTGCCGTTTGTGTAGACGATGACATATCTCACACAGGAACCTCCCAACCATGCTTTGTTCTCATGATTGTGCCCATTTTGGTCGTGGGTCACCATTCCTGGTTCTGCAAGAGTTTGTGAAGAATTGTGCCCGTCAATTCTCCTTTGAAGCAACCCTCACTTCTCTCTCACATAGGTGATTCTTTCCCGAGTATCCTGCATACTTACATATGTCAACCGACATTCGAACCACTAAAGCATTTAACATGATAACCTTGTGCGGGAGCCACTGTTTCTAACGAGGAGTGGTAGGGAATCCGAGACCCCCACAGTGACACGCTCCGTTCCATAATTTAGTTGTCCCATTGAACCTAGGTGCTAGCTAGGTTGGGTGTCCACTATAGAATTTTATACCAAGGGCTTTAGACCCATTCCTCGTCTTAACTTCTCCACAGCTACTCTACATAACCCTTTGGCTAGCGGATCCGCTATATTGTCTATTGACTTTAGTAGTCAATCGAGACAACACCAGTTGTGAGAAGTTGTCTAATGGTATTATGTCTACGACGCACATGTCTAGACTTACCATTATACATATGATTCTGTACTCTTCCAATTGCGGCTTGACTATCACAGTGCACACACATTGGAGGTACAGGTTTTTCCCAATTAGGAATATCCTCTAAAAAATGGCGTAGCCATTCAGCCTCTTCGCAACATTTGTCCAAGGCTATCAGCTCAGATTCCATCGTGGATCTAGCTATCACGGTCTGTTTAGAGGATTTCCATGCAACGGCTGCACCGGCTAGTGTAAACACGTAGCCACTCGTGGACTTGGAGTCCTTAATATCAGATATCCAGCTAGCATCGCTATACCCTTCAAGTACAGCAGGGTATTTCCCATAGTGCAGTCCAAGGTCTCGAGTATACCTTAAGTATCTCAGAACCTTCACTATTGCCGTCCAGTGCATGGCACCGGGGTTACTCGTATATCTACTGAGTTTACTAACCGCAAAGGCAATATCCGGCCTAGTACAGCTCATTAGATACATCAAACTACCAATAACCCGAGCATATTCTACTTGAGAAATACAGTCCCCGTGGTTCTTGGTTAGATGAACGCTTCGATCTAATGGCGTCCTAGTCCCTTGATGATTATCCTTGTTAAATTTTTCAAGGATTTTATCAATATAATGTGATTGGCTTAACACCAGACCATCAGGTCTTCTAATGATTCTAATCCCGAGGATTAAATCAGCCAAACCCATATCCTTCATGTCAAATCTCGCATTTAACATGTTTTTGGTAGACTTGATCATTCGATCGTTACTACCAACGATGAGCATGTCATCTACGTATAAACAAAGAATGACATAACCGTCTATCGTTTCTTTAACGTAGACACATTTGTCACTTTCGTTTATTTTAAACCCATTAGTCAACATCGCATGGTCAAACTTCTCGTGCCATTGCTTAGGCGCTTGTTTTAAACCGTATAGCAATTTAACCAACTTATACACTTTCCTTTCTTGGCCCGGAACCACGAACCCGTCGGGTTGTTCCATATAGATTTCCTCATCTAGTTCGCCATTTAAGAAAGCGGTTTTAACGTCCATTTGATGAACTTCCAAATTCCGCAGCGCAGCTATAGCAAGTATCATTCTAATGGAGTTTATTCTCGTCACGGGAGAATACGTGTCGAAGTAATCAAGGCCCTCGCGTTGCCTGTAACCCTTGATTACAAGCCTAGCCTTATACATCTCGATGGAACCATCGGTTTCATCTTCCTTTTAAAGACCCACTTGGATCCTAAGGGTTTACTACCCGGAGGAAGATCAACAAGTTCCCAAGTGTGATTCTGTAAAATAGAATCCACTTCACTTTTAATAGCCTCTTTCCACATTGGTCCTTCTGTAGAAGTCACGGCTTCTACGTATGTTTGAGGCTCGTTTTCTATCAAACAAGATAGAAAATCGGGTTCATTTTCTAATAAACAAGTTAGAATACTCGAATCGTACTCCAAAAAGTAAGTTAGAAAATCAGGACCAAATGATTTTCCAACTCTCACCCGCTTACTGCGTCTCGGCTCGAGCTCGGGTTCTCTCTCGGATTCCCCACTATCATTATCCATAGCTTTGTCAAACGTTCGTTTTGACGAACTCAGTCCCTCGTTGGACCTACAAGGAAATACATTTTCAAAGAAAGATGCATTCCTTGATTCTATTATCGTGTTCTCGTGTACGTCCGGATTATGGGACTCGTGTACTAAGAACCGATAAGCACTACTATTATGTGCATAGCCAATAAAGATATAGTCCACCGTCTTAGGACCTATCTTTACTTTCTTAGGTGTTGGCACAAAAACTTTGGCAAGACACCCCCACACTTTCAAGTACTGGTAGGAAGGTTTCCTACCGTTCCACAGCTCATAAGGAGTCTTGTTAAGCTTCTTGTGGGGTACCTTATTTAAAAGGTAATTACTTGTTAAAATAGCCTCACCCCACACATCTTGAGGTAGGCCCGAACTTATAAGCATCGCATTCATCATATCTTTCAATGTACGATTCTTTCGTTCGGCAACACCATTCAATTGAGGTGAGTAAGGTGCCGTACGCTCGTGTATTATACCTATACTGGAACAGAAGTCACCAATAGGTGCTTCGTAATCACCACCTCTATCGCTTCTAACTCTCTTAATCTTACGATTAAGTTGGTTTTCAATTTCATTCTTATAAAGAATGAATTTTTCCAAGGCTTCGTCTTTGCTTTTAAGCAAGTACACATAGCAATAACGTGTGCTATCATCGATAAATGTGATAAAATATTTATTACCACCTCTAGTTTGTATCGATCTAAAATCGCACAAATCACTATGGATTAATTCTAGTGGTTCAGTTTCCCTTTCAACCGATTTGAAAGGTATTTTCGTTAATTTTGCCTCAACACAAATTTCACATTTGTTATTTGTGTTAATTTGAAAATTAGGAATATGATCCATATTAATTAATCTGCGTACAGAATTCTAATTAACGTGACCTAGTCTACCATGCCACAAATTGGAAGACTCAAGCAAGTAAACGGAAGTAACTTTTCTCTTATTCATGATAATAGGCATTACATTGAGCTTAAAAAGCCCATCAGTTACATAACCTTTGCCTACAAACATTCCTAACTTAGACAAAACAACCTTGTCTGAGTCGAACACCATGCGAAAGCCATGCTTGTTCAACAGTGAGCCAGACACCAGATTCTTCCTCAGCTCTGGAACATACAGCACGTTGTTCAACATCAGTTCCTTCCCGGAAGTCATCTTCAGAACCACCTTGCCCACGCTTTCCACAACAGACTGAGCAGAGTTTCCCATCCACACCTTCTCGCCCTCAACGGTCTCAAAGGTATTGAACATCTCTCGGTTGCAACACAAATGCATTGTTGCACCAGTATCGATGAACCACTCTCGTGGGTTAGAGTCCACGAGGTTCACCTCGGTCACCATAGCCGAAAGGCTAATCTCGACCTCCTTCTGACTGCTTTCCTCAACCATGTTGGCTTCAGAACTCTTGTTCTTCTTCTTTGGAACTTTGCACTCAGAGGACTTGTGGCCAGACTTGCCACAATTGAAGCATTTTCCATGAAATTTCTTCTTGGTAATGCCTCCTTTCGGACATAGCTTTTGCTTGTCCTTCTTGTTCTTCTTGGAGCCTTTAGCATGCTCCACAACATTGGCTTTAGCGCCAACAGTGACAGAATTTCTGCCATCATTTGTCCTGTTCCCCTCCTCAATTCGGAGTCGCTGGATCAGGTCTTCCAGGTTCATTTCCTTTCGCTTATGCTTAAGGTAATTCTTGAAGTCCTTCCACCCTGGAGGCAGCAAGTGGATAACAGATTCCACTAGGAAGGCTTCACTCACGTCATGCCCTCGTCACGGATTTCATCAAAAATTAGTTGTAAATCTTCAACCTGACTTAGCACGGTTTTGGAATCAACCATTTTGAAGTCAAGGAATCGGCCAACCACAAATATCTTTGTGCCGGCATCCTCACTTCGGTATTTATGATCCAAGGTTTCCCACAGCGCTTTCGCTGTGCCAATCTTGCGATATACATCGTATAATGCATCACATAATCCATTTAGGATGTAGTTTCGGCATAGGAAGTTCGAATCCTTCCAATAGCCAACTGCCATCACTGATTGGGCATCCTGTTCCCTTAGTTCGGGAACCTTCTCGGTCAAGAATCTCGCCAAGCCGAGAGTTGCCAAGTAGAACAACATCTTTTGTTGCCACCTCTTGAAGTTCGATCCAATACCGGTGAACTTCTCCGGTCTTTCGGCCGAACCACTCGGTACCGAAGGTACCCGAGTCATGGAAATATATCCCTCAGTGCTCCCACCATCTTGTGAACCAACGTTCACTGGTGTAGCTTGGGAATTAGCAACATTGTTGCCATTCCCACCATTGTTGTTCTCAACAACATTCTCCTCCCCTGGATTAACGATAGGCACATCAAGGTTCTCCATTTCTTCTAGGAAATTAGAGATAAACAACCAACAGGAAACGAGAATAAGGTTTTAAGATTGTTGGGTAATATAGTTGAAAAATCCCAAAATAATAATTCTACAGAAAAATTATATTATTATATGGGAAAAATAGAAAACTGGGAAGGAAAAACTGGAGTGTTTGGGTATAGGTTTAGCACGAGTTCGAACACAAAGTTCTTTTCCTTAAAACCTTATTTGCTACCTCCCACAAGTGCTAGGAGCGTTGTAGCCTAGGTTTCCCAGGATAAAACGTGCTACGATTCCTTGTTTAAGCACCTAAACAAGGAACCCGGCAAACAAAGCAAGAGCAAGAACACTGCTGGGTAAAGAAGAGAGTAGAAGCAGAAGTTTTGAAGCAGAACTGTACTGAAATTCCTTAGTTTCGTGTACTGTGTAAAATGCTACTGCTCTACCTCTCTCTATATAGGGATGTTGGAGTGCTAGCATTCAACATGGTCATTAAATTGGTATTAAAACCAATTGTGTAACACCTGTAACAGCCACCCACTAAGTAGGATTAAACTCAGAATTTAAAATTGGAATTAAAATAGTATTAATTCCGTAACAGATGAGTTTAATCTGTACAACAAGCTGAACTTTCAGATTTCAGACCGTTGGGGTGCAGGTGCACACGAGAGCATAAGGACCAGCAACACGAGAGTACATCTCACGTGCGTGCTGTGGTGCAACCCGAGAGTGCACCTCTCGTGGTCACAGATGCACGAGAGTTGTGCTCTCGGTGCACCACAACCTCTCCTCTCGTGCTCTTTGTAGCACGAGAGTAGGTCCTCTCGGTTCGGTTTTGGCCGAACCAAGTGACTATATCAGATGGAAAATGATACCGAAGTTTGGCATAACTTAGCCCGCAAGGCCAGCCAATTTTCGGACGACATTCGTGCCCGCAGGTGCAGGTGCAGGTGCCGGCGCACGCGAGCTCGGGCTTGAATCAAGCCTTTTCGATCTCCTCTAGTTGGATTTTGATTTGCACCCCCCCCACCCCCGCATGAGAGAGCCTCTATGCTATATAGACCTGGCAATTCGTGTATACGGGTTCGCTAACGGGTCGACACGATAACGACACGAACACGATAAGGCTAAACACGAACACGAACACGTTAAGGTTAACGGGTTGAAATTCTTAACACGAACACGATTTGTAAACGGGTTAAATGGGTTGACACGATAGACACGTTTTGTTAATAGGTTTCGGGTCGTGTCGACACGATATGACACGAAACCCGTTTAAACCCACTAAACTTATTATATATAATAATTTGAAGTAAAGTTATATATATTAAAAAAAAAAAAAAAGGAAATAGAACCTTCAATTTCATCCATCAAACAACTAAAAAAAATATTCAACTCATTCATAAAACGATGAAATAATATCCAAAATCATAATTAAAGAAGTACATAATAATATTTTAGAATAAAATTAAACACAATAAAATTCAAATTGCATATTGTTGAACATCAACAATTAATGTAAGGTCTTAGCCTAATGTAATAAATTCATCCATAGTCGTATTCATGATATCTTCTGTAATCTCATTCAAGTCGGTTTGTCCTGAATCTACAAATTTTCAAAATATAATAACAATATAAGTCAATAAAAAAATTAAAAATAACTAATAATGAAATAAAGAAAAATAAACAATGATTCTATTTATAAACTTTATGTAAAAAAATGGCATTACCTAAATCCCCATACAACCAATCTTTTCAACCGACAATACCCTCTACAACTTCTGGTTTAAGTGAGCTTCGGTATTGGTCAAGGATTCTACCACCAACACTGAATGCAGACTCTGAAGCCACTGTAGATACTGGAATACTTAAGATATCTCGAGCCATGGCAGCAAGTTGAGGATACCGAAATTGATTTCCCTTCCAAAAATGCAAAATATTCAAGTCTACTTTTCTGTCAATTCTTTACTCATCTAAATATATCTCAAGCTCAGACTTGTTTTTCGAACTCCCAAATTCAGTGCATTCATAATTGTCAAATTCCTAGTTACATACACACAAAAAATACATATTAAAATAATTCCTTAAAAAATTGATATAAGAAAATTATTATATACATTACATTAAAAAAAAAAAATTACCTCAAAATCATCCTCATTATTCCGGTGCCAACTGAGTCATTGCCAAGATTCATATAATTTGATGAAACATGTCTAGGAGAAATCTTGTTAGCATATTCACGGTAGAGAGAAAATAAGCTCTCCTTAACTTTTTTAAACTCCATAGAATCATGTCCATAAAGCTTTTTGTAACTCCAATCAACAAAATGAATCTTGTAACGAGGATCCAATATCACAGCTATAGCTAAAATCAAGCTAAATGCAGACCAATACTTCTCAAATTTAGCAAACATTTGGATAGCCATATTTCTCATACCCAAATCATCCCCATTCTTTTGTTCTTCTAAAGTTAAGCGTGCCTTGAATATAGCAGGAAAATACAAGTTCGTTGTTGGATACTTGGTTCCAGAAAACACACAAGTAATCTCATAAAAAACTCCTAAGAACTTGCTAAGCTTCTCAATTCTATCCCACTCATCTTTAGATGGGCAATGCTTATAATTTGAATCACTAATTTCCAAGTGAGAAAAAGCCATCCGAAAGTAAAGTGCACTTTGAAGCATAAGATATGTAGAATTCCACCTAGTTGGAACATCTTGCCTTAAACCCCTTTTTGTATTCAAACTCACTAAACTCACACATTCAAGAAACTTTTGTTTTCTAACTTGAGAACCTTTCACATACTTAACGCTTTCCCTCACTTTTTTAACAGCAATATCAACTTCCTTCAACCCCTCTTGCACAATCAAATTAAGAATATGAGCATAACATCTAAGATGAAAGTATTTACCATCATCTAAAAGCACATTTCTTGCATTCAACTGCAGCTGAAAATAATCAACAAAAGTATCATTGGCAGAAGCATTATCCAATGTCACAGCAAACAACTTACTTTCAATTTTCCAATCAGCTAGTAATCCATATACCTTTTCACTTAATGCAATACCATTATGTGGAGGTGGCATATAAGAAAATTCAAGATTCTTTTTTGCAAAATCCAATTTCTATCAATAAAATGAGCAGTAAGACATATACCCATCAGTAGTGAGAGAAGTCCACAAGTCTGAAGTCAAACTAACCCTACCAGGTGTTTCATCAAGCATGAATTTTATCTTATTCTTTTCTCTTTGGTGCAATTTAACCATATCAGCTTTAGCAGTGTTCCTAGAAATAGTAGGCACATCATCCTTCAAGTAAGAGAAAACAGTTCGAAAACCACCATATTCCACAAAAGATAATGGCATATTATGCATAACAATTGCAGATATTAGTAACTCCCGGAACTTTTCTTCACTAAATTTGCTAGACCTCATTAACATAGATCCATTCTCACCACCGATAAGCATTTGACCTATGTCACGTGTGTTTTTCCTAACACAATTTGTAGTATGACGTTTTAGATGACCTGTCCCATACTTGCTGTCAGAATTGATTAGAACTTCACAATATTTGCACTTTGCTTTGATTACATTCTCACCATTTGTATTCTTGATAACCAAACGATCAAAATGATCACATACCTGTGATCTCAACTTCCTTTTGCGTTTCAGTGACTTTTGTGGATCTTTTTGTTCTTCAACTTCTACACAATCATCTGGATCTTCAATTTCAACATTCATATTAGTAATATCTTCAATTTCCATTTGTCCTAACCTGTGAAATATAGTATAAATTTATTAAAAGTAGCAGACAACAAGTAAAATTATTCTAAAACTCTCAATATATAAATCTATAATATATAATATATATATATATAATATAAATTTATAAACAACACAGTATAAAATTTCACATCTTCAATTCCATATAAAAAAAGAAAAGCACAGAAAAATATAAACAGTTTCATAAATTTATAACTTTACAATACAGTTCACATACATATAATATATATATATATATATATATATATATATATATATATATATATATATATATACAATAATATAGCTTACCGTATGAAATTAAACACAAAAAAATACAACTTTATATAATATAATATGTAAAAGTTTGCATACATATACAACTTACCGTAAGAAAGTTCGCATACATATAATATATACAATATAGCTTATACGACAGCTTTTTAATATTACGCACAAAGAAATAAACATACAAGATTGCAAGTATTACGAACTTATCGTAAGTGAAGATCAAAGTATTAGATTATTTGTTAAGCTTCAACCTTCAAGGGAGTATTTGGTGATTGAATGGTTGATTCTTGAAGCGTTTGACAATATCACGCCGTAGAAAATTAAGAATGAAAGCCTAAAGTCTGACACCATCTAAATTGAGTAAATTTCTTAATTCCACCGTGAAAGATTTGTTTATAGAATAAAACTAACAAAATAAGAATAGAACTTTCCATATTCCAAGTCTTAGTTTTCAATTTCCTTTTATATTAATTATATTAAATGAGTAAAATAATATTATAACAATGGTTCTTAGCGGGTTATAAACAGGTTAACACGATAACATTAACGGGGTAAACGGGTTGACCTGTTAAAACACGAATCATAACGAGTCAACTCATTAACGACTCGGGACACGTTAAGGCTAAACACTAACCCGTTATTTTCATGTCCAGTTTCGTGTCATGTTAACTGGTCGTGTCAATAATTGCCAGGTCTAATGCTATACAATTCTACAAGCTTCAAAAGAGCTCATGTATATAAGGGGGGCAAATCTTGTTTCAAAACCAATGTGGGACAAAGTCCACTATTTTCCCTTCATTTCCCAACTCAAATGGGTCTACTTTGAGAATCAATATCTCATTCACCCATTATCGGTTTTGAGCGTACAATATATCAATCTCTTCGTCTCACTATGAAGAACCCGAATCCACTTTGACCCGACCCAAATTGGAAGTGGACCCCACTGATAATTGTACCACAAAATAGCCACTTAATATGCCATTTTATGCCATTTTAAGCTAATTTTTCCAACACTTATGACTCTCTCTGCACTGTGGCCCTATTCTTTCTCTTGTCGGCCTTCTCTCGAGCCAGGGTTTATACCAACCTCATCAAAGGTGGGTCGGCCTACCAGAGCACTAGGGCCAACTGCCGCCTGCTGAACTTGACCAAGCAGCGCAAATTATGCCCTGGACACATGTTTACCATGAATGGTGAACACGGGTCCAAACGGTATCGTTTTTACGGGAAATTTTTTTTTTAGTTAATGTTTTGTTAACCGCGCGCGTTTGTTTAGATTATGAATTTTCTGTTATGAGATTATGAATGTACTGTAAATTCGTAATCTCATAACAGAAAATTCATAATCATATAAAAGAAAAACATTTTTTTAATTATGAATTTTCTGTTATGAGATTATGAATTTACAGTTATGTACTTATGAATTTTCTATAAATTCATAATCTCATAACAGAAAATTCATAATTTCATAACAGAAAATTCATAACCGCATACCAGAAAATTCATAATTTCATAACTGCACATTCATAAATCCATGCCTGCACATTCATAATTTATGAATGTTGAAGAAACTTGCGCGAAGAGGAAGTAAAACCGCGAAATGTGAAAATGAAGAAGAAAAGTCGCGCGGTTAATTAAGAAAAAAAAAAAAGATAACGTACACCGTTACCGTTGGGACCGTGTTCACCACCCATGGCATAACAATTGACCAAGCAGTGTCCCTCATCGCTGCTATGCCATCCGTACACCTAGGGGTGAGAACAGGTCAGGCCCCTTCGTAGGGGCCTAAGGCCCGGCCTATTTAAGGCCTACATAGGCCAGGCTTGTTTAGTAAAAAGGAGAGGCTTGAGCCTATTTTGAAGCCTATATATTAAATTAAACAGGACATGCCTATTTATACCAAGCTTGGCATTCAGGCCTATAAGCCTAACCTATTTACGCACATATATATAATTTATTTGTAATATTAAGTTAGTATATATTTTATTTTATACCTAATATATTTTTTTATTTACAATATAATTCCAAGTATATATAATTATCAAAGCCTAACCCTCCACCTCCAAAAACGCATTCTAAATTCTGATTCAACTATAAATATTGTTGTTAATCCTATTATAAGTATTCTTATTGTTAAATTGTTCTTACTTTTAAATATTTAATGAAGTGTCACGACTTAATTATGTGAGTTGATTGTTAACTATTTATGGGATTATGTAGGATGGCAATTAATAATACAATTGAATTCATTCCTAAACAAGTTAACAAGCATGTTGAAGTTGCAACTTGTTTTGTTTCATTTTATATATGTTTTAATACTATTATGTTTGCATTGTGGCGATATACTTATGTAGTTATATATTAATTTTGTATTAGCTAGGTATATTTCTTAAATTATTTAGAAATATTTATTAATGTTTTTAAAACGATTTAATATATAGGTTTTAAATACGCTCAAAGTAGAACTTACTTTGAAACCTTTTTAATAGCCTACATATTAAACAAGCTTATAAAAAGGCTTCATGCCAGACCAGGCTAATTGTAGGCTCAGGCTTGAGTCTAACAAAAAACCTACATACAGGCTCAGGCCCAGACCCAGGCTTTAGATTTTGGGACGTTATGCCATGGAACCGTGTTCACCATTCATGGTGAACACGGTTCCAACGGTGTTAGTACACCGTTATCTTTTTTTTTTTCTTAATTAATTGCGTGACTTTTCTTCTTTATTTTCACATTTTGCGGTTTCACTTTAATTTGAGGTGAACAAAGATTTCGGACATTCATAAAGTATGAATTCATGCCTGCACATTCACTTTGGAACCATGCCTACACATTCCCGTCCGAAATCACGGACATTCATAAATTATGAATCCATGCCTGCACATTCACTTTGGAACCATGAGATTATGAATTTTCTGTTATAAGATTATGAATTTTCTGTTATGAGATTATGAATTTTCAGTTATGAGATTATGAATTTTTTGTTATGCGATTATGAATTTTCTGTTATGAGATTATGAATTTTCATTACATTCATAATTTCGGACATTCATAAATTATGAATTCATGCCTGCTCATTCACTTTGGAACCATGCCTACATATTCCCGTCCGAAATCACGGACATTCATAAATTATAAATCCATGCCTGCACATTCAGTTTGGAACCATGCCTACACATTCACTTTGGAACCATGAGATTATGAATTTTCTGTTATAAGATTATGAATTTTCTGTTATGAGATTATGAATTTTCAGTTGTGAGATTATGAATTTTCTGTTATGCGATTATGAATTTTCTGTTATGAGATTATGAATTTTCATAAAATTCATAATCTCATAACAAAAAATTCATAATTTGATCAAACGCGCGCCGTTAACTCCACATCCGCGAAATTTTTTTTTTTGCCTAAAAACGACGTCGTTTTGCCTTGTGTTCACCATTCTCGGTGAACACGATTCCATGACATAATTTGCGTTAGATTTTCGTAACAGGCCTAGGCCTAATTTTCTAAAACTCGGCTCGGCTCGGCCTATTTCCACCCCTACATACACCTATCCTGTTAGCCAACTCTTAGGCCAATGGTTGGACGCTAGCTTGGCCCTCGAGGGGCCCAGGTTAGCTCCTATTGTTGGGGAATCCCCTAAGATGTTGAGGGTGCCCGTTAATCTCCTCATCTCTTTTAGTTGTGATACCGACTCCTAGGGGTAGAAAACCCCTTTCCCCTGTCAGTAGATTGTTGGCTTCTAGATCCGACCATACTAATATATTGCGTAACTGGATTCAGAAAAAATGATTTGAAATTGGTAGATTTTAAGAAAACATACTTTTCGTATCAGTATTTATAGAAGGAGCCAACGGTCGTTTTTAATAGATGTGACTAACTATAAATTGTGGTTAATATGAAAAAATATGGATGAAAAAAGATTAGTATTATATTCACCATTCAAGCCCATGACCCCTTGAAATAATGTAACTAGCTAGGCTACAGCTAATCAATTATAGAAAGGAAATAAATTCATGTCCAAGTAGTCCAAGTATCTAACCAACGGATTAATTGATCTACTTGAAAACTAGTTGGAAAGTGCCAACCATTAATTATATAAGTTAGACCAACAAGTGCTAACGACATACTAGGTGGAGAAGTCAAAGTAAAGGTGATGATATTTGAAATGGACGGACTCCGATCCCTTTATAATTTACACAATGCACTTTTAGGGTCACAAATTTTAAATATACTTTTACATATTATCATTATATGCACTTTGTAATTTTGCATAATACACATTTACTACATATTTGTCCAAAAAATCTGTTTTCAAAAGACCCTATGTATAAGTAATGTTTTTTTAATTGACAAAATTAACGATGAACGGGCTTAATTATCTATATGAATACCGACAGAAAAGGTAGGTGGTATGTGTTTCGATGAAATTATTGATATATATTTTTTTTTATTTGAGAAATTTATTTGTTTCTTAAATAATTGTTTCGAAAGGTTATTATCCACATTTATTAATCGATTTGATTATTTTTGTTGGGATTTGGGAATTAGTGCAACTTACAAACATGAATTGAAAGTTAGCAATATAATATGGAATATTTTTCAAATAGTGCAACCGACTAACATGAATGGAAAGTTAGTAATATAATATGGAGTATTTTTCAAACCATCTAACAGGTTAATAATATGGCACGGAGTATTTATCCAATCCTTTATCAGTCTTATAAAGAGTTTTGACTATATTACATGTACTTATATCAGCAGGTCAACGAACCAAATTACTCACATCCTAATTATTAGGATAGCTGGCTCTAAGACTGACACAAATTCTTGATACTAAACCCCTCCCGATTGTACCCGTCCATTCTTACCCTCTTTGCATTAATATTAGCCCTTTCTTCTGATTGTCAAAAAAAAAAAAAAAAAAAAAAAAGTAGTACATCAATAATATAGTACATAATATTTTTCAAATATGTGATATTAAAACCTACTAACATATATAATTAAGTTTGTTTGCATCACTATTTATTTGCATAAGAAAAATTTCAGATTTGAGTGTCATCTTAATCAGAGTTGGCACTATATTGAACAAATATTATTGATAGGTTAGAATGTATGTATCTAAAGAGAAAAAAAAAAAAAAAAAAAGAAAAAAAAAACTACTAACATAAGACGTTAATAAAATAGCACAAAGCATTTTCAAATACAAGATATATATTAATTAGACCTACTAACATAAGTTATACATAATAATATAGCACAAAATATTTTTCATATACGCCATACCAAAACATATTAACCTAATTATAACATGATAGCACGCAATATTTTTTGAATATGTGATATTAAAAATTACCAACCTAAATATAACATTAATAATATTAGGCGACCTCACAAAAGACCAGTCGTTGTAAATTAATTAATAATATATCATGGAGTATATATATATATATATATATATATATATATATATATTTTTTTTTTTTTTTTTTTTTTTTATTGACACATGATTTTGAAACGTACCAACCTAAAAGGCTAAAATATTATAAGGAGTTGCAATAAAGTTTCAAATCAATACGCAATTACATGCGAAAAATTCTTAGGGACCTCTCAAATAGACTTAATCCAAACTTGAGTAGATTAATCTCATTCGATAATTGGTGAATATATACTAAAAAAAAAAAGGAAGAAGAAATCCAATCAATACGCAATTGCATAAATTGTAATGAGAATAAAATGGTTTGTCGTTACATAACAAATTATCCAGGCGAACCTTATCACGGCAACTTGATATCGACAATGATTTGGAGTTATGGACAAATATATACAACAAATATCATAGGAGCGAGGCACCAAAAATCGAAGTAAAATAAAAAAAAAAATATTATTTATACTAAATTTTTGTCAAATATTTTATTTAATAATATGGTCAGTGTCATAGTTGTTTTCTATTAGCAATTCAGTTAATTTAGGCTCCTTTTGGAAAGTAGAAAAATGATTTGTGGAAAATATTTTCTGAAAATGAGTCATTTTTTAGAAAACATTTTCATTTCTAGTGTTTGGCTACACAACGGAAAATTATCTTTGTGTGTTTGGAATTTTCAGAAAATGAGTAGGAAAATGAAAAGAATTGAATACTTCAAAATTTTAATTGTTTTTTTTTTTTTTTTTGCACTTTGAATTCAAAAGAAAAAAGAAATAAAAAAGACCGAGGACCGGCATGCGGGGCCCGTCAACCCGCATGGAGCAGACTTTGGTTGCATTAACCCTAGCTTGCGGGTTTGGTGTGCCGACTCGCAAAAGCCCGCAAAAAATTATGCTCGAAAAATTTTGCATGTGTATCCTTTGAAAAATGACTTCCACTCAAAAAAAAAAAAAAGGGAAGTTATTTCCCCTCAAAACATACATATTTTCCTTTGACTAATGCATCATTTTCCATTGACCTCATTTTCCCACCTCTTGCCAAACACTCAAAACTCGGAAAACATTTTTCGGAAGTCATTTTCGGGTTTCCAAACACACCCTTAATGATTTAATTACAATGTAGTATATTCTATGTAAAGCTACACTATATGATAAAATTTTGATTTTAAAATCTTGATATGCTATCCACTCATACTATGTAGACTAACTTTGCTCTAAATTAATTTAAAATAGGGAAAATTGTAAAAAATGCCCCTTTATAATATGCCAATTATCAATGTCACCCCTGAATTATGAGTGGTGTAAATGTTGCCCCTCAATTATCAAAATGGTGCACATATAGCCCCTCCCGTAATGGATATGTGGTTCCCCACCGCTGTACATCGCAGGTATTTCCAATCGAGGGAGGGAAAAACAACTAAATTACATATTTACTCCAACTTAACAGTGCTGTACACGAACGAGGAACCACATGTCCGTTACGGGAGGGGCTATATGTGCACCGTTTTGATAATTGAGGGGCAACATTTACACCACTCATAATTCAGGGGTGACATTGATAATTGGCATATTATAGAGGGGCATTTTTTACAATTTTCCCTTTAAAATATATTGATTTCTACTTTCCCATTCGTACAATAATTCTAGGTAAATATTCTATTCTAAAATTTTAAAATAGTGTAATACAATTCCCTTTGTACATCTATACTATATATAATAACAAAATCCTGGAATTTTAACTTCCCGCCCAATTCCTAAAAAAATCTCTCTACCCAATAAAATGTATTGATTTCTACTTTCCCATTCGTACAATAATTCTGGGTAAAAATTCTATTCTAAAATTTATAATAGTGTAATACAATTCCCTTATACTACATATAATAACAAAATCCTGGAATTTTAACATTCCGCCCAATTCCTAAAAATCTCTCTTCCCAATAAAATATATTGATTTCTACTTTCCCATTCGTACAATAATTCTGGGTAAAAATTCTATTCTAAAATTTTAAAATAGTGTAATACAATTCCCTTTGTACATCTATACTTCTATACTATATATAATAACAAAATCCTTGAATTTTAACTTCCCGCCCAATTGCGAAAAAATCTCTCTTCCCAATAAAATATATATATTGATTTCTACTTTCTCATTCGTACAATAAGTTTGGGTAAAAATTCTATTCTAAAATTTTAAAATAGTGTAATACAATTCCCTTTGTACATCTATACTATATATAATAACAAAATTCTTAAATTTTAACTTCCCGCCCAATTCCTAAAAAATCTCTCTTCCCAATAAAATATATTGATTTCTACTTTCCCATTCATACAATAATTCTGGGTAAAAATTCTATTCTAAAATTTTAAAATAGTGTAATACAATTCCCTTGTACTATATATAATAACAAAATCTGGAATTTTAACTTCCAGCCCAATTCCTAAAAATCTCTCTTCCCAATAAAATATATTGATTTCTACTTTCCCATTCGTACATTAATTCTTGGTAAAAATTCTATTCTAAAATTTTAAAATAGTGTAATACAATTCCCTTATACTATATATAATAACAAAATCCTTGAATTTTAACTTTCCGCCCAATTCCTAAAAAATCTCTCTTCCCAATAAAATATATTGATTTCTACTTTCTCATTCGTACAATAATTCTGGGTAAAAATTCTATTCTAAAATTTTAAAATAGTGTAATACAATTCCCTTTGTACATCTATACTATATATAATAACAAAATCCTTGAATTTTAACTTCCCGCCCAATTCCTAAAAAATCTCTCTTCCCAATAAAATGTATTGATTTCTACTTTCCAATTCGTACAATAATTCTGGGTAAAAATTCTATTCTAAAATTTTAAAATAGTGTAATACAATTCCCTTTGTATATCTATTCTATATTATATATAATAACAAAATCCTTAAATTTTAACTTTCCGCCCAATTCCTAAAAAATCTCTCTTCCCAATAAAATATATTGATTTCTACTTTCTCATTCGCACAATAATTCTGGGTTAAAGTTGTGATGTGTCAAAAGTTTTGCAAGGCATAACTTTTGACTCGGTTGTCCGTCTTGGACAAATGTTTTATTGAAATCGCGTATTTTTTTGAGATCTATCCACCGCAAACTGCCGTAGGCTGTTTGGCCCACCAATTTCTAAAAAAAAAAAAAGCTTTATTAAATAGTTTCTAAGAAAAAACTATGAGAAACTTATGTTTTTTAATGAATTTTTAAATTTTTTTAATTAAAAAATTGTCCCGTGCATTATTTGATAATCTCTCTTTATAATTGGTAAAATTATTTAATTATGGTAAATTAGCGAATAATTAATAATGCTAATAGAAATCCTAGCAGAATAGTAGAATTGAAGAATATTTAATTCTTGTTATATTATTATTGTGACTCACGGAATATAATACAAGAATATTTAATTATGGTTATATTATTATTGTGTGCCTCACGACCATTATATACTAACAAAACTTGAAAAGATACTAATAATAATAATAATAATAATAATAATAATAATAATAATAATAATAATAATAATAATAATATAAGTGGTTAAATAATATTTAAAAGTAATTAAGTGTTAATAATAATGGTAAGAATATTAACGTAAGAATTATAACATAGAATAAATTGTAATAATTATTAACTATAGTCTAGGATTAAATTTAGAATTGTCAGGAAAGATAAGCGACCTCTGGTGAAATTAACTCTTTATCGATTTAAATATTCTTAATATATTACAACAATTCTATTCTGTGCATCGCACGGGTGAAAATACTAGTTAAAACTGCAGAAAACTTCCATGTAACTTCTCCAACAGTTACATTTTCGTTTATAAATAGTTTGGAGAAACATCTGAAAAGATACATGCAATAAACTTGCATTAATCTTGATATTTCACAGTTCTACAATTCTACAGGAAATTCTTAAACAAAGCAACTTAAGAATTTCATTCATCTTCTTGTATCCCATAAGATTAAATTTTGAACCTTGTTGCTTTTATAAAGGGAAATTTAAAGTTTATAGGAAAGTGATTACACGCTTGAAGATATCAAATGATCCAGTTTTTGTTCCCTGTTGCATTGTATTTTTTTTTTTTTTTTTTTTGTATCTCAAATGTATTACAGAATACAAGCACTTTTTTCCAACAATCTATAAGCTTTAAATTTATAAACCTGTGATCATTGGTCTTGTCTTGAAAGGTTTGAAGACAAGATGTTTGGCGTGAAAGAACAGTTTCCTATCACAGAAATATTTCAAAATGAGAATTTCGAATTTGGTGGTAAGGATGACATAAATCACTTTCTTTTTATTGTACAAGAATATTTTTGTGCGATTTTGCATGGTGTTCATGGCATGCTATGTACATGTTGTACATGTGGTTTGAATATATATGCTATGAAGTTTCATTTCTGTTTTCACTCAAAATCATGTGCATATCAAATTATGCCAAGATGATTAGTGAGATGTGTAAAATGATTTTATTTAAATAAATCATTTTGTTAGCCATAATTTAATTGGCATGAGAAGAGATGTTCTCCCCACGGTGGGGTGAGTGGTTTGAGCGCATCAAAGGCCGGAAGAGATGGATTATCAAGGCAGATACAAGTTACAGGATGAGATCAGTACAGTACCGTTTATATATTTGTCTCGGCCTCGCCAGGTACGTAAGTTTTATTTTAATGACTGGTTAAGTTTTGGATTATGTCTAGAAGATATGCATGAGATTTTCTTTTAAATTTTGCGTAGCCTGTTAAATACAAGGATATGTTTATGCATGTGTATAAATATTTTTATATTGTGACTTTGTCTCGGTTGCATGCATAGTATACAAGATGCATGTATAATATGTTGGATCTTGAGGTGCTGTAAATCTACCAAATTTGGATTAATTTGGTGCTATCAATTTGTTGTTTTCTTATGCATGGTTACAATGTGTAATGATTGTAAGTTGGAATTAATTTCAATGTCATGCATGAAATTATTGATTATTTTAGCACACAGATAATTTTATCCATGTGAAAGTGTGAAATATTATGTTATATATATTTCTGATTAAGGCAAGAAGCCTTTGAAATATTTGTTATATTTTTTATAAAGGCAGAAAGCCCAGGAAATATTTGGTTATATTTCTTATAAAGGCATACAGAAACTTTTATGCATGAAGTATGCATAATGAAATTCATAAAAATTTATTAATGTATTTAACACACAGTTTCTCATATTGAGAATGTGTTAAAATTTTGAAAGCCAACAAGTTTACTAGTTTATCTAGTATGGCTGGCAATTAGTAGTGAAAAGAAAGTTTAAATTTAAATCATGGATTATGATTTAAAATGTCATGATTCTTCAGTTTAGAAGAAACATGAAAAGTTAAAAGCTTAAAATCAAAATGGTTTATTCTCCAAAGTTGATGTTCTCTGAATGGAGGAGGTTTATTCTCCAAAGTTTATGATGTCTCAAATGGAGGAGGTTGAATTTTTATTTTAAGAAGTCCTCACTGCAAATAAGTTCAACATGAGATTGATATTCTTGGTTGTAGAATTTTCAAGATATAAATATTTATTGACTAGGAACCTATAAAGGGGTTCCAGTAAAATCAATTAAATATTTTATTTCACCAGTTCATTAATAGAATATTAAAATTCTATCTATCATCATATTCAGTTGGTAAGTGGATGAGATTAAAATGAATTTTGATATACTTGAATAAAACCATTAATTATGGTTTAGTATATTTAATTGAAATTTCCATCATGAAAAGATATTCTAATGCCAGTTGAATGTCTAATCATGAAACTTGTTCTTCAATTAGTAGATGGATATTTCTGCTTGGAGGAGGTGTTGTTTTATGAATTCTAAAGGCAAAGTTTCCTTTTCAACTACGGCATCAGAATTTCTTACGTTGGCTTTGACATGCAAGAAGTTGATTGGCTAAGGAATTTGATTATTTAGATTCCGGTTTGGTCAAAACCGATGTCACCAGTTTTAGTACATTATGACAGTGCTACTACACTGGTCAAAGTATATAACAATAAGTTATAATGGCAAGTTAAGACACATAGGCATGAGATAAAGCTATGTGTGAAATCCTAGGTAATTGTGTTGTAGCACTGGACCTTGTACAGTCCTGATTTTAACGGATCCGTTTGCAAAAGTCTTTGCAAGGGACATGGTTTTAAAGACATTGGAAGGGATATGGAAAGCCTAAATTATTTAATTGCAAGTGAAGGAAAGCTCAACTCACGTCTAAGTTATTACGTTAGACCTTGAGTTCAATGTAGATGATTACTTCATTTTGTGATTGCAAGCATCAAAAGTTATAATTAAAAATTATATCCCAAGGAAAAGTGATGCTTGGTTCTGCATTGTTGTAAGGATGAGTTTTTACTCTTTACTGATCTTTTGAAAAAATGCAAGGTGCAGTGCATGATATAAAAGATTAGCCTCTGTGAGCATGAAGTGTGGCCACTTCAAACAAGTTTGGGCTTTACTTGGTACGTGCTCATTAATGGATACGGACACATGGCCATAATAGTGTCAAGTTACAGTGAGTTATAATGACTGTAATGTAAGATTTTCCCTAATAATATATATTATATATTATATATTAGGGCCTTAATTAAGTGGTGCAAGTTGACTAGGCTTATTAAGTGGTCTGGTTGGACTTAATAACTAGTAGTTGTTAGTCAACCAAACTCTGTGCCTAATATAAACCTGGATTGATGGGATACAGGATTATGGATTAGATAGCACATTCAGTTACGGTACTTAGACTGCTCAGTAGATACCAATACGCCATCTAGGGTTCTGAGTCAGGTCTGAGGCAAAACATGGCTGACGGTTTACCGTTAAGAGGCAACACAACAGGAAAATCAACTATGGCTGGAGATCAACACGGCTACGCTTCCGCTATCATACGAGGTTAGGTTTCTCGTATACTATGGTTCATATAGTTAGACTATTGTATATCTAACATTTGGTTTCAGAGCCTTTATAATCTCTGCCTGGTTGATTGTTTTGCCTAAAACAATATTCAGTTAAATTTACATATACATCAAGTTTTTGTATATGTTTTGTATATTAATTCTTTGAAATTTACATACAAAATATATCAATTTAGTTGTGATATAATTAAGCAATAGTATGTATGTTTTGACTGAATTAATTACTCCGTACAGTTGATTCTGCTGAAGTCAATTTTCTACCTTCAAGAATTCCTAATGCCTACTGTCAATTTTTTGGTAATCTGCGCTCGTTATTTCAGAAAGGAGGAAAGGTGCATTAAGATATGTTTGTGTCATTAAGTAATTACCAATTATCAATATCATTTATATTTATTTACCATATCATTATTTGCTTTAGTTAATATAATATATTAATTATGGTAAATGGTAATTATTTAGTTTATTATTACCATATTTATATTACCTAATTTAATATTTTATATTATTTTGACAAATGGTAAATATATGGTAATTGCTTGTTCTTGGATGATGCCCTTTAGTTTTCTTTTAATTTTGACATTGAATTCATTATTAAATTATCATTCAATTTGGGCAAATATTAAGTTTTAATTTGCTATTTGAATTTTAATTTAATATTGAGGTTTATATTTAATTGCCTAAAGTATTGCAATTTATTTAGGATATATGGGTTAATAATATATTAATATGCAAATCCAAGCATGCTGTTTATAATCATAAATTATTGTTATAATTATACATTCATAATAGCATGCATTAAGGTTGCATTTAGCATATTATTAACTCATAAATTATTATTATTTTTTTTTAAAAAAAAATATCATTCAATTTTTGGATCCTTGGGCCAATTTTAGTCATCACGGCCTATTAAAAGTAGCTTGTTTTGGTTTCCCCTTAATTTTGGACATATTTTAATTTTATATGTCTATGGGACTTTAGAACCTGTTTTAAACAAGCTATTTGGGACATATCTTGGGTCATTAAAGTATGGATCCCACCTTTTTTTTATTGATATTTTAATAATAATTATAGCTCCTTATGACATGTTTATTAAGTTTTAATTATTACTAACTACCATTTTTATGTATTCATCGTTAGTAATAATATTAAGTTTTGGGTCTATTTCAGTACTTAGACCATTTTTTATTCATGTTATAATTCACTTGGGCCATTGAGGTTTATGTGCCTAATTTGAGTGACTAAAGGCTATAATTATTGTCTTGACCTGTTTTGAGACATTAAAGTTTTAAGCATTTGATTGTTATTTTGGCCATTTAGAATTACAACTATTGTTTAAGTCGATTAAATTTTTAATCTATCAATAGTTTTTCAGGGCCTTAATAATAATATTAAATCTTTAATTTTATGGCAAAAGCAATATAGTTGGTATATTGTTTGCACAATGGTAATTTTTGTTATTACCTTAACTTCAGTCTCCCTAAGTATCATAATAGTCATGATTAATTATTATGTGGTAAAGTTGAGATTAGTATTTTGCATCCCTTAATTACAGTTTTGCCACTTATTAAGTTAAATTCGGCATTATTAATTACTGTTATTAAGTTTAGGGGCTAATCCCGTTTGTTACCTCTTCATAATAATTATTATTTCATGGTAATCTACTATATTTGGTACATTGGTATGATTACCACTTCATTTTACATGACTATTAATGTTGGTAATTAAGTCCTACCAATGAATTTTTTAAACGTACCATTGGACGTTGCATCGAGGCAACTGACACCGACAGTGAAGATGGGAGAATTCTGGAGTTTTTTCTTCGGATGATCATCGTTGTTAGCGCAATGGAGAGATGCAATTTGCATCATTAAGGTTAGCCATTAATTATCTTTTACGGTTATTTTTGATAATTAGTGCTACAGTTATAGTTAAACCGCTAATTTGGACTAGTCACATATTTTATCTTTAGAAAATGGAAACATTAAAAGTGCATTATCATACTTTAGTTTGTCATTACTAATGTTAATAGTGATTATAATGTTACTTATTGCTATTAATAATTAATTAATGATAACATTAATATTGTTATGGTATTCAGATATGCATCTTGAACTGTTTCCAAATAAATTTATGTGACAATACTCCAGTTCAGAAAATAATTTTTTGGACATTAATATTTTTCGGACATCAAATTTTATTAAGTTTTCAAAATTTTATCCGAAAACGGTTATAAATGTTAGCAGTTTTAACCATTGTTTTTCCATATTTAGTCTCCTACCTAATGTGATAATATTATTATGGCTATTTATTGCTATTTTGATTGTTTGCAATTTTGCCATTAATAATAATAATAATATTATTACCCGGGTTATGGAGAGTGATTTTGGATCAATTTAGTAATTTTGGAAAAACATATTTTCTAGGCAGTTGACTTTTGCCATTAATTCCATAATTCATTTAGTTCTTGGAATTATGATTTTAGTTCTGATTGCCCATGTTTGGTTAAGTATGAATATTTGGTATAAATTCATATTCTGTAGTTGGTTCATACTTTCTAGATTGTTTTATGCATTCGATCACATTAAGTGCATAATATTAAGTTTAATTATGTAATTAGGGTTTATGAGATTTTAATTTACAAATGCTAGCATATCCTTTTGGTTTGATATTGTTTGAATTTGTAAATTCAGTTATTTCTCATAAATTTGATATTTATCCATTAAAATATTTTCCCATGGGCTTACAGTTTAAAAAAATTTCAAAGTATACATCCAGTACATTATTATTCAAAATGTTGGGTTTCTTTTGGTTTGGACTCATCGGTGTTTGAATATTAAGTTTATACTTTAAAATCTCGTATTGTAAGTTTGCTTTAAGTTATGCAATTTATTTGGAATATATGAGTATAATGTTTAATTTTATGCATATTCGTCCTAAGCATAATATTATGTTTTAAATTATGCAATTTTATTATGCCTTTAGCAATGCATACTTTGAGATGGAATTATATTAGTTCCTATTTAAGTTCGACTTATGCATAAACTTTAGTTGCGGTAGTGCCTGAATTTAAGCACGTGTAGTCCGCTATTTTTAGTTCACCATTTAAGCTTTAATCATAGGTGAACCCTACAGTTTTCTGGTATATACCCTACAGTTTTAGGTTCATACCCCCAAACAGTTATACATTAAGTATATATTAATCGGGGAGACATACTAGTTTTAATGGCCATGAGTTAAGAACATCTTGAGCCACTAGTCTCCTTAAATTGATACTCTATTTAAGGAATTGGTTTTCAGTGAGACTTAGTCTCTAACCACCTTTCCTTGGAGTATATTTAGATTTTCCCATCACAATCTGGTATAATCTGTTTGCCAAAATTTTAAGTATTCCTTGCTAATGTGATTTTATTTCGGTTCATTAAAGAATAGCCAAAGCATCTTTAATTTACTGAAATATATTGAGTTTTCAATCTTGGTTAATTAAGGAAATGCTACAACATATTCAGCTGCCTAAGATTGTTAAGTTTTAATCACATAAAATTTAGGCAAGAATTTGATAATTGTCTAGTGATCTTATAATTTTAATTTGGTTTGGGAGTAGCCACAACATCCTTAATCTATTAAAATTATATATTAAGCGGTTTATTTTGATCATATAAAATTTTAGACATATCATTTGTGATTAATTGTATATAATATGATGGAATTTAGCCCATAGGCAATTTCGTTATATTTGTATAATTAATCAGGATGAAATACTGGACTACGGTCATAATTTAGCCCACAGGCAATTATGTATCGGAATGTAGTTTAGTAGTTTTATCAGTGATGATAGAAATAAATCAATTTATTTACTTTATGGTTATTTGTAAATAATTTCCAATTCTATCATGAAGTTTAATTTTATGATGTAAATTTAGGTCATATTTCTTAATTTGCCCATAGGGATTAAGAAAAGGAACATGATCTCTTAAGTTTTTTATCATAATGATAGCAATGAATCTTATTGACTAAAACTTTAGCCTACAGGCAAGTTTTATGTCATTTGATTCTTCAACTCATTTGATAATGGTTTCATCATAAATAACATTTTTTAGTTGGATCTAATTGAGTAAAACTTTAGCCCACAGACAAGTTTTATGTCACTAGATTCTTCTGGCTCTTTAGCAATTGTGAAGCCCATAGGCAAGTTTTATGTCAATAAATCCCTCAACCCATTAGATAATAATTTTATCGCAATTTCTTAGAATTTATAAATTTAGTTCAATTATAATTCTAAGTTTCATGGTTTGCATTGGCAAAACATGTATTCAGTCACTTCCCAAAGTTTAGTCACTTTTATTAATTAATCCACGAATCTTGCTCGGTTCTTCGAACTAACTGTAGTAAGTTACGTGATTTGACATACCTCTTGGTTTCCAATAATGTTAAAATGTATCTTTTGAGCCAAATTCTAACTTGGTTTTGAAAGATGTATTTTGTTTTTTTAGTATGTCCAACTATGGTGGGGAAATATATCTTCATTATTTAGTTGGACGATAATTGGAACCAAAATTGATTATTTAGTATGTCCAACTAATGGTGGGGAATTATGTCTTCATTTGTTAGTTGGACAATAAATCAATTATGAGTATGTATGTTATTAAGTTCATTTTATTAATTTCGCTGAAGAATGTTTTAATCAGTGGGAGTGATCATTTAGAAAAAGATCATTAAGATACTCCACTAAAGTTTATGGATTTAAATGGCTTCATACATCCTAAATTTGATTGTATGTCAGACAATAAGTCCAAAATATTCCACAAGTATTAATCGTGTATTTGTTCATATAAATTCATAAGTTCAAATTATTGAACATTTGGTTGTGCAACATATTTATGAAAATGTTGTAACAATATTAAGGAATTTATTAGAACAAAAGCATTTAACTTGTGGTGCACTGTCATTTAATCAATTCTTCAGTGATTAATAGAGTCTCTAGTTTCTTCAAAATTGATCCTGACCTTTTTGGTTTGTAAGGCTCAAAACAATTTTGTTAGACACATAAGTAAGACTCATTATGTTCAGTTCATTTAAAATGAACGTTGAAGTTATTTTGGAAGTTATGGTGTATGATTAAGATTCCAAATTAATGGACTTAGACCTTTGGTTTATTGTCTAAGTTATTGGAATGCTTCTGTGACTTGACTATCTTTTGACTATTTTTGATGAGTGGGAGTGACAGACGTGTCAACTCCAAGCTCTTAGCCGTTAGAGATAGTACTTAAAGTTAACTTATAAAGAAGTCATGGAATATAGTTAGCATTATGCTAACATTAAGAGATCTCTACTTAAGGCATGCTTATAAAGTTTTAGAGATCATACAGTGTACTCTTTTGTACAATTTGGATGCGTTTTCTCCTTCAGTTGTGCACATAATGTATTTTGATAAACATCCCTTAAGGTACCGAGAATAAACATAGGGTTTGTTCATTAAGGACCCAAGTTGGAGAATTAAAATGCATGTGACCATAATGGATACTACTCTGATTAAATAGAGGACATATCACTATGATTCGTGTGTTTTGTTCTTTGATGATGGTTGTGCTAGTACTTGCACCAAGTGGGAGAATGTAAGATTTTTCCTAATAATATATATTATATATTATATATTATATATTATATATTATATATTAGGGCCTTAATTAAGTGGTGCAAGTTGACTAGGCTTATTAAGTGGTCTGGTTGGACTTAATAACTAGTAGTTGTTAGTCAACCAAACTCTGTGCCTAATATAAACCTGGATTGATGGGATACAAGATTATGGATTAGATAGCACATTCAATTACGGTACTCAGACTGCTCAGTAGATATCAATACGCCATCTAGGGTTCTGAGTCAGGTCTGAGGCAAAACATGGCTGACGGTCTACCGTTAAGAGGCAACACAACAGGAACATCAACTATGGCTGGAGATCAACACGGCTACGCTTCCGCTATCATACGAGGTTAGGTTTCTCGTATACTATGATTCATATAGTTAGACTATTGTATATATCTAACATGTAAAACTTGTGTGTGTTATATCTACGTTTCGTCGAAGATACTACGTGATACAAGGTTCGTCCATCTCTGCAATCTGAATTAATGTAACGCATATAACTGTATGTGAAAGTTCAATCTCTAAGACATTTTCATTTATGCATGAGTTTTGGATTTATCTTGGTAAAGTATTAATTTTTACTATATAAATGGAAGATGAATGTTGGAAATTTATATAGTAATGGAGATTAATGGAGAATGAGTTTGTTGGAAGGCTTTGTCTATTCCCCAACATTGGGGGGCTATCCACAATATATATATATATATATATATATATATATATATATATATATATATATTATGGTAATCTATCATGTCGATCAACATGATAATTCTTTATACACCGTACTACCCCAAAATAAATGGTGAAGGTATTGAGTTTGTATTAGGTATTGTGGACCAATATTCGATACGAACTATCTTTTCAAAAATTTACTACTATTTATGTTCAAGAGGCATAATTCATATCTATATTGTAACCTTTCCCATAAAATTAATTTAAAAACTATTAATTTTTACTATCGAAGAATTGACTGACCTGACTATGAAATCATATTGTAATTTTTTTAAGGATGGAGAATTACAAAAAAAAAATTTTATTTAAAAAAAATATCAAAATATCTCAACTTTTTCTTATATTTTGACCCTATTTGAAAAGTAACAGTCAACTGTAAACGGATTAAACTAGCTAGTACTGTTAATTGTTTAAAAATAAGCATTTGTTAAAATTATTTGTTGACTTTAACTAATTAATAACATATAAAATGAATTTTGAGGATATGAATTTATTTATAACAATTAATTTTACCAAACACTTATTTATACAGTCTAGTGTTAGCCACACACCCTAATTAGTTTTCTCCATTGAGAACTGTCTCTCCGAAGAAAACTTATCTCCCCAAACCTTCTCCCCTCCAACCCTTATGATCCCTCCCCCTTTCTCCCCTTTATTTTTACAATGGGAGATGCCCTTAGAGTCCACTTATTGTTTTTCATTTAAAAGTTTGTGGATTTTGTTAACCATTGTATTCTTAAGTTATTTTATCCTTCAAATACTCTTCACTATTAAAAGTGGATCCCACCTCCACATCATCAAATTTACAATTCCTTCACTATTTTATTTATATTCTTACAATACTCTCTTCTTTTTCAGAACTGGTCACACATTCATATCACAATACATAAAATAACAAAATAGTAATAAATGTGTTTTTTTTTTTTTAAAAAAAAAAAAAACAAAGAAAGTACAAAATGCGACTTCTCTTTTGTACTTTGCAAACTTACATTACACTTAAGTGTATATATATACACACTTAGTATGTCAAATTATCTTGAAAAGTTCTTATTGGATAAGGATAGCAATACAATTGTGCATTTGTGCTACCCATTCATTTGGTGATCGATTATTGATTATTGATTATTGATGGGGCAGCCATGCTGTAGCCTTTAGAGATGAGTCAGAGAAAGTCAACCTCACTGCAAGTTGGGGACAACATAAACCACAAAACATAAATATGGGGCAGCCATGCTGTAGCCTACTAACACAAGTTATACATAATATATAATATAGCACAAAATATTTTTCATATACGCGATATCAAAACATATTAACCTAATTACAACATGATAGCACGCAATATTTTTTGAGTATGTGATATTAAAACTTACCAACCTAAATATAACATTAATAATATTAAGCGATCTCACAAAAAACAAGTCATTGTAAATTAATTAATAATATATCATGGAGTGCATATATATGTATATATATATATAGAGGAAGGTTCAAGTGCGGCAGTGCACTTAGGTGCGGCGGTGCGGTTAATTGTAGGCTATTAGATTAGATAAATCCAACGAATCACATTCATCAAGGCTTTTCCGATATTTTCGCGCGCGTTCTCACAGTACGCGAACTGTAAGGTTAAAGTCGTCATTGGGCACCAGAATATATCAAATTATAGTGTTGTGTGTTTTATGTTCGTTATTGGTGCATTATTAACCTTACTGTGGTGTATTCGAGAATTCGTGTTGGTGTCTTCCCGAGCGGTCAGTGCGACCACACTAATAGTTATACAAATATACACCATCCATGTTAGAAAATGCACACCAAAAAAACATGCACAAATTAGATACGCATCACCAGAACGCACCACTAGGTATGACTAAAAGCATCACACAGTGTTCAGAATACACCATTGGGGTGGTGTGTTATATGGTGTATTTTTTGGGTGTGTTGTGTGTTTTTTGGTGTATTTGTGCATTTCATTGTGGTGCTTTTTCCTAACACTATTGGTGTCTTTTGTTAACACTGTTGGTGTATACTGACAAGCGACCGATATAAATAACCACTACAATTACCATAACACCCCTCACTTACAAGGACGCGCTTAAATCTTTAAATCTTCAGAAATTAGCCACTGCCGTTAGATTAAGCAAAAATGGACGACGCTGATATGACCGCACCACCGCACCTAAAGCCACTGCCGCATATGAGCCTTATTATATATATATATATATATATATATATATATATATATATATATATATATATATATATATATATATATATATATATATATATATTTATTTATTTATTTATTTATTTATTTATTTATTTATTTATTTATATTGACATATGATTTTGAAACCTGCCAACCTAACAAGCTAAAATATTATAAGGAGTTGCAGTAAAGTCTCAAATCAATACGCAATTGCATGCAAAAATTTTTGGGGACATCTCAAATAGACTTAATCCAAACTCGAGTAGATTAATTTCATTTGAATATTCGATAATTGGTGAATATATACTAAAAAAGGAAAAAAAAGAAAAAATAAAGAAAAGAAGAAATCCAATCAATACGCAATTGCATAAATTGTAATGAGAATACAATGGTTTGTCGTTACATAACAAATTATCCAAGCGAACCTTATCACGGCAATCTTGATATCGACTTCGATTTGGAGTTATGGACAAATATATACAACAGATATCATAGGAGCGAGGCACCAAAACTCAAAGTAAAATAATAAAAAAATATCATTTATACTAAATTGTTGTCAAATATAGTCTAGTGTCATAGTTCTTTTCTATTAGCAATTCAGTGACTTTAATGATTTAATTACAATGTAGTATATGTTATGTAAAGCTACATTATATGATAAAATATTTGATTTTAAAATCTTGATATGTTATGCATTCATATATACTATGTAGACTAACTTTGCTCTAAATTAATTTCAATCCAATATAAGTATTTAATAATTTCTTTTATTTATAACCTATAATAATAACTTCATAATTGCTTATGAACTATCTGATCTCACTACAAAGACAAAAATAATTTTTTTTCGTTACAAAAATCACTAACTAATATTCAATTTGATATGATATTTCGTTATTATCTATATATCTATATATATACAAAAAAAAAAAAAAACAAAAAAAAAAAACAAAACAAATATATATATCATGTTGATCAACATGATAATTCTTTATACATCGTATTACCCCCAAAGTAAATGGTGAAGTATTGAGTCTGTATTAGGTACTATGGACCAATATTCGATATGAACTTAATATCTTTTCAAAATTTTACTACTTTTTATGAGATATAAGAGGCACAATTAGGCCTAGACATTTCAGTTCGAGTTATCCGAACCTAACCGAATCGGATCGGTTCGGTTCGGTCTTAAACCGAAGTACCGATCGGTACTTGGTTTAAGGAAATCGATCGGTTCGGAAAAAACTCGAATTGAAAAATCAATCGGTTTTTTTAATAGATATACATATACATATATAATATAATGTACTAAATGTCGAAGGTGAGGTTTGAACCGTTGACCATCAGGTTAAAAAACAAAAGCTTTACCCATTAAGCTATAAAAACATTTGTGTTAATATTTACATTTGTATGCTAATAAAGGTATACATTTTTCATTAAATGTTGTACACTTCAATTATAATGGACAAAATTGTCCCTACTACATTCTTGTTAGACAAAAGTAATCTTACACCGTTATAACACCGTTACTATTTAATTCTAACTTTCATAACTCTACCATGGTTATCATACACATATATCTATGATATCTTTTTCCTATTCTTTAATTATCATCATTTTATTAAAATCATTATATAATTACTTTAATTGTTGATTATATTTTAATTAAATTTCTATGAATGGTAAATCATATATGTGTGTGTGTGTGTGTGTGTGTGTGTGTGTGTGTGTGTATATATATATATATATATATATATATATATATATATATATATATATATATATATATATAGGCACGCACACACACCAATATATGGGACCGTGTACTATATTAGTATTACAGATATTTTATTTATTTATTGTAAAAACAAAGTCTAAATTATATCAAAGTAATAAACAAAATATAAATTTTGTTCATCTCTATAATTTTCAAATACGATGATTAAAATGTACTAGTTTAAAGAATTGCGGAATATAATTTGAACTATAACTTGTAATTATTTGTATTTATCAATTTTTTAATGTTCGGCATAAAATTTTGCGCATCACGCGTACAAAATGCTAGTATTATATATAAATATTATAATAATTAATAATTTCAACTCCTAAATTTAAGTCCTTAGACCTCAACTATAAGTCATAAGGCTCAACATTTGATGTTTTAATAATTCTTATTTTTCAAATATTCTTTCCAAAAGGTTGAACCCCAACCCTAAGGGCCCCGCATACCCAAGCCCGACAGAGCATCTGGGAGAATGTAAATCATGGTAACTCAACTGAACATGAACCACAGAGGCTAGACATTTGCTTACTACGCACAAGGCCCCCTCACTTTGAGAGGTTGCTCCCACATTACTGCTGGTGAGACTCGATCCCTGGTCATTTTTTCAAATATTAACTATGTAGATGGATGATTCTTCATCTTGTCATCAACAAAACACTTCAAGTGGCACTCTAAGTGAGCCAACTGAACAATCGGTCAGGCAAAAAAGGAAACGTTCAAATAGTGGACTTCCACCAAAACTGAACCGAAACCGAATCGAACCGAACTTTTTCAAACCGAACCGAACTCTATTGTTAAACCGAATAGTTTAATTTTTTTAAAAATCAAAACTGAAAAAACCGAACCGAAACCAGAAACGCTCATCCCTAGCCACAATTCATATCTATATTGTAACCTTTCCCATAAAATTAATTTAAAAACTATTAATTTTTACTATCGAAGAATTGACTGACGTGACTATGAAATCATATAGTAATTTTTGTAAGGATGTAGAATAACAACAAATTTTTTTTATTAAAAAAATATCAAAATATCTCAACCTTTATCTTATATTTTGACGTTGTTTGACAATTAACTGTTAACGGATTAAACTAGCTAGTAGTGTTAATTGTTTATAAATAAGCATTTGTTAAAATTATTTGTTGACTTTGACTCATAACATATAAAATGAATTTTGAAGATATGAATTTATTTTATAATAATTAATTTTACCAAACACTTATTTATACACTCTAGTGTTAGTTACACACCCTAGTTAGTTTTCTCCGTTGAGAACGGTCTCTTCTAAGAAAACTTATCTCCTTAAACCTTCTCCCCCCCCCCCCCCCCAACCACCCCCACCCCCACCCAAAAAAAAAAAAAAAAAAACCTTATGATCCGTCCACCTTTCTCCCCTTTATTTTTACAATTGGAAAATGGCCTTAGAGTTCACTTATTATTTTTCATTTAAAAGTTTACGGAGTTTTTTGACCATTGTATTCTTAAATTTATCTTTATCCTTAAAATACTTTTTCAATATCAAAAGTGGATCTTACCTCCACGTCATCAAATTTGCTGATCCTTCACTATTTTATTTATATCTTTGCAATGCTCTTTTCCTTTTCAAAAGTGATCAAATTTTTATATCACAATACAATAAAATAATAAAATAATAAAATAATAATAATTTAAAAAAAAAAACAAAAACAAAAAAGAAAAGAAAGTACAAAAAAGTTATCGCATGCTACCATGCGACATCTTTTTTGTACTTTACAAGTTTACATTACACTTAAGCAATAACACACACACCCACCCACTTAGTATGTCAAATTATATTGAAAAGTTCTCACTTTTAAGGATAAGGATAGCATTATAAGAACATCTCCAAGGGGCACCATATCTGCAAAAATCAACGCAAAAACCCCATCCCACCATTTTGTTGAGCTCTAACCAGCGCCACCCCTACGCCAAAACACCAAAATATTTGGCGTTGATGAACAGTGCCACGCCATATATGGCGCGGCACTGTTCATCAACGGCAAATGTGGGAGGGGCTACAAAATTACCTTCCTATCCTTATTTCTTATTCTTATTCCAAATCTATCCTTATTTGTTTTATATCTACTTTTGTATTTTGTTAAATACTTATATTTAAAGTTTGTAATAATAAATATAAATTATACCATTTTAAAGCCCTCATTGAAGCGATCGAAACAAGACTAATATTGAATATATATTAATTAAAATTTCAAATACATGTTTTATGTTAAATGTACTACATGTTTTATGCTATATTATTATTGTGGAATGAACTTGTTGACTCAAAGTATTTTGTCAAAGTTATGTGCAAAAAGAATTCCAGTTCTATAAAGGAATATCAGTCCTAAGAGGAATAGTTATTGAAGAATACTAGTTCTAAGGGGATTTGTTGTTGAAGATTTTCTATTTGTATTTTGATTAGGAATAGTTTGTTATTCACGAATCTGGTAGGAATAGCTACTATAAATAGGGGTTTTCCTTTAGTGTAGATTTCAAGCATTCAACATTAATCTTGTGAGGTACGAGAGTCTTTGAGAATAGGATACTAAATTCCCCTAGAAAGTAGTACATGTGTTTAGGTTTCAATAGTTTGGTATGAAAGATCATTCTATTGTGTAATCTCAGGTTCCAAATAGTGTACTTTAAATATTGAGCTTTTAGTGGATTTAGCAAGTTCTCAAATTGAGAAGTGCCTCGTAGATTAGGGTTGTTTGCCCGAACTGCGTTACAAATCGTTTGTGTTACAACGTCAGTGCTGCGTGTTTGCAAATTTCAATTGGTATCAGAGCCAAACTGCTTAAATTATTAGCAGGATCCTAATGGAGTTTCCCAGAAAAGGACTGTCAAGCACCAGACCCCCTGTTCTCTTTGGTACAAATTTCTCCTACTGGAAAGCTAGAATGAAAATCTATATTTTGGCACAAGGAGGAAGAGTTTGGGAAGCCGTTGAGAAAGAATGGAAGAATCCAGTTGATGATAAAGGTAATCAAAAACCTAAAACAGAATGGAACGAAGAAGAGCGAAGAAAATATAATTACAATTCAAAAGCAATGAATGCCATCTATGGAGCGGTAAGTGAATATACTTTCAAACTAATCGCTACCACTGGCTTATCTAAAATTGCATGGGATATACTATGTGATCATCACGAAGGAAATACTTCTGTTAAGCAATCTAAGCTGCAAATGATACAAACACAATTGGAGAATTTACAAATGGAAGAAGATGAGGATATCTCACAGTTTAGTGAAAGAGTTTTAGGGATTGCTAGAGATGCGTTTAACCTAGGCGAACCTATTCCTGAACCTAGGCTCGTCAAAAAGGTCCTACGTTCCCTACCTGAGAGATTTATGATAAAGGTTACAGCCATCCAAGAAAACAAAGATCTAAACACCTACAAACTCAGTGATCTAATGGGAAATCTTCAAACATATGGGCTTGAGATACTACAAAAGGAAAAAATAATGACAAAGGAATTGCGCTCCAATCAAAGCAGAAAGAGAGTCCAGAAATTGATACTGAAACCATGGAACAATCTTTTTTTTTGCTTTTGAAACCATGGAACAATCAATTGCTCTCCTAACAAAGAATTTCAACAGAGTTCTCAAAAAATTCAACAAATTTAGAAGCAAAAGTTCTTCAATCAATCAAGGAAACTTCCCAACTAGACAAAATCAATCTATTTCAAAAGGAAGGGAGAGTCCAAAACCTGAAGGAATTCAGTGTTACGAGTGCAAAGGGTTTGGACACATCCAGTCAGAATGTCCAACATACTTTAAAAGGAAGAACAAAACATATGTGACAACACTAAGCGATGACTCAGATAGTGAAGAAGACACCAACACTAATTTCGTAGCATTCACCGCAAATCATGAGAATGATAACGGAAACGAAAATGATATGCAAGAACTGCTAGAGTCATATACCCAATTGCATGCTAAATGGGAACAAATCATCAAAGTGAATCTAGAGCTCATGCAAGAAAATCAGTTTCTAAAAGGTGAAAAAGAGAGAGAAGAAAAATGCCTCAAAGAAACTCAAAATGAATTATTAGAATCTAAAAACAGAGAGGCCAAACTGTTACAAGAAATCAAGGCACTAGATGGAAGGCCTAGATCTCCAAATCCAGCGCCCAGTGAAAGCCACTCTTCTGAAAATCCTGAGGTGTCACAACATCACTTTCAACACCGAAGGAGAATCATATGCTATTACTGCCACAGATTGGGACACATAAAGGCGTACTACTTCAAAAGAAAAAATGATCTCTATTACAGACAAAACAACAGAGATTGGGCAGTACAAAGCAAAAATAACAGCAAGAAAGTATGGGTAAGAAAGGAACAAACACAAGTTGTTGCGTATACCTCAGAAACAAGCCAAGAACAAAGTGTTTGGTATTTTGACAGCGGATGTGCAAGACATATGAAAGGAAATCCACATTATCTTGAGAATATCCAGTACAAAAATGAAGGGCATGTCACTTTTGGAGATGGAGGAAAAGGACATATTATCGCAAGTGGTACCTTGAATGTCCATGGACTACCCAGATTACCAAGAGTTTTTTTCGTACAAGGACTCAAAGCAAACCTTATCAGTATAAGTCAACTGTGTGATGATGAACTCAAAGTAGAATTTTCCAAAGAGAATTGTAAAGTCTACAACCAAAAACATGAATGTGTTATGGGAAAAGATCATCTGATAAAAGCTACACATGGGATGGTGATCTAACCTGTCATTAATCTACCATCAATCAAACACCACTGTGGCATCAACTAAGGGGGAGAAAGACAGAGACCAAGGTGTTTGCCAAAAATTTGACAAAGGGGGAGAATGTTGACTCAAAGTATTTTGTCAAAGTTATGTGCAAAAAGAATTCCAGTTCTATAAAGGAATATCAGTCCTAAGAGGAATAGTTATTGAAGAATACTAGTTCTAAGGGGATTTGTTGTTGAAGATTTTCTAGTTCTATTTTGATTAGGAATAGTTTGTTATTCACGAATATGTTAGGAATAGCTACTATAAATAGGAGTTGTCCTTTATTGTAGATTTCAAGCATTCAACATTAATCTTGTGAGGTACGAGAGTCTTTGAGAATATGATACTAAATTCCCTTAGAAAGTAGTACATGTGTTTAGGTTTCAATAGTTTGGTAAGAAAGATCATTCTATTGTGTAATCTCAGGTTCCAAACATTGTACTTTAAATATTGAACTTTTAGTGGATTTAGGCAAGTTCTCAAATTGAGAAGTGCCTCGCAAATTAGGGTTGTTTGCCCGAACTGCGTTACAAATCGTTTGTGTTACAACGTCAGTGCTGCGTGTTTGCAAATTTCAGAACTAAATTTTCAAAAATATTGTTAATTTGATTTTTGAAAATAATTAATGTTATGAAAAAAAATTAATATTTTAATAAAAATTATTATTTACATCACAAGTTATGTTTTATATTAAACTAATTAAGTTCGAACTAAATTATAGTAAACTAATTAAATTCGAATTAATAATTGAGAAATTAAATTATTTTAGTATAAAAATTTGATGTTTTGGTGTAAATGGATTAGTGATAAATAAAATTGGGTGTGAAAATATGCTGAAAATATTCCTTCTGATGTGACATTTAATGAAAAAAATTAATATTTTAGACTTAAGTAGGTTGGAGATGCTATAATTGTGCATTTGTGCTACCCATTCATTGGGTGATTATTGATTATTGATGGGGCAGCCATGCTGTAGCGTTTAGAGATGAGTCAGAGAAAGTCAACCTCACTGCAAGTTGGGGACAACATATATAAACCACAAAACATAAATACACCCAACACCTTTTTTTTTTTTTTTTTTTTTTTAAATATCATACTAGCGTGAGACTGTTTTACGAATCTTTATCAATGAAACAGGTTGGGTCGAGTTGAATCAATATGCAAATGTAATACTTATACTAATAAATGTAATACTAAATCAAGAATAAAATGTTTATTACTTATAAAGGAAACGTAATACTTTTGACACAAATGGAATATTTTTATATTTTAATGTAAAAGTTTTACTTTTTTTTTTTTATCAAAAATATTATATTTTTCTATTAAATAATGTTGCACTTATAAAGGAAAATATAATATTTTTGATGAAAAATGTAATACTTTTATATCAAAATGTAAAAGTATTACATTTTTCTTCAAAAATATTATATTTTTCTATATAAATAATAAACATTTTATTCTTGATGTAGTATTATATTTGCTAGTATAAATATTACATTTCATTTTGACCCGACCCGTATCACGGACAAAGATATGTGAGATGGTCTTACATAAGTTTTTGTGAAAAAAAATTCTCATTTTTATTGGTTACTTATTTTAAATATTACTTTTATCTTATTTAATTTTCGTTAAGTTTGGCGATTTATCAATTTTTGTATTGATCGTATTTTTTTTTTCTCTAAAAGTGCTGAGATTGTTCAGGCCTACAATTTTGGATTGAAAATATAAGGTATTTTAACTTTTTTTTACTAGAGATTTGGTTAAAATGACTAAATGAGATAGAAATAAAATTGTGTATAAAAAGTCACAAAATTGATAAGTAGAGATCAAGATGTGAAAGCTCCTAAAAAGAGTGATTGAGTAGGCGGAGTATGATTATCGTAATTAAAAATAGAATATTCTTTTAGTTGAG
Organism: Ipomoea nil; assembly: GCF_001879475.1. Lineage (NCBI taxonomy): Eukaryota > Viridiplantae > Streptophyta > Magnoliopsida > Solanales > Convolvulaceae > Ipomoea > Ipomoea nil. The sequence continues at coordinate 1,122,018 of NW_017617577.1, forward strand.
CCCATCGCACAAGGTCTTTTTAATGAAATTTAACTTTCTTATATAGTTTGCGGGTTATTACACATGAGTGAGGTTTTTATCTCGTGCACACCTCTAAATGTGGTTGCGATTTCCCTCGTTATCGAAAAAGAAAAAGAAGTGAAATTAAATACTGTGCAGTGGGGTGAAAGTGAAAACAATTTAAGAATTTTTATGTAATAAATCCGGGCAGATATGCATATGTCGGCCTATCCCCATATCAAACTTATCACTTAACTCCAACTCTTACATACTAAAATATTTCATCGGAGCTCCTTGGCTATGGCGGTGGGGGATATCCCAGAGATGAAGTCGCAACTCCCTCCAGGTAATAATTTTTTCATGGCTTCTTTCTTTGGTCATCAAACTGGGAAATTTTCATCTAAGTATATGGTAGTTCTTTGCTACTTAGATCATAGGTAGACTTCACTTAAAGTTAACTTTCAAGTAATATTTATAGACTTTTTCGTAAATCAAAGATATATATATGATCTGCTCCCTTATATGAAATTCTATCTTTCATCTCCTTTGTCGGTTTATTTGTTATTTTATTTGTATGGCATCATTTGAGATATTGTAGAATCTTTTCTCTTATTTGTATATTAAGAGTACTTTTAAAAAAAAAATCTGTGATGTAATTCTCTCTCTATATGTGTGTATGTACTATGTATCGCCGTATCGGCATATAAATTTCTATATAAGCATTCATATATCGCTGTATCGGCATACAAATTTTCTATACAAGCATTCATATGTCATTCTGATTTAATTTGGTATTCAACTCTTGAATAATTTTTTAAAAACTTTTTTTTGGCTTGGGCCATATATAATATATAAGAATAAAATGGAATAAATAATTTGTCCAAATCCATCACAGTTCAAACAACATGTTGCAAGTTGGAATGGTTAGCTGGGGTCATCCACTAATAATAATCAAAGTTATTATTCTCATGATTTCCTACTGCTTTTAAACTTGACTTGACTTGTTTATATGTGATTAGAAGATCATGATTAGATCTCTATATGTTTGGTAAAGAGAATAATCTTCTCATTTGAGAATAATAATAAATGGACAGTGTTCAATTATTGGAACATGAAAACGTGACTCAATTGGTCCTAATTACTCTTCAGGGTGGAGTGGAAGAAGAGAGGAGATTATCGAATGTAGAAAATGATCCAATATCAATATATATATATATATATATATATATATATATATATATATATATATATATTCTTTTAATAGTATTTTTTTAGTCTTTTAATAGCATTTTTTTTTTTGTCCATAACGATGAAATTTTCTTACCTCGAGAACTCTCATATTTTCGCTCGACAAAATAATAAAGTGGTAAATTATGGTGATACAACAACCCTCATCAAGTGAAATGACTAATATCTTGTGTCCACAGAGACTAATCACATTTAGTGAGTAAAATTTGTACATGTGACCCACGAGTTATACTCTTTTGGGGTGTTTGGTAGAGAGGAAATGCAATTCCTTACCTACTTAATTTCACGAAGTGAAAAATTTCAGAGTGTGGTTAGAATTACAAATTCTCAAATTTGATGAATTGCAAATCCCACTCAACCTAGGAATTGCAATTCAATAATATATGGAAAGAAAGTTTGGAGTGTGAGGTCCCTAAATTCACAATAGATGATTTTTTGGTGGTTCTTTGTGGGGACCATGCGTATGTGGAGGAGAGAGAAATAGGAGAGAGAATGTAATGGTTCGAGGTGTGATTTTTTGTCTGAACACGTGGGGCCCGTGAGATGACACGCCACTCTCATGTTTGCGCGCAAGATGGGGCGTGTAAAAGCTTTTTGTTTTAATTTTTTTTCCCTCTAACAGTTGTTTTCTTTTAAAAATGAAAAATAACAAAATTGCTTTTGTTCTCTCTCCTCTTTTCTTGTAATTTGACAAAAACTTCTCAAAATCTATGCATAATGAGGATGTTCTAATGCTATCCTTATATCTACAATACTCTCTAACTTTAAAAAATGGATCCTACTTAGCTTCCAAATCATCAAATTTACAATCATTTACTATTTTCTCTACATCTCTCAATTTCAACTCACTTTAAAAATGGGTCCACATTTCACATAACATTAAAAAATTATTATCTTTTATCAATGCTATTAGTATTTGAATTATTAAAAGTGGTAACTAAAAAATAAAAAATAAATAACAATAAAAAACAAAAAAAAAACAAAGACTCCTTCTCCACTCATGACATTGTATTTTTCCCAATTTTCAAGATTTGCAACCTTGCTAAAATCTTGCAAGGACGGTAAGCCACGTCATTTAAAAAATACTTTTAATTTTTTTTTAAAACAATACTTTTAATTTATAAATAGTAAATGTCACTTTGAAGGGGAGTAAATTTTCAGGATAAAGATAATCTAGTTATCCTGCATCTTTCATTATGAATTGCAATTACACATGTATTTTAGTCTTTATACAATTTATTTTCTTTTAATTTCATATATACAAAAATACTATAATTGAAATTTTTAATAATTATATGAAGTGCTTACCAAACAATGTAATTCGACAAAGCGTTTGAAAGAAATGAATTAATAAGGCTAAAATATTTTTGTATAATAATAATTAATGTTCAAAAAGATGCTAGGCGCCTAGGGGGCACTTAGCACCTATGGTGCCTAGGTGACCGATTTATTTTTTTTATTTTCTTTTGTCATGTGAAGCAATTGAAAGAAAAAAAATCATGGGTCGTTTGGTTTAAGGAATGTTAAATTACCTTAGGAAATGTTAGATTACTTTAGGGAATGTTAGATTGCTGAGAATGTTAGATTCATGTGTTTGGTTAAAACTGAGGTATGTAATATAAACCTGTTTGGTTTAAAGGTGATCTTTTATGTTATACTAATTTTTTTACTCTAATACCCTTAATATATTTGTATGTATTTCAATAAACTAGCTTCAAAATTAAAATAAATTAATTAAATAAAACAATGGTAACAAATATAAGTACATGATTTAAAAATACGGAGTAATTAACTAAGAGCTTGAACTTGAGAAACAAAATTACTTTATAATCTAACATGACGTAATAAAAAATAAAATAAAATATATAATTACAAAAATAATTAAATATGAAATCTATAATAAGCTAACATAAAATATATATTTCATAATAATTATAATTAAAATAGCAAAAGAGCATGAGAATGTTAGATTACCTAAGATTTGTAAGGGAATCACATTCCCTTACAAATCCTATGTGGAGGGCATATTATATTCCTTGGGGAAAGTTACCTTCCCTTAGGAAAGTAAGATAACATGAACCAAACATGGGAATTTGACATTTCAAAGCTCACATTCCCTTGATTATGTTATATAACTTGAACCAAACGCCCCTCATTGTCCTGAACCAATTCATAAGGAGAAAGCAACAGAAGCAACAGTGCCTGCAAACATAGCCTACATGTATCTCTCCGACAACTCTCCGGCGATTCCAATTACAGTGCCATGAACCATCCCGTTGGCGACTCCACACACAAATAGCAACCCCACAGTTACATAGAACCCACCATAGACGCCGAAGTTACTCTTCACGTAGAAAGCATCCACCAACGGGCAGCGGCACGCTGACGAGAGTCGCCGTGAATAGGGCCAAGCCGGCGTTGATCATCGCTGACGGCCGCTATCTGTGCGCGAAGGCGACAACGAAGGATTGCAGATCGGCGAGTGGGGAGTGGGGGGAGACGGTTTGGTCAAGTCGCGAAGAATATTAACGATGATTGATATCTTGTGGACTGACTATATCTTCTGTTGTATTAGTTGCTTTTAGTCCTGTAGAATAGGTCATTCAGTTGTTGTAGCTACCTCCTATTTATGCTCATGTCTCATCCTATTTATACCATGTATCATTTGTATTGTGAATATACAATTTACAGTTTCCTTCATGGTATCAAGAGCCTAAAAACTCAAACGAGAATTTTTTTTCCCCTTTCTTTTTCCCACAATCTTTGACATGGCTGTTACTACTGATACCTCCACCTCCACCATCGTTCATCTTAATGCTCCAACTCACTTTCCCATAAAATTGACTACCTCCAATTTTCCAGTTTGGAGACGACAGATTGAGTCTACACTAAATGGACTTAATCTAGATGGATATATTACCGGTACGGTAAAAGCTCTGGCTCAATAACTTGGTGATACCCAGACCGGTATTAATCCAGCTTACACACTCTGGTTCAGGCAAGATCAAATACTAGTTAGCGCCATTTTGGGTAGTTGTTCAGATACTCTTCAACCACTGATCTCCTCTGCACCTACAGCTCATGATGCATGGAAAAGGTTAGCATCAAGCTGTGCTGCCACATCTCGTGGACGAGTAGTTTCGCTCAAAGCGAAGCTTGCAAAGAATCCGAAAGGTTCAAGAACCATTATTGAATATCTACGCGATATGCGTGCCATTGCAGATGACTTGGCCCTTGTCCAAAGCCCTGTCTCTGATGAAGATCTCACTGTTCATATCATTACGCAGCTTGGGGATGAATACAACGCCATTGTTGCTGCCATTCGTGTGAGAGAAACACCTATATCTCTAGGTGAACTGTCTGATGTGCTCACTGATTTTGAACGTGTTTTGAAAGAGGGAGATGCCACCCAGCAAGTTGGTATGGTTACTGCCAATGTAACAACAAAACGAACCTCACATATGTCATCTGGTTCACATAATGCTTCTCGTGATCAAAATGGTTCGTTTAATTCCCGAAGACCTCGAGGTGATTTTAATGGACAGAATGGCCGAACAAACAACCAAGGAGGTTTTAATGGCAACAGTGCTCGTTCGCAGCGTTATTTCCGGTTTTGTGATTTTCCTGGTCATGATACTCACTTCTGCCGTAAGCTTGCTAAGTTCTTAAAAGAGAACAATATTCATGTTGTTGAATCACAGGTGTCCACCTTTAATCAACGACCGGTTGTAAACACCACCATGGCGTCTACTATGATGCAACCACCTTGGGTTGTGGATACTGGGGTTTCTCATCACACCGTTTCTAATCCGAATTCCCTACAATCTGTTGCTGATTACTCTGGTCCTGATGAAATTATGCTAGGGAATGGTAAGTCGCTTCAGATCACTCATACTGGTCATACTTTTCTTTCTACTCCATCCTGCAAGCTTTCCTTTTCAAATGTTCTTTGTGTTCCCAACCTTAATAAAAACTTGATTTCGGTTTCTAAACTATGTAAGTCTAACAAGGTTTCGGTTGAATTCTTTGGTTCCTATTTTCTTGTGAAGGATCTGTACACGGGGGCGCAACTAATGCGAGGGGAGACAATGCATGATATATATTATTTTCCAAGATTTTCTTTCCCTCAGGTTCATATCACGAACAAGATTTCTGTGTCGGAATGGCACCATAAACTGGGTCATCCATCTAATAAAATACTAGCCTCCATTCTCCGTTGTAATAAAATTGCCTATGATTCTAAATCTGTTCTTAGTCATTCATGTACTTCCTGCAACATTAATAAGAGTCACAAATTTCCATTTTTCTCTAAATCTATGTCCAGTTCAAAACCTCTTCAACTTCTTTACACGGATGTTTGGAGTACTAAAGATGTTTCCATTGACGGTTTTCGTTATTACGTTGTCTTTATTGATCATTATACTAAATATATCTGGTTCTACCCCCTCAAACTCAAGTCTGATGTTTATAATATCTTTCCACAGTTTAAGCGACTTGTTGAAAAATTTCTTGGATGTAATATTATTTCAATTTTTTCTGACAATGGGGGGGAGTGTAAAAAGTTGATACCTCTGTTTAATAAACATGGTATTTCTCACTTTACCTCTCCGCCTCACACCCTAGAGCATAATGGGTCAGCAGAGAGGCGTCATAGGCATATTGTGGAAACCGGCATGTCCTTGCTTCACTATGCCAATATGCCTATATTGTATTGGGTGCATGCCTTTCAAGCAGCCGTTTATTTAATAAATCGGTTACCTACACCTATTCTTCGTAATCAGACTCCGTACCAACGGTTGTTTAATCAGGTTCCTAATTACAATAAACTTCAACCTTTTGGTTGTTCGTGCTTTCCGTGGTTACGCCCATATATGCGTTCTAAGCTGCAACCAAAATCTATTGCAGGTGTTTTTCTTGGTTATTCCCTAAGTCAATCTGCGTATAAATGTTTAGATCCTACCACAGGTCGCATTTATATGTCTCGACATGTTCGGTTCATCCCTGATGTTTTTCCCTTTCATTCTATTTTATCTAAGTCAGGTTCACAGACTCCTAGTTTCACTCACAATGAGCCTAGTGCACTGTATAATCCTTTTCCCACTCACTCGTCAGTTTCGCAAGCCATGCAAAATTCTAATGCCCCTCAACTTGTTTCTACAGTACACAACTACCAAGCCACTCATTTGTCTCCAGCTTATCCTCAAGATCTTAATTCTGAAAATTCTGGGCAAATTCCCTCTACTCACGTGTCTCCCTCATCTCTCGAGTCTTTCTCTACGAATTCTTAAAATTCTTTGTCAGCTGCAAATACTCCAGACTCTTCCTCTACAAACTCTGTGCCCTGTCAAAGTTCTCTACCAACCACCAATACTCAACAGCCTACTGCCACCACTTCTGCCCAATAGCCTACTCCCACCACTTCTGAGTCGCGACCAGATCCAGTGACGGTTGTTTCTTCTCGGCCACAAAGAGTGCGACGCCCCAATCCTTGATATTACAATGATAAGATGGTTAATGTCACTACCTCTCATCCATTGCCTCTATCTGCGGAGCCACGAACTGTTCGTCAAGCCTTGTCAGATGTTCGTTGGAAAGAAGCTATGTGTGCAGAATATCAAGCTCTAATGCAAAATGGAACCTGGGAATTGGTACTGCGGAATGGTCGTGTACCAGTGGCTTGCAAGTGGGTGTTCCGGGTTAAGCAAAAGCCGGATGGTACAGTTGATCGGTTTAAAGCTCGCCTCGTTGCTAAAGGCTTTTTGCAGGAGCCCGGACGAGATTACTTTGATACGTTTAGCCCTGTCGTTAAACCAATTACTATTCGGATAATTCTAACTATTGCTTTGTCACGGGGTTGGACTCTAAGACAATTAGATATCAATAATGTTTTCCTTAATGGCACCTTATGTGAAGATGTTTATATGGAACAACCTTTGGGGTTTGTTGATTCCAAAGTCCCGCATTATGTCTGTCGATTGCGAAAGGCTATTTATGGCCTTAAACAGGCTCCCCGGGCATGGTATTTGGCATTGTCTCAGTTTCTGTTAAACTTTGGTTTTTACAAGTCTGTGGCAGACAACTCCTTATTTGTATTTCGTTCAGGGAAGATAATAATTTATTTTTTGGTTTACGTTGATGACATCGTGCTGACCGGCAATGACTCTACATTTTTGGATGTCTTCATACGTCGTTTGGCTGCCAGATTTTCTCTTAAGGACCTTGGCATACTTCATCACTTTCTTGGGGTTGAAGTTGTTCCCACATCTTCTGGTCTATTCTTCTCACAGAGTCAATATATTGTTGATCTTTTAGAGCAATTTCACATGGCGGGGGCGAAGGAGGTTGCTACTCTGTTATGTTCTTCAACAATTCTCAAACTTGGTGATAGTCCACAAGTTGATGCACAGTTATATCGTCGTGCGGTTGGTCGTTTGCAATATTTGGGTATAACTCGCCCGGATATTGCTTTTGCGGTGAATCGTTTGTCTCAATTTATGCATGCTCCAACTGAACTTCATTGGCAAGCTATTAAACGAGTTTTCCGTTATCTGAAAGGTACTATACATCTTGGTATTTTCTTACGGCGGGGTGTTCCTTTTACTTTGTCTGCTTATTCAGATTCGGATTTGGGGGGAATTCATGACAATGGCAGGTCGACCATGGCTTATGTCCTTTACTTTGGTTCCAATGTTGTTTCCTGGAAGTCCACCAAGCAGCGTTCGGTGTCTCGGTCTTCTACTGAGGCTGAGTTTCGAGCCTTAGCTAATGCTGCCGCTGAAGTCATTTGGGTTCAGAATTTGCTATGTGAACTTGGTATTCCGCTGCGCTACCCCCCACTTTTGATCACTGACAATCTTAGTGCAACTTATGTTTGTAGAAACCCAGTTTTTCATTCCCGTATGAAGCATTTGGCGTTAGACTATTTCTTTGTTCGGGAGCGTGTGGTTGCTGGTTCTTTGCGGGTTGCTCATGTACGGCCTTCTGAGCAGGTTGCTGATTTGCTGACGAAGCCTCTTAGTCGTGGTCCGTTTTTATCGTTTCGGGCCAAGATTGGCGTCTCCGATGGATCCTCCATCTTGCGGGGGCGTATTAAGGATGATTGATATCTTGTGGACTGACTATATCTTCTGTTGTATTAGTTGCTTTTAGTCTTGTAGAATAGGTCATTCAGTTGTTGTAGCTACCTCCTCTTTATGCTCATGTCTCATCCTATTTATATCATGTATCATTTGTATTATGAATATACAATTTACAATTTCCTTCAAAGAATTGTGATTTAATTATTTTTTCATGGGTTATTCGCCAAAACCACATCATTTTGGCAAATAATCATTAATTTCCAAAATGTAACTTGTTTAGGAAGTACATCCATCTAGCATGCATTTTCCTTTAATTTCCAAAATGTAATGCTAACACTACAAGTTTAATTTGAATTCTCAGGAGAGGAAGCTAAGGAAGAAAACGACATTAATGCGAATGATGTTGTTAGTGAGCAATCGAGAAAATTTTGGCGTGGAGGTCAATACAAATGGTGGGCAGAAATGGGCGTGTACTCCATTTTTGTACTGTCTGGCCAGTCTATTGGCACGCTTCTGGGCCGGCTGTATTTCGACAAAGGAGGCAATAGCAAATGGATGGCAACGCTGGTCCAAGTGGTTGGCTTCCCAGTTCTTATCCCTCTCCTCTTCCTCCCATCAACCAAAACCACCACACCACAAGATGACACAATTAGAAGCCCCTCTCCTACGATTGTTGCTCCTCTTTATGTTTTCCTGGGTTTATCCGTCGCCGTAAATTGCATGTTATACACAGTGGGCATAGAATACCTTCCGGTGACCACATATTCGCTCATCTGCGCCAGCCAGCTTGGGTTCAATGCCCTCTTCTCCTTCTTCCTCAACGCCCAGAAATTCACCCCTTACATCGTCAACTCCCTCGTCCTCCTCACCCTCTCTTCCACCCTCCTCGTACTCCAACCCGGCGGCGACGGCGGCGACGCCAAGACCTCCCGGAGAAAGTACATCATAGGCTTCGTGTCCACCCTAGCCGCGTCCGCGGGCTACGCGTTGCTGCTCTCCCTGACGCAGCTGGCGTTCTCCAGGATCTTCAAGAAGGCGGAGACTTTCCGGCTGGTTATCGAGATGACGATCTACCAGTCGGCGGTGGCGTCGGCGGCGATCGTGGCGGGGCTTTTCGCGAGCGGGGAGTGGAGGAGATTGGGGGCGGAGATGGATGGGTTTGAGCTGGGGAAAACCTCGTATGTGATGAACTTGACTTGGACGGCGGTGGGGTGGCAATTCTTCAGCGTTGGGTGCATTGGGCTCATATTTAAGGTCTCATCTTTGTTCTCCAATGTGATTAGCATTTTGGGGTTGCCTATTCCGCCTGTTCTGGCAGTGTTTATTCTCAATGACAAGATGAATGGTGTGAAGGTGATATCAATGGTCTTAGCCATCTGGGGTTTTGTGTCCTATATCTACCAGCACTATCTTGATGATGTGAAAGAAAAGGCCAAGGCTAAGGCTGTTCAGAGAGAACAACAAGTTTCTCAACTTGCTCTGGTTCATACAGTGTAAATTGGTGTAGTAGTAGTAGTTGTTGTCCCATCCAGTTCCAGAATATGCACTCTTTTTAGTTTTATTACTGTTAAGTGTAAGACTCCATAATCAGGTTATAATAATTGCAGGTAACTGAATGCAGTAAAAATATAATATATATGTAATGAAAACTCATGGATATAAACCAACTTAATTGGTTGGGGTGAGTGGCCGTACACTCTCATTTTTTAAGAGAGGTCGAGAGTTCAAAAATCCTCTCAAAACCAATATGCAGGTTAGTACTTTGCTCCTTAATTGAGTTGACTTGTTGCCAAGGAGATACGAATTTAGGGCATTCCCAATAAGGGAATCTTCACCACATTTTACAGGGCGTTTGGTTGAAGGGAATTTAAATCACCTTCCCACTTAATTCTCACATAATTCCAAAGACCATTAAATTCCCTTGTTTGGTTGAAAGAAATTGCAATTCCCCCATTTTCATGGAATTAAAATCCCATGCCCCCCTTGGGATTTTAATTCCGGGGATTTTAGGAAGAAAAAAAGATAGTAATGAGTCAAATTTACCCATTCCTTTTTTAACCTAAAATTAATGTCTAACAACAACAATGGACATTTTTGACTTTATACTACTTATTCCCTTTCAATTCCCATGTATACCAAACATTGAAATTGAAATTCCCATTAATTCTATTCCTGTAAACCAAACACTGAAATTAAAATTCCCACTTTATTCCCAGTAATTCATCTCCCATGGAAATGCAATTCCTTTCCTACGTAATTTCCCATATCCAACCAAACGCCTTGTTAGAATAGTAAAATCTCCTTGGATAAACTTTGACAAATGAAAAAGCAAAATCTTCAGCATATTTTTCTCCTGCATGCAATTCAAAGAACCATGTCAAAAAATTTAAAAAATAAAATAAATAAATAGGCGTAGTTGGCGGCCACTCTGAAATTATATTTACTCTGAAATTATATTTATTTGGCCAGCAACGGCCAATTTTCTGGCCAATGCTGTGCCGTTGCAATTGCAACGACACAGCAAACATTAAATTTTTTTTTTAAATAATTTTTTTTAAGGAATTAATAATTGTTTTTTTATTTTAATTATAAGTTTGGAAATAAAAGCTCGTAATTTTTACGTATGTTCATTTACGTATGCAATTCATTTATGTTTATTATAAAATTATAAATTTATAAATCAAATAAATAAAGAAATAATTAAAATATGTAGATAAAATGGTGGGTCCATAAAAAGTTGTGAAAAAATTTAAAACTAATGGGAAGAAGAGATTTTGTGATTGAGTGAGATAGTGGATGATGGGGTGGATGTTTAGGCCCACAAAAATTTGGGTAAAATTCCCAACTATTGAGGATACCATTAGGGGTCGTTTGGTTCACGGAATGTCAGATTACCTTAGGGAATGTTAGATTGCTAGGAATGTTAGATTCATGTGTTTGGTTAAAATTGAGGTATGTAATATAATCATGTTTGGTTTAGGGTTATCTTTTATACACACTATAATATCCTTAACATATTTTCATATATTTTAATAAATTTAAAAATTAAAATAAATAAATAAGATAACGGTATCATATATAATTACATGATTTTAAAATATTAACTAAAATCTTGAACTTGAGAAACAACATTATGTTATATGCTAACGTAACATTATATATATATATATATATATATATATATATATATATATATATATATATAATAAACTAACATAACCAAGGTTATCTTACATTACTTAAGATTTTAAAGGGAATCATATTCCCTTCAAAATCTTATGTGGAGGGAATGTGACATTCCTTAGAAATGTTAGATTCCCTAAAATAATATGAACAAAACATCGGAATGTGAATTTTGAAATGTCACATTTCTTTAATTATGTAATATAACATGAACCAAACGCCTTAAACTTACAAGATAACTCCTGGTCTGACCAAAAAAGGCTCATGGAGATACCTTTTAAAACTGTTGGCGAAACCACCAGAGAATAGCTATAACGCCAAACTGCGCAAACAGGTGGTCCCAGGTTCCCCTTCATGAATTTGTCTCGGTACAGAAATTATCCTTTGGGTCAATTATAAAATCTGGATGTGACTTGAAATGATCTACAATAATGACATGAATTTGTCTAGCTCGGCACAGAAATTATCCTTTGGGTCAAGTATAAAATCTTGCACGCATTTGTAACTATTAGGCCACTGCTCCAATATTAGTTTTAGGGTGCGTTTGATTCAGGTTATATATATAACATAATGACATTCTAAAGCTAACATTTTCATGTTTGATTCATATTATATTAGGGAATATAACATTTTCAATGAATCAAACATTCCCTCCACATAGGATTTTGAAGGGAATGTGATTCCCTTTCATTTCTTACTATACGTTATGTAAGATAACCTTGGCTATCTATACATTTTGCCATTTTAATTCTAATTATTTAAAAATATATATTTTATGTTAGCTATATATATATATATATATATATATATATATATATAGAGAGAGAGAGAGAGAGAGAGAGAGAGAGAGAGAGAGAGAGAATCAAATGAGGACATTTTCCCACATAAGGAGTGTGGATAAATATTAACCTTAATTATATATTTGGTTGATCTGTGGCTCTGATTTTTTACTGCAAATTTTTTCTTTTTTTAATTCCTTTTTCTCGTCAACATGGATGGGGTGTTTTAATATTTTTCTTTTTTCTTTCCTTTGTTTCATTATTTGGTTGGCGTAATATGTTTGTTTTTAGGAGGTTTAATTATGGTAATTAAAGATTTTTATATGTCATTGGTGATTCTGGTGTCATCTTTTATCTGTTTTGCATATTTTCATTTTTTTTACATACTCAAATTTCATTTCCTTTTGACGTGGGTTTTTGAGTTTTATTTTGGAGTGCTAGTTGCAATAGATTCGCAAGGTATGTCAGTGTTTACGTCTTTATGCAGTAGTTCTATATTATACATCATTGTTCAGTCTATCTGTGATCGTATGCTGTGTTTGTGTTAGCAATGAGCGTTGTGGATGTTGGGTTGTTCATTGCCTTTTGTTTTTTTGTTTGCTTTGGGTCTGTAGGGCTTTGTGTTTTTTATCTGAGAATGTCGTTGGTTTTTATTTATATCTGTTGTTTTTGGTTTTCGCTGTTGGTAGCTATGTGCATTCTTGATTATTGTGTTGGTGCATCGAAAGTATGTTATTTGTATCATCTCGTTTGCTATATTGTACTGTTTTTTATTTTTTATTTTTTTAATTTTAAATGTTTTCAAAACATCAGTCTTCTGTTTGCCGGTTAGTTGTTTTCATTTCAGTTTGTTTGGCTAAGATTGTGGGGGGGGGGGGCGGGGGGGGGTTATTGGTGTATGTTTCTCTCAATTTGATTTAATCTATGGTAGTTCTTGTTTTGGGTGGGGTGTGTGTGGTGCATGGTGTATGTTTTGCCTAGTTGTGTTAGCCCGCAATTTTTTTTTTTTTTTGGGGGGGTTATTGGTGTATGTTTCTCTCAATTTGATTTAATCTATGGTAGTTCTTGTTTTGGGTGGGGTGTGTGTGGTGCATGGTGTATGTTTTGCCTAGTTGTGTTAGCCCGCAATTTTTTTTTTTTTTTTTTTTTTTTTGGGAATGTTTGTTTGTTTTGTCTTTAATCATTGTTTATGGGGTGGATACACGCGTTTTTTTTTTTTTTTTTTTTTTTTTTTTTTTTTTTTGGGAATGTCCGATTGTTCTGTCTTTAATCGTTGTTTATGGGGTTGGGTAAGATGTGCAATTTTGAATACTGTATTTGTGCATAGATTATTTACAGTGTTTACCACTTCTGCTGTTGTATGTTTTTTTTCTTCTATTTTCCCCCCTTTTTATGCGGTTATCTGCCATGCATGTTTTCGTACGTATGTATGAATCTCGTTTAAGTGATTGTGTCCGGATTTTGAAAGCGGGAATGTCTGTGAGTTTTGACTGTAATCATTGTTTATGGGTTTTGGAAATGTTGTTTGATAGGAATATTTTTTGTAATAAAGTTTTGATGAGCCAAATGTACTTTAGATCCTCTTAGAATTTAGGTCTTTAATTAGTACAAGCATCATATATCAGAATGTCAAAGTGAGTATGCAAAGGAAAGTCTACCACATGAAGAACAAAATTAATTTGGAGAATTAATTTTGGTCCTACAAGTATTCATCCGCAACAGAAGTACTAAACGATGGTGTTACAAAGAATAATTGGATGAGCCTAACGGCAAAATGATAGAAGTTCTTACATACAACGATTACACCCGAGATTGATTCGCTCCCAAGGATGCTCTTTATTTTTAAGAACACAATGTGGCCAAATCAGAAAAGCAAGATGTAGCAAGTCAAACAAGCAAGATCTGATTTTTAAAGCACAATGCGTCTCAAAAGAGCAAGATGTGACAAAGAAGCAATATGATCAGAAAATAGATAAATTCGAAAGAATTTATGTTTTTGAATTTATGTTGGTACATCTCACATGTGACAAGAATCCAAATTGCCTGAAGATATGATCAGAACGGTGGAAAATTTATGAAGGCATGGATAAAAAATCTTATCCTATATATAAATTCTATCAGAAGAACTTATTACAAAGAGACGTTGGAAATTCAAAATGGACAAGGAAAATAATATTTTAGAAGCAACTTGAAAATCAAGTTGAAATAAAATATTATCTTGTCAGGCAAGTTGACAATCAAATCAAATTGAAGACCCACCATTGTCAACAATATCAGGCTACAAGATTCAAACTTCAAAAATCAAAATATCCCACTCCAACGGATCGATATATTTGATTATCTATAAAAGGCCATGAAGACTTGAAGAAGAAGAGAACACACAAGAGATAGGAGACACACAATAGAAGCGAAAAAAAAAAAGTTGCAAGTGCTAAATATTCTTTGAAATAACTAGAAAAGAGACTTAGTCTGAATAGTCTCAAAATTAGTTGGAGAGAGATACAATTACCTTTGTATTTGTAATTGTAAAAAGAGTATAGCTGTGTGAAAAATACTCTAATGAGTGTAGCTGTGTGCAAAATACTCTAGTGAGTGTAGCTGTGTGCAAAACACTCGTAGTTGCTAAGTGTAGCTATGTGAAAAACACTTAGTAGGCGTTGAGTATAGCTGTGTGCGAAATACTCGAAGTTGAGTGTAGCTGTGTGCGAAATACTCGAAGTTGAGTGTAGCTGTGTGCGAGACACTCGAAGTTGAGTGTAGCTGTGTGCGAGACACTCGAAGTTGGGTGTAGCTGTGTGCAAGACATCCGGAAGAAGTGCTTGTGTAGCTCTTATTCACTATTGTAACTGTGTGTGGAAAATAGTGAATTACTCCTAGAAGTGAATGGAAAAGTGGACTAGTAAGATTACGCCACTTCCGAACCACTATAAATTGCCTCTCTCATTTACATACCACACTTAATTAACTCGCTTTATCTGTTTTTATTATTTGAGTAACCCGTTTACTATTCACTGTCAATCTTAATCTTTCGGGTTTAGTGTGTTTTCACATATGCATGTAACTCAAACTTTTCAAGCTTAACATTTGAATTATCCTAAGCAAGTTTGACGTGTTGCATGTGACATTCATCATATGGTTGACGTGACACGAAGTCTTATTTATAATCTTGAATATTATTGTTAAATATTAAGTGAACCATCTCCTTTAAATATTCAAGATATTCATGTCACCTTTGCACATCATCTGAGCATATCTTATATGTGCATGTGATTAAAATTTATTGATTGGGCATAACTCTTTACACATATTTATTCCGCTGTGCAGTTCAAGTTAAACTCTTCTCTACTTGTTACTTAGAGTTGAAGTTACCAAAGAGTTATTTAATTTAGAAAAAGTTTAGAAAGTCTATTCACCCCCCCCCCCCTCTAGATTTTCTGCCACCCTATCGGGACCAACAATTGGTATTAGAGCGGTTGTCTATTTGAGTCAATTTTGATTGCTAGACGGATCTCGAAAAATCAAAATGATGAAAAGAGATATGGCTCTTGCCCAAAATCTATTATTTTCTCTAGAAAAATTTGATGATTGGAAAATTCGCATACGTTTATCCGCATTACATGATGAAATGTGGGAGGTCATCACTAGTGGTCCTATTGAAATTTTGCAAGTCAACACTTCGTCCGTACAAACAAGTGACACTCAACAATACATTCCAAAACCGAAGGTGGAATGGTCTCATGAAGATAGAACAAGAAATAACTTGAACAATATTGCCAAGGATATTTTGTTTAAATATATCGATGACACGATATTTCCAAAAGTTCAAAAATGTCAATCCGCGAAGGAAGTTTGGGAAACGCTCATTCAAATTGGTGAAGGAGACGAGCAAGAAAAGGATAATAAGCTCACCATAGCATTAAAGAAATTCGAGGATTTCAAAATGCTAAACGGCGAGAATATTACCGACATGGAAACAAGATTTGCTAAAATCTTAGGAGAAATTAATGATCTTGGAAAAGACATTAATCAAAAAGAAATATCATTCAAAATCCTACGTGGTCTACCATCTACATGGGATATGAAGGTCACGGCCATGAGAGATCATAGAGATCTAAAAACTCTATTAACCGATAAGCTTTTTAGTGATCTAAAGGCTTATGAATTTGAGATGAAGTCAAGGATCGAGGAAGATCATGAAGAAAAGAACAACGCACTCATAGCCGAGCAACCGTCAACCTCAAGGTCAGTACAAAATAATGAATTACTGCCTAATGATCAATTTGCTCTTTTTGTCAAGAAATTTAGGAAATTCATGAAGAGGAGCAACTTCAAGAAAAATCCACAAGGAAAACCATGGAATGCGACAAAAAATTCGAAGAAAGAAATAGTTGAGGAAGACTCAAATTTGTGTTACACTTGTAGAAAGCCTGGACACTTTGCAGCAAGTTGTCCACACCCCAAGGTAAGTAAAAGTCAATACACAAATATTTCTAACTCTCAACAGGAAGAATTCAAGACCAAAGATAAAAGATTCAACAAGGAGAGAAGAAAAACACTTATTAGTGACCCACTAGAAACAAGTGAGTCAGAGGAATCTTCAAGTGATGAAAGTGACACCTCAAAAGATGACAAAGCAATGTTTTGCATGAGTATCTCCCACAACCCATCCTGCGAAGACATGTGCCTTATGGCAAATGAAAATGAAGAAGATGAGGTAACATCTAAATCCTATGACTCTGTAAATTCTTCATTCTCTAGAGAGTCATTCTTTCACTTAATGAAAGATTGTCAAACCGTAATGGACACTCACTCAGAAATCAAAGAGCGCAATAATCTTTTGATTCTTGAAAAAGATCAATTAAATGAAAAATTGCAAAATGCTCTGTTTGAAATAAGAGACTTGAAAGCCGAAAATATTCGACTTCAAGAAGAGTGTAAATCAATGGAAGTGAGAGAACACAACCTTAGAGAGGTTATAGCAACATTTACACATTCATCCAAAATAATGGATAAAATGGTAAATATGCAAAAACCTCAAGTGATAAAACCAGGCTTGGTTATGATCCTTCGTGTTCTCAAGCCTCTAAGAAATTGACCAATTTTACTACTACTTTAAACAATAAAGTCCAAGTGGTAAAATTTGTAAAAAGTCAAGATAACACAATGAGACAAGGAATTGGTTACCAAACTAATGTCAAGCTTAATGCTGCAAGGCCGAAGCCTCAAAGAAATAATATTTCGCCAAAGCAGTTTATAAAAAGGCAAAAGTTTGTTCCTAAATGGAAACACACCAATGAGTCAAGTGCACAAAACCCTCATAGGAAAATGGGAAGAAATCCAAGAATTGGGGCAGGGAGATTTTATCCCTCTAAATAAGATTGGTTTGATGATATTAAACCATGGAGAATGATTCCGGAAGAAGTTATGCTCGAATGAATAAGGAAGAAAAATATGTATGTGGTTCATTGGAACACGACAAAAGAGCCAATATGTCTACTAGCAAACAACGTAACTCACACGCAACAAGTTGGGAATGACACAGAAAGTTGAATCATCTAAACTTCAAGACCATCAACAAGCTCGAAAGAAACAAACTCGTTGAAGGTCTACCCGACATTATCTACAAGAAAGATCAAATATGTGATGCTTGCCAAAGAGGAAAACAAATCAAGTCATCATTCAAATCCAAGGCTCAAGAATCTACAACAAGACCGCTAAGTCTACTACACATGGATCTATTCGGTCTAGTAGACCCAGTAAGTCTAAGTGGTAAGAAATATACACTAGTTTTTGTTGATGATTTTTCTAGGTACACATGGATGATATTTCTCAAAAAGAAAAATAAAGTGGAGCAAAAGCTGCTAGAACTTCTAAAGTTACTACAAAACGAGAATGACTTAAAAATTGCAAAAATCCAAACTGATCGTAGAACTGAGTTCGTGAACCAAGTGATCCAAGCCTACTGCAATTCTCAAGGAATTCTACATCAATTATCTGCCACACGTACACCACAACAAAATGGTATAGCCGAAAGAAGAAATAGAACGTTAAAAGAAGTCGCACGTGTGATGATTACGTAAGCCGAGCTACCTAAAAGATATTGGGCTGAAGCAATCAACACCGCATGCTACACGCAAAATCGAAGCTTGATACACAAGTCTTACAATAAGACTCCGTACGAATTATGGAAAGGGAGAAAACCTAAACTCAACTATTTTCATACTTTTGGTATCAAATACTTTGTTCTTAATAATGGTAAAACATATCTAAAGACATTTGATGGTTGTGCAGATGAAGGAATATTTTTGGGATATTCATCTACCAGTAAAGCTTTCAGGGTATTGAACAAAAGATCAATGGTGGTAGAAGAATAAATTCATGTTACATTTGATGAAGTCCATAAGAAGGAAGCCCAAAGCAACAAAAATGATCAGGAAAGTTGTCAAGTTGAAAAATCATTTAATGATGCTGACATATCCTTTAAAGATAATGGTGTACAGGGAATAGAGCAAGTGGACATTGATTACAATAGTGAAGGACACGTGGAAGAAAATAAAGAACCACACGTGGAAATACAAAATTCTCAAGCAGAAGTAAAAGTTGGAGAACAATCTGAGGAGCAAATTGAGTCTACCTCCAACTTACCTACTGAGCAAGGAAACGTGGAAAATCCATGCAATCTACAACCTGACTTGAGATGGCTCAAAAATACCCCTCCAGAACTAGTAATTGGAGATCCACGAGAAGGAGTAAAAACAAGATCCTCAAATATAGATGCTTTATTTTCTTGTTTTCTTTCTCAGGTGGAACCTACAAGCATTGAAGAAGCCCTAAATGATCCGGACTGGATTAATGCAATGCAAGAAGAGCTGGATCAATTTAAAAGAAATGATGTATGGGAATTATTCCAAGACCCGAAAATTACAGCGTAATTGGAACAAAATGGGTCTTCCGAAACAAAGCCAATGAAGAAGGAATTGTTGTTTGAAATAAAGCAAGATTTGTGGCAAAAGGATATTTACAAGAAGAAGGAATAGACTTCGACGAAACATTTGCACCCGTTGTAAGACTTGAAGCTATCAGAATATTTCTAGCATATGCCGCGTACAAGAATTTCACCGTCTACCAAATGGACGTGAAAAGTGCATTCTTAAATGGCTTACTTGAAGAAGAAGTCTACGTCGAACAACCACCCGGTTTCGAGGTAAAAGGTGATACTAATAAGGTCTACAAATTAAAGAAGGCGTTATATGGGTCAAAACAGGCACCTAGAGCTTGGTATGACACGATATCAACGTTCTTAATTAAATGTGGTTTCACAAAAGGCCTTGTTGATAAAACCTTATTTAGAATTCAAGAAAATGATCATATTTTATTGGTACAAATTTACGTTGATGATATTATTTTGGAAGTACTAATAAAACTTTAAGTGAGAAATTTTCTAAGCTCATGCAGAATAGGTTTGAGATGAGCATGATGGGAGAGTTGAACTACTTTCTTGGTTTACAAGTAAAGCAACTCAACGATGGAATATTCATCAATCAGGCCAAATACACAAAAGATCTTATAAAGAAATTCGGTCAAGATTGAAAATCCTCAATCAAGATCCCGATGAGCACGTCTCTAAGACTAGATAAAGATGATGAAGGCAAGGACATTGATGAAACGAAATATCGAGGAATGATTGGATCATTACTATACCTCACTGCAAGTCGGCCAGATATATCCTACTCAGTGGGACTATGTGCTAGATTCCAATCAAAGCTGAAAGAAAGTCATTTTCTTGCTACCAAGAAAATCATTCGATACCTAAAAGGAACAATCAATGTGGGATTATGGTATCCCAAAGAAGGTAATTTTACACTAACTGGTTTTTCAGATGCAGATTTTGCAGGGTGTAAAATCGATCGAAAAAGTACCTCAGGGACATGCCAGTTCTTAGGGGGAAGATTGGTATCTTGGTTTAGCAAAAAGCAAAACTCCATAGCTACAAGCACCGCCGAAGCTGAATATATAGCAAATGGGAGTTGTTGCGCACAAATTCTTTGGATGAAGCAGCAACTAAAAGATTATGGTGTAAATTGCGAAGATGTTAGCATATTTTGTGATAATACAAGTGCTATCGTAATCACTCAAAATCCCGTGCTACATTCAAGAACTAAGCACATTGACGTGAGACATCATTTTATCCGTGATCACATCAAAAAGAACAATCTGAGAATAGAATATATTCCAATGGAAAATCAAATAGATGATATTCTCACAAAGCCCTTATACGAATCAAGGTTTGCAAAATTAAGACACGAGATGGGCATGATCGAACTAAGCTAAGTCACTAAATCTCATTTAACTATAAGCTCATTTTTTTTAATTAAATGTTCTTATATGTATCAATTTTTTTCGGTCACATTTTTTTTTTCCTATGTGTCCAACATGCACCAAAATATGTCACTTCCTAGCATCTAAGATAATTTGTCTTAAATACCATTTTTTTTATTTTTCTTTATTATGCATAATTGTCTTGAATCGTGTGTGTGTATATATATATATATATATATATATATATATATATATATATATATATATATATATATATATATATATATATATATTTACAAGATTTTCTTACATGCAATATCTACCTTATTTATGTATGACAAGATAGTTGTGATGATTACCTATTTAGTTGTCTATTTATTTTTTTTTTCGGCCACTATCACTTTTATTATTATTATTATTATTATTATTATTATTATTATTATTATTATTATTATTATTATTATTATTATTATTATTATTATTATTGTTATTGGAATAGACTTAGTACTATTTTTTATGTGGCAGGTCAAAATTGATTTTATACTTCTAAATTTGGCGCCACAAAGCAGACAAACCGAATGGAGAATATAAAACCTAGACTGACAATTAGTATGTCAACGAGTGGAATTCCAAAAATACCCCTCAATACTTAGGAGTCCTAAACCAAAATTGAAGGACCTCTTCGAAAAACACCCCTTCCACTCAACCGGTCAAAAGGTCAAAAGGCATCATCTTCTCCATTTTACAACCTTTCCAAACACTTTCGAAACTCTTCATCTTCCATAGCCGAACTCTTTCAAAATTCTTGCATCTCCCAATCTCCATCAACTCTCGACTACACAATGGAAACAATCGGACAATCAAGTTCACAAGTCCATGAAGAAAAACCCGTGCAGATTAATCTCACCAAGTTGGCCACCAATGTCAAAGCCAGAGGAAGCTTCGACCCTACTGGATTTCTCAAAATTGCCAAAAATTCGGAGCTTGCCCAAAGGATCATCCATACAATACAAAACAGTGGTCTAATGGGGTTATGTTCTTACTCCTACTCTGGATATTATGATGAGGATGTAGCCGATTTCTATGTCAATGCCAAGGTGAATGGCTGGACCATTGAGTCCACTGTAAATGGAACTCCTATCTCTATTGGAGAAAATGAGTTATACTCAACCTTTGGAATGCCTATGTCTACCTCGGAACAACCCTTGCTAGATTTAGACATGCATGTACATGACCGAACTGAGGTCTGGATAGAGATTAGGAATGAGAAATCATCTGTTGAACCTAATCTTTTTGGAGACAAGACTGATTTGAAGCCGGAATATCAAATGTTGATAAATGTGATATATAAGTGTCTTCTATGAAAAATAAATAGTATGGAAGATATATCTCCAAAAAGAATTGGTTATTTGCATGCTATTATGACTGGTGTTAAGACAAATTGGAGTAAGTTGGTGTTAGGCAGAATATGTCACTTTGTTAAAGGAGCAATGATAAAAAATCGGAAGTTTAGCCGTGTGTTAGGCTTTGGCTTACTGATTGGAGAAACCTTGAAACACAAAGAGTTAACCATGAGAGTAAGAAAACCTTTTGGAAATAATAAGATTGTTTACAAAGATTTTGAGGTGTTAGATGAGTCCAACAAAAGGAAAAGAAAATCACGAGCACTACCAGCCAGAAAAAGACTAGTGCAAAACATCATTAATGAAAATCCTCAACCCGTACCCCAAGCCAATGATCCTCCAAGCCTCACTCATACTTCTAGCCACAATCCCAATCCAAGCAACACTCATACTTCTAGCCACAACCACAATGCAACACCCCGAAATTTTGAAACTTTTAAAGCTTATATAATAAAGGTGAATTCTCATTAAATCCCAAAATCAACTTAAGAGTGCGGGGTGCTATGCCACATCTGAGCTGGAAAACTCAGATGCATAGGCTAAACTAACTAAACAACCTCAAAGCAATGTCAATACATAATCATGGCATGCAGGCCAAAAGGGAAACTAACTAATCTACGCTCCAGATCTCTAGCGCGCTCCGGTGTCTACTCATCTGTGCCTGAAAGCCAAATAATCTGTTCAGCGAATGATGCTAGTAACCCACTCCAACGCGTTGAAATACAATATAGGTATATATATATATATATATATATATATATATATATATATATATATATATATATATATATATATATATGTATATATATATATATATGTATATATATATATATATATATATATATATATATATATATATATATATATATATATATATGTATATATATTATATATATATATATATATATATATAATATATATATATATATATATATATATATATATATATATATATATATGTATATACATATATATATAGGTATATACATATATATATATATATATATATATATATATATATAGGTATATATATATATATATATATATATATATATATATATAATATATATAATATATATATACCTATATATATATATATATATATATATATATATATATATATATATATATATATATATATGTATGTATATACCTATATATATAGGTATATGTATATATATATATATATATACATATATAGCTATACGAAAACCATTTTGAAGCAGGAAGAGATATACTTAGGGGACTCTAGCTTTAAAACCGGGGATAGACTCGACAAATAGGGATAAGCACATTCAATCATGATAAACAGTTATACAGAGACAACATCCTAAAGAACATGTATCTAAGGTCACATTTTACTTTTCACATCATCATTCAGTCATCATATAAATCATCATTCAAATCATCTTTCAAATCATCATTCAAATCACACAGGCACACCTTGGTGGTGCCACGGGACCAATCTCATGCCTCGAACATGAGGGTTAGTGCGTATAGCACTAACATGGCCCCGCAGCACCCTACCTCATACCGCAGCATGAAGGGGTTGATTGCAACCAACCGTACAGACCGCCGAAAGCTCGACGGCGGATCACAGCCCTACACACCGCTGACGCGCTCAGTCGGCGGACTGTGATCCTCTTTTGGGGACTACGACCCTACACACAGTTGACGAGCACAGTCGGTGGATCGTAGTGGGTCAAGCCCCTACACACCGCTGAGGGACTCAGTCGGTGTGCGAAGATCCTCAGAGACAATGACCCTACACACCGCTGACTCTTCACTCGGTGGATCGTAGCCGACCATAGCCCTACACACCGCCTGATCACTCATTCGGTGGGCTATGGTCTTCCTCAGGCTGGTGGCCCTACACACCGCTGGCGCGTCCAGTCGGTGGACCATCCGCACACGAGGCCTGTGGGCTGTAGCCCAAGAAGTGAATCACTGACCGCAGCTAGGAAAATGAACCGCAGCTCATGTAAAACGTTTGATCGCAACCAAACAGTGGACCGCAACCCTATATAATATTTATATACCTGACCGATCACAACTGGCCTGGTTAACAATTGGTATGGTTCTCAACCGATCCAACTGCCCGTATAGCCAATTTGATCGCAACCAAATTGGGGAATCATGCATCACATAACACATCGTAGCACACAATAGCACATTGGGAAGGGGGGGGTGTATAAATAAACTTACGTGTGATCATTCACATACTAAGAGTAGCCCTAAGGGGTTCATGCATTCTTCTCCTAGGCCAACGGGTTACCGATTCACTAGTATGCAATTCCTAAGACTCTTTTATCGTACGAATGGCACCCGAAACATCAAACTAGACTCAGGCACGACAAACGGGGTCCGTTGGGACACCCGGGGTGGGTAACGGACCAGCGGGTAGCCGGTGGGTGGGGGACACCCGCCGGCGATGGCCTTCCGGGCAGCGGGTGGCCGGCGGTCAGGCGTCTGCCCGCTGCCTTGCGGTGATTCTCGGGCAGCGGGTAGGTGGCGGGTACCCCTACCCCCACCTACCCCCCATTGACTCTTTTATCAAATACGCGTCCCGGGATCCTTTGTGGAACCCGAAACCATACTTTGACACTTTTAAACGTAAATAACAACACCACGTAGGCAATTAACGGATCAAAACAAGGATCATATTGAATACATCCTAACATGACTTTTAAACATAAATAACACCCGAACATGCGAATTCCCACCCGAATATAAATCAGGAACATCACGATACAAATTCCCAATCCATCCTAGGGCTCTAATCCCACCCAAATCATTAAAATCATATTTTATCTCTATCATCAAGAAACATCAAGATTTATCTAGAATCATCACATAAATATCAAGAACCTCTTTTTAACATCAAGATCACACATAAAATCATCACATCAACCAACAAGATTATATCACGAATATCATAAAAAAATTCATCAAGACACAAGTATATAGAGGGAGCCAAAGAAGGAGAGTATAACAAGGAAAATAGATTTTGTTGAGACATGGGTTACTTTATACGCTTATCAATCCAAAAACATCGCCAGTGAAACCTGTAAACCAAATCGGATTTTCACTAAATAATCGAACTAATAGAATAATTAAACCCTAAGGGATTCGAACTCTAATTTTCTCCCAACACTTAAAGGTATCCTACCTATTTAGGCAAAACCCCCAATAAACCCATCATTATTACTGATTATAGTGATAATCATTCATGGCCGTAACATCACCAAAAAGTGATACAATTAAACATTTCGAAGGTAGGGTTCAAACACTGGACACTCCTCTCACACTACTAACGCCCTAACTATCACACCGATACAACTTCTTAATATAAAGGCTGGATTTATTATTCTTTAAGTGGTGCTACCACCTCATCATCTTCATCCATCCGTCACCACCATTAAAGTGATGCACGCCGTACGCTCCCCATCCTAGATATCCTCTATTACGATAATAACAACACCTTACCTTCATCACCGCCGACCGTTGCCGCTACCGCCGAGAGGGCGCTGTTGCCTTTGCTTCATGGAAAGATGACAGCGGGAGGTTTCCGGAAGGTGCATCGCCTGCCCTCCTCCCGTCGCTTTCTTCTGCCAAACCTGCCGTCGATGTCCACCTTCGTTGCTCCGCTACTTTGGCAGAACGAAGGGTGTCCGGAATGCTTCCCGGAACCGTAGTAGCTTCGGCCGGAGTTGTTCGCTGCTGCGGAAGAGAGAGAGAGAGGGAGAGACAAGGGATCTGGGTTGTTCCTTCTTTACGCCGAGAGAGAGAGAGAGAGAGAGAGAGAGAGAGAGAGAGAGAGAGAGAGAGAGAGAGGGGGGGGGGGTTGGGTTGGCGATCAAGATGAAGATGGGAGGGAGGTACGTATGTATGACTTATTGCTTTCGTATAATCTATATGTATATACGGATATATTACGTATCATTAAGCGTTAGTGTATATATATATATATATATATATATATATATATATATATATATATATATATATATATATATATATACACACACACATATACATACTCCTTATAATAATAGTAATAGGATTACTATTATGGGTTGGGCTTGGGTTGGGCTTGAGAGGAGTTCTGGGCCAGGTCGAGACCACACACACACACACACACACACACATATATATATATATATATATATATATATATATATATATATATATATATATATATATTTGGGCTCAGGATTTGGGCACCTAATATCATAGCCTATATACTAATTATCCAAGGTCCATAGTACATATTTAGGCTTTAGGATCTTTATTATAGGCAAGGGTACATGGTCCTCCGTGGACCACATTAATCAATTAATGGAAATCAACTCCCTATTAACTGTTCTTGGCGGAATTAATTATATAATTAATTCCATGTTTGGAGATCGTAACGCGGGGTGTTACACGCAACCTAAGCCAAACTCACACCTCAAGTCCTAATCAAAATTCCAACCAAAATAATGTCCCCAATAACCCAACCTCTCGGGCAGAATCTATGGAGGAAGTTCAAAGTGAGATCATATGCCAATTTGATGGGTTAGGCTCAGTTTTGGTGAGTGAATACCAAAGAATATTGAATTGGAGAGATTGGAAACTTGGTACATATCAAGAGTACGTTGATGTCACGTGGACCTAGTATGGAGAATGAGGAAATTTTTGCTCTAAATTGGATTGATTGTCATATTGTTTCTGAAGCCATAAGAATTTCAGTCATTAATGCTACTTTTCTAGCCAAACTGAAAGCAAAGATGGCCGAGTAAGTTCAAGTTTATTAAGTCCAAGGAAATTTGCCAACTGGAAATGATTTCTTAGATGATGATGATATTGATCGAGTGATTGAGATGTCTCGACATATCACAGACCCGGAACTGGCAAGTGGCTCTCAAACTGAATTCTTTGGTCAGTTTACTGATCAAGGAAACAATATTGTGAGTCCAAATTTTCTTGATATTGATTTATATGATGTGAGTGTTTTGAATCAGGCTGAGGTGAGCCAACCACAAACTGAAAATCAAGCCATGAAAGGCAGTCAGCACACTGAAGAAGGACAATCTCAACATTTTGAGAGTGGTCAAAATGACATATTTGTGCTTGAGCATTTTACCCCAGAAAGAGCAAGGCAGGACCAAGACAATGTCAACTGCCTGGTGACAACTCAGCTCAAGAAAGAGCAAGCTCTCAACACACTGTCCAAGAACTAGATCATGAAGCTACTGCCTCGGATGACAACTTGAAGAAACTGGAAAATGTTATTCTCGATTTGGTGGACAGGATGGAAGGTTTGATCCAAGGAATCTATACACATGTGGATCATGTTATCAACACTCATACGGGAAAACTTGAAGAATCATTTGTTGATAATCAAAAGAGTCAACAAAGTTTGATTGATACACATCAATCCTTGGAGAGGAATATTGGTGGTTTGAATGCCAATATCAAAGGAGTCCTCAATGAATTCTTTCTTCAACTTTCTCAAGCCCTCAAGAATGATAGGCAAGCCAGTCAAGTGGTTTCCGTGAATCAAAGCCAAGGAATTCTCAAAGTAGTTCATCAACAAGGGAATCAAATCAGGGATGTCCACACAGATCTTGACTCCATCAACACCAAAGCTGGATGTCTTCGTGGTTCCTATGACATTATTTCAGAATTTGTTTCTTCCCTTAGAGAATCTGTTCATATGTTGGTTGATTACGCCAAAAAGGGGGAAGAGAGATTCAGTCATTTGGAAGGAATGTTAGACACCATTATGATTGCCAAGGCTACCAAAACTGTTGGTGCAAGTAGCAGTAGAGGAAGCAGAACCGGCAGAAGCAATATTGCACGAAAAGGAGGACTAGAATACTGGTTTGGTGGTGATGCAAGCAGTCCAGGAGGATCTAGCAGTGCCAATACCACTAACAGATCATTTCGTGATATTGTTTATGCAGGTGGAAATCAAGAGCAAATTAATTGGTAAAACAAAGCAGCTCTCTATTTGGAATCCACACCAAGAGATGGCAGAGTTGAAATGCCAAAGTTGGAAAATCTAAATGATCTACCAAAAGGGATGAAGAAGAGTGGTCCAAGTGACCAAAATATGTGGGTTTCGAATGTAAATTTTAGAAGAATCAAAAGCTATGCAAGGTCCTTAATGATCATGGTGCTTCTAGACTACATCAAGGTGAATGATGCTGAACTACAAGGAGATAGAAGTCTAGAAGAATGCATAATTTGGTATGAAGAAAATGCACTGCCCGGAGACAACATCATTGAAGCCTTCAATTATTATGTGATTGGGCAGGTATGCAACGATTATGTTATTAGTGATAATTTCAGTGAAATCAAGAAGCATATCAATCATGTGTTAGAAGAAAGGAGGAACAAGATAATCAAGTAATTTGTAATTGATGTTACAATATTTTGGTTGCTCTACAAACTCCTAAGTATGATCATAAACTACTTGCTATGATATTTTGATTTAACTATCTGATTATGATGTTTATGGTATTTTATTGTTATTTTAATTTATCTTGAAAGGTAAATTTTTAGCTTAGCTTGTATCAAATCGCATAATTGGAGAAACTGCAAAAATCATTATCATTAAAAGTCCAAAAATGCGAATAGGAATTTTGTTGCTAAAAATATCTTTCCTAGAGTCAAAATCAATTGTTAAACTCATCATGGCTATGTCAAGTTTAATAAAATCTTTTGAAAAATTTATTTTTCAAAAAAGACAAGCCAAATGACTGAGTGTAGGTTTTGGCATCATCAAAAAGGGGGAAATTGATAGGAATATTTTTTGTAATAAAGTTTTGATGAGCCAAATGTACTTTAGATCCCCTTAGAATTTAGGTCTTTAGTACAAACATCATATATCAGAATGTCAAAGTGAGTATGCAAAGGAAAGTCTACCACATGAAGAACAAAATTAATTTGGAGAATTAATTTTGGTCCTACAAGTATTCATCCGGAACAAAAGTACTAAACAATGGTGTTACAAACAATGATTGGATGAGCTTAACGGCAAAATGGTAGAAGTCTTTAGATACAACAATCACACCCGATATTGATTCCCCCATAAAGATTTATTTTTTATAAGCCGGAATTCATAAAGAAGCACAATGTCTCAAAAAGAAGCACAATCCCTCAAGTCAAACAAGCACAATGTGTTGAAGTCAAAGAAGCAAGAAGCGAAAAGAGCACAATGTGGCCAAATCAGAAAAGCACGATGTAGCAAGTCAAAGAAGCAAGAAGTGCCAAGTCAAACAAGCAAGATATGATTTTTAAAGCATAATGCGTCTCAAAAGAGCAAGATGTGACAAAGAAGCAATATGATCCGAAAATAGATAAATTCGAAAGAATTTATGTTGGTACATCTCACATGTGACAAAAATCCAAATTGCCTGAAGATATGATCAGAATGGTGGAAAATTTATGAAGGCATGGATAAAAAAATCTTACCCTAGATATATATTCTATCAGAAGAACTTATTTCAAAGAGACGTTGGAAATTCAAAATGGACAAGGAAAATAATATTTTAGAAACAACTTGAAATAAAATATTATCTTGTCAGGCAAGTTGACAATCAAATCAAATTGAAGACCCACCATTGTCAACAATATCAGGCTACAAGATTCAAACTTCAAAAATCAAAATATCCCACTCCAACGGATATATTTGATTATCTATAAAAGGCCATGAACACTTGAAGAAGAAGAGAACACACAAGAGACACGAGACACACAATATAAGCGAAAAACAAGTTGCAAGTGCCAAATATTCTTTGAAATAACTAGAAAAGAGACTTAGTCTGAATAGTCTCAAAATTAGTTGGAGAGAGATACAATTACCTTTGTATTTGTAATTGTAAAA
The DNA here is from genome assembly GCF_001879475.1 of Ipomoea nil. NCBI lineage: Eukaryota > Viridiplantae > Streptophyta > Magnoliopsida > Solanales > Convolvulaceae > Ipomoea > Ipomoea nil. The sequence continues at coordinate 1,151,902 of NW_017617577.1, forward strand.
AGAGTATAGTTGTGTGCAAAATACTCTAGTGAGTGTAGCTGTGTGCAAAACACTCGTAGTTGCTAAGTGTAGCTGTGTGCAAAACACTTAGTTGGCGTTGAGTATAGCTGTGTGCGAAATACTCGAAGTTGAGTGTAGCTGTGTGCGAAATACTCGAAGTTGAGTGTAGCTGTGTGCGAGACACTCGGAGTTGGGTGTAGCTGTGTGCAAGACATCCGGAAGAAGTTCTTGTGTAGCGCTTATTCACTATTGTAACTGTGTGTGGAAAATAGTGAATTACTCCTAGAAGTGAATGGAGTAAAGTGGACTAGGAAGATTACGCCGCTTCCGAACCACTATAAATTGCCTCTCTCATTTACATACCGCATTTACATAACTCGCTATATCTGTTTATCTTATTTGACTAACCCGTTTACTATTCACTGTCAATCTTAATCTTTCGGGTTTAGTGTATTTTCACGTATGCATGTAACTCAAACTTTCCAAGCTTAACATTTGAATTATCCTAAGCAAGTTTGATGTGTTGCATGTGACATTCATCATACGGTTGACGTGACACGAAGTCTTATTTATAATCTTGAATATTATTGTTAAATATTGAGTGAACCATCTCCTTTAAATATAGATATTCATGTCACCTTTACACATCATCTGAGCTTATCTTATATGTGCATGTGATTAAAATTCATTGATTGGGCATAACTCTTTACACATATTTATTCCGCTGTGCAGTTCAAGTTAAACTCTTCTCTACTTACTTGTTACTTAGAGTTGAAGTTACCAAAGAGTTATTTAATTTAGAAAAAGTTTAGAAAGTCTATTCACCCCCCCCCCCCCCCTCCCTCTAGACTTTCTACCACCCTATCGGGACCAACATTGTTATACATTGTGCTCTAATGAGTACAATATTTGTGAATTGATGTGTACGATGAATGATCTTCTTCAGTTAAGGTAGGTATATCTCTGACAATTTGGACAATGGAAATCAATTAACCTTAAGCTATTACCAAATCAGAATACAAAGATATGAACAAGAAAAAAAAAAAGATTTCATATTTTATCCTATAATAGAAAGGTAACTGGACTTCCCTGAATAGTCCATGTACCTGTTAGTAGTACAAATCTTTATAGATCTCATTCTTCAATAATATGATAGTGTAAATTTATTAAAACCGTATATCAAATATGATTTTAATGCAACCGATGTGTTTTCAAAATAAGGTGCGGAAGAATAGGCTCAACCAAATGCCTAGCAAGTGTACGTGTCTTGAACGTGGTAAATCTTTCCTCCTCTTCAGGCAACAATGCAAACGGGGGAGCAACTCTAGTTTGGTTCTATTCTCTTCTAGATTTGTGCACTAGTTGAGACACAAAATCATCATCGGCTTCTAGTACACCGGGATTTAGTTCCACCCGTATGTTGCTTTTTTGACTTCTTGCCTGCGTATGGGTTGCAATTACAAAAATCAAACTCAATATTAATTAACTTCTATCCAAATACATAATGCACTTATTACCCACATACGCTGTTAAGAATATATGTGGTTGATGTTTTATGTTTATACTTATTCAAATTATATTCCTTTAGAATAGGTATATTAGAGTAGTGGTTACAACTTCTTAGCTACTTGTTCTCCTGTATATACTATTTATACCTGTTAGCTTCTTCATCAATATACAACAGTTCATTTTCTTACATGGTATCAAGAGCCAGAACCTCCTACGAAAGTTTTTTTTTCTTCTTTCTTTCACCCTTTATCAAATGGCTGCCACTACTGATATCATTTACCTTTCTGCCACAAACCCAGATTATTTACTTTGGGTTCGTCAAGACCAAATCATCGTCAGTGCACTCTTAGGGAGTTGTTCTGACTCGATTCAACCCCTCGTGTCTTCGGCCTCAACAGCCTATGATGCTTGGCAACGCCTAGCCACTACTTACGCTAATGCGTCTCGAGGTCGTATACTTTTCCTCAAAGCCAAGCTCACTCAAAATCCGAGAGGTGCTCGGTCGATTACTGTATTTTTGAATGACATGCGATCCATCGCTGATGCACTCGCGTTGGCGCAGTCCCCGGTCTCTGATGAAGACCTTGTCGTGTACATTCTAACGCAGCTCGGGGAAGAATATAATTCAATCATCTCCGCTGTTCGCGTTCGACAGAAGCCTATTTCCTTAGTGGAACTAGCCGATGTTCTTATTGATCATGAACGTCAGTTACAAGCCGATAACCGAGCACGCCAAACCGTGTTGGCTACTGCCAATGTCACTCACCGGAATACTCAACGGTCTACTTCCGGCCGAAGGTTTCATCAAACCAAATATCACAATGGTGCTAATGTCATATGCGAGTTCTGCAAGTCTACCGGCCATGTACCACGAGTCTGCCGCAAATTAGCCCGGTTTTTGGAGGAAAATAATGTTCTTCCTGTGCAGGTGACACCGCTCCTTTCATCTCCTATGGCAAACTCTATGGTGGACTCGTCTTCGGGGTGGCTTTTCGACAGTGGAGCATCCCATAATGTCACTCCTACTACTGCTCCTTTGCGGTCATTCTCCAAGTACAATGGTCCGGACCAAATACGCTTGGGTGACAGTAAATATTTACACATATCTCACATTGGTCACGCCACAATTCCCTCCTCTTCTTCTGCCCTTACTCTAGAAAATGTCTTGCACGTTCCACAACTACACAAAAGTTTAGTTTCTGTTTCACAACTCTGCAAAGATAACCGTGTGTCTGTTGAGTTCTTTGCGTCTCATTTTGTCGTGAAGGATCTTCAAACTAGGATGGCATTGTTACGGGGCCGAACATTAATGGTGTGTACTACAATACTCTCTCTTATGAGCCTCAAATGAATGCCACGCACCTGACATCTGTGTCTGAATGGCACCACCGGTTGGGACATCTGTCAAATAAGGTGTTACAACTCGTGTTGCAACACTACAAAGTTCCAATTTCTGCTGCCTCTCTACGTCAGTTTCGCTGTTGGTCTTGCAGTGTACACAAGGGTCACAAATTGCCGTTCTCCACGAGCACTCTCGTTAGCACAAAACCCTTACAGTTACTTTACACTGATGTATGGGGAACGATAGACAAGTCTGTTGATGGTTTTCTTTATTACGTTGTCTTTGTTGATCACTTTTCTAAATATGTCTGGTTGTATCCCTTAAAGCACAAGTCAGATGTTTTTACCATTTTTTCTCAGTTCAGAAGGTTAGTCGAGAAGTTTTTTGGGCTGCCAATTGTCTCTATTTACTCAGACAATGGGGGTGAGTTCATCAAACTAGTTGCTTTATTTAATGCCCATGGTATTTCGCACTTCACCACCCCACCTCACACTCCCGAGCACAATGGGGTGGCTGAACGGCGACACCGGCATATCGTCGAAACAGGTATGTCACTCCTTCATTCTGCTTCCTTGTCAACCTCGTATTGGTCATATGCCTTTCTCACAGCCGTGTATCTCATAAACCGGTTACCAACATCGGTGTTAGGTAATCAATCCCCCTTTCAGGTTCTGTTTAATCAATCCCCTACTTACACTAAACTACAACCGTTTGGCTGCTTATGTTTTTCGTGGTTGAGACCTTATAACACCAAGAAATTAGAGCCGAAGTCTCGGCCTTGTGTTTTCCTTGGATACTCCAACACACAATCAGGTTTTAAATGTTTGGACCCCACATATGGTCGTATTTTTATATCAAGGCATGTTCGTTTTGTACCTCATGTGTTTCCTTATAAGGATTTGCAGCCGGCGTCTGTCACACCTTTTGTCTGATTCGCAGGGTTCGGAGATGAGCAATATTTTTTTCAGGTCGTCTCATGTGTCCACCCAGCCTGGAGTTGTTCCTACACCCACTCCGACTCTTACTCCACCTTCCGTGTCTTCCCTAGCTGGATCTCTCTCTAACGTAGCCGACTACCCGCAACCTGCACCAATGGATGTTCAAACTCATGTTCCAACACAATCTGGTGAGAATAATTTGGACATCCCCACTGGTTGTTCGTCTTCCGCTGTTCCAGAACATAGTCATCATACCAACCAGTCAGAGTCCTTGCCCGTCACCACCTCCGAAGGTTCCCAAACGCAACATAATTTGCATCGGTCTACCCGAGAGCGTCGTCCCAATCCCAGGTATTCTGACTATGTCGTTAACCATGTCACCTCACATCCCTTGCTTCCCACTTTAGAACCCTCTACCGTCGCCCAGGCTCTTAAGGACGCTAGGTGGAGGAAAGCAATGGATGAGGAGTACGCCGCTCTTCTTCGCAATGAAACGTGGTGTCTTGTTCCTCGTGGTTCCGGAGTTCCCATCGGCTGCAAATGGGTTTACTGTGTCAAGCGTAAACCAGATGGCTCTGTGGATCGATACAAGGCACAGCTTGTCTCTAAAGGGTTCTTACAGACTGCTGGTCGAGATTACTTTGAGACTTATAGCCCGGTCATGAAACCAGTCACTATACGTCATGTTCTGAGTATTGCCATGAGTAACCGTTGGGGTCTGCGTCAACTTGACATCAACAATGCGTTCCTTCATGGCACGCTGCATGAGGAAGTGTACATGGAGCAGCCCCCGGGATTTGTCGATCCTCTGTACCCAACTCACGTTTGCAAATTAACTAAAGCTCTCTATGGGCTTAAACAAGCGCCGAGAGCGTGGTACCAGGAGCTCTCTACGTTTTTGTTGAGTCGTGGGTTCATTAAGTCCCAAGCGGATGCCTCGTTATTTGTTTATTCCACTCGTGATGTACTTGTTTATTTTTTAGTGTACGTCGATGATATAATATTGACAGGGAATGATACGGCATGGCTTGATCGTTTTGTGGGAACCTTATCATCACGGTTTGCTCTCAAAGACCTCGGCACCTTACATCATTTCCTAGGTGTTGAGGTGATTCCTACTGTGGATGGTGTGTTTTTGTAGCAGAGCCAGTATATCACTGATATACTAACACAATTCAAGATGGATGGTGCAAAGGATGTTTCAACACCACTGGCTGCTTCGGAGAAGTTGTTATCGTCACCATCGCCTAATACCACGACTGATGCTACTCAGTATCGTCGCTTACTAGGCCTGATGCAATACTTGGTCATCACGCGCCCTGATATGGCGTTTGCAGCCAATAGGCTCTCGCAGTTCATGCACTAGCCTACGGATCATCACTGGCAGGCTGCAAAACGGCTTCTTCGCTATCTCAAAGGTACAGTTTGCCATGGCCTATTTCTACGGGCGGGTCAGCCGTTGTCTCTACGAGTGTTCACTAACTCTGATTGGGGAGGTTGCACCACTGATGGCCGTTCTACCACCGCATATTTGGTGTATCTGGGTGACAATCTCATTTCCTGGAAGTCCACAAGACAGAAATCCGTTTCGCGATCATCGACAGAAGCTGAGTACCGGGCGTTGGCGAATGCTGCAGCCGAGGTTCTTTGGGTTAAAAACTTGTTACAGGAACTCAAATTGAGTCTCGTTAAGCCTCCGGTCATATTCTGTGACAACCTAAGTGCTACGTATGTTTGTAAAAATCCGGTCTTCCACTCCCGTATGAAGCATCTGGCTTTGGATTACTTTTTTGTTCGTGATTTGGTTTCAGCTGGTGTGCTGGTTGTACAACATATTCCCTCATCTGTGCAGATGGCTAATCTTCTTACCAAGCCACTTGGTCGTCGCTTGTTTATCCAGTTTCGGTCCAAGATTGGAGTCTCCGACGGATCCTCAGTCTTGCGGGGGCGTGTTAAGAATATATGTGGTTGATGCTTTCTGTTTATACTTATTCAAATTATATTCCTTTAGAATAGGTATATTAGAGTAGTGGTTACAACTTCTTAGCTACTTGTTCTCCTGTATATACTATTTATACCTATTAGCTTCTTCATCAATATACAACAGTTCATTTCCTTACATACGCACACACAAGAAATAGCCAAACGTTAAATACACACTGTACTCTAGATTCATCATACCAACTGCTCAGAATGGACAAACAATCTCTATGGTTTCACACTATCATAAAATCAAAATGCACATAGCAAAACTATTACCATGCACAATAACCAGGAAAAAACAAGTAGGCCAAACCTTTGAATTCTACCTCCTCAAGTACTTCTCACCACCATTTTCTCTTAACTCTTGCAACTAAACTAGGAAAAACAAGAAAAATAAATGCCGCTAATAAGAAAAATCAACGCATTTTGAAAGCAACTTGATTAGAAAAGTGATGATAATAGCAAGTTATGACAAAAATCAGTATCTAAATATTAATTTTTAATTTTTAATATTGTCATAGCAATCACTATCCTCCAAAGAAATTTCATGCACTGCATGTGTCTTTTGCTTTGTTTCCAGCATTTCAACTTCACATGGAGAAACATCTGGAATGCTTTCGTTTTTCATACTCATCTGATCTCACTACTACAAAAAAGGGCTTTAACGTCGATTTTTGACTGACGTCTAGGTAGCAGACGTCGTAAATAATGAGTTCGACGGTGGCTTGACGATTGTGACGGTGGCGACGGTGGCTTGACAGTTGCGACGGTGGCGTGACGGTGATGACGGTGGCGTGCGGAGAGTAGTGGAAGGTTGAGGACGGTGGCGAGGCGTGAAGGCTGCTGAGGATTTTGTTTTTGAGGCGTCGACAATCTGATCTGTCTCGATTCGATTAAGGTATAGGAGAATTTTGAGTATACGGCGTCGGCTATATATGTAGCTGACGTCGTATACTATATTTATTTATTTATTTTATTTGAGTTAATTTGAGTTACGGCGTCGGTTATATACGTAACCGATGTCGTATATTATATTTATTTTTTTTTATTTGAGTTACGGCGTCGGCTAATTAATTAGCCGACGTCGTATCCCATATTTATTTTTATTTATTTTTTTTATTCGAGTATATGGCGTCGGCTAATTAATTAGTCGATGTCGTATCCCATATTTATTTTTTTTATTCGAGTTACGGCATCGGTTAATTAAATAACCGACGTCATATGTATTTTTTAAAAAATAAAAAATAATTTTAAATATTTAACGTCGGATTTTCTAAAAACCGACGTTATAATGGTGACGTTAAATCCATTTTCTGTAGTAGTGTCTGCTGAAAATCTTACTAGTCGCACAACTTGCTGTTCATATATAATCATCGATATTTGAGAATCATGGTTATATAATGAAGTAAAGGAATCTAGTATAAAATATATTGTCCAGAACTGGTGCTCTTTCAAATCACGTGGGTATAACTTAAATCTCAGTTGTGCTAGTTCCTGAAGATGGGTACTGTTAACACTGAATGCTAATTTTAGGGAAAAAATATTTGTATATGTAATAGTAAATGTCATTAATTTTTATTTTTTTTTGAATGTTACTGGCCCTATTACATTGTAGTATCTGTTCATATACTTTCTCAACCTATTGAAACACAAAGAACCAATAACGCCTCCACGGAGGCTCAAACTCATAACCTTCCAAATGGAAGTCCAACCCGGGTACCATTAGACCACATAGTCTTGGTAAATGTCATTAATTTATTTTATAGCAAAGTAAGCATTTAATTTAAGTAATCGCCAAAGCAAAACTTTGTAAGAAACAAACAGCTAACCAATTAAGCTAGCAAGATTCCTATTACAAAAGGCTTTGGGAACCTAAAAGTAAAACCATTTTCCATACAGCAAAGCTATTAGCATGCACAATAACCAGTCCATGTTATACAAGTACCATCTAAACGCATAAAACCATCATTAACAACTTCACTGACTCCTCTAATATTATATTAAAATGCACACATTGACATATCAACCAAGTGCATTATGCATTATTCCAAAACGGAACATCAATATGCACACAATTAATGCCACAAAAATGCATACTATCTTGCAATTTTCATGCCCCACGACTTTCTACCATAGCTTCAACATGCAAAGTGTACAAACACGGTATATGGTTTCACAATATCATAAAGCCAAAATGCACTTAGGAAATATAGTAGCATGCACAAGCAGTGCACACAGTACTATTGGGCAAATGCACAACCAAGTTCCTTTTCATTTGTACTATGGAGCCCCCTCCAACGAATTCATTCCAAAACAACACAATCTCTAACAGTTGCTCAATTTTAAGAAAAATATGCAGCTTAGAGTCTACAATTTCACTCCATAATCAACAAAATCCAAAACTTCAACCCATCACTCTCCGTAACAAAACAATACCCCGAAACAGTACCCAATGCCTCATGCAATACATCAAGCCAATGTTCGTCTGGACGTCCAGTGCACACAACGCCCCTCCCACTGCCTCGCCAAATAAATTACATGCAATTTAAAGCTTTTCCAATGGCGTCTTAGCGTCTAGTAGTGAGGGAAAAAAAAACAGAACAGAAACTTACTGATTCGTAACACCGCTTCTAAGGATGCTTGTCGTTGACTTTGCCTTGGTGTTGCGTCGGCTATGGATTCCGTAGGGGAGCAAAAGACAAGGCTTGGGGAGTGTTGTCTGATAGAAGAACACCTGCGTCAATGGCCTGCACTCTTTTTGCAATTTCAACTTCATCTAAGACGACAACCCTAGGTACACGAATCATGTTTCTCGCATTTACCATAGATGACACTACCGCCCTCACACCGAATTTTACCTATTTAGTATTTACCCATTAGGACTAATTATTACTATCCTTACTATCTATTTTAGTAGGATTTAATTCTCTACAAGTGTGCAATCCCAGCCATTTAACTATTTCATCCGACGGCTAACAATAATCCACACTCCTCACCTAACACATTATTCTCACTTGATGTTCACCCTATATATATATATATATATATATATATATATATATATATATATATATATATATATATATATATATATATATATATATATATATATATATATATATAGGTTTAAGTTTCAGTGCGAGTGAATGCTTCCCGTGCAGTTGTGCGGGTAATTAATGTGCGTGAGTTTTGTAATTAATGTGCTTGAGTCTTGTGCTTAAGGTGCGTGTGGTTTGTGCTTAATGTGCGTGAGTGTGTAGTACTTAATGTGCGTGAGTTTTGTACATAAGGTGCGTGAGTCTTGTGCCTATGGTGCGTGATTTGTGTGCTTAATGTGCGTGAGTATGTACTTAATGTGAGTTGTTGTTGAAACTTTAAATTGCATGAGTTTTGTGGTTAATGTGCGTGAGTTTTGTGCTTAATGTACGTGAGTCTTGTGCTTCAGGTGCGTGAGTTTTGTACTTAATGTGCGTGACTGTGTACTTAATGTGAGTTGTTGTTAAAACTTAAGGTGTGTGTATTTTGTGCTTATGGTGCGTGAGTTTTGTGCTTAAGGTGCATGAGGGTTGTGCTTAAGATGTGTGAGTTTTGTGCTTATGGTGCGTGTTGTGTTCTGAATATATTTTGTTTGTGTGTTTAATGTGCGTCTGTTGTGTACTTATAGTGCGCTAGTGTAATGGTTAATGTGAGTCCACCCGCACAACCGCACGGGAAGCACTACCCGCAACTGAGTCCTTCCCTATATATATATATATATATATATATATATATATATATATATATATATATATATATATATATATATATATATATATATATATATATATATATATATATATATATATATATATATATATATATATATATATATATATATATATATATACACACACACACGTATGTATGTATGTATGTATGTACGTACGTATGTATAACTCTAAACCAAACATGATTATATTACATATTTCAATTTTAACCAAACACAGGAATCTAACATTCCCAGTAATCTAACATTCTCTGCAATTTAATATTCCCTAAGGTAATCTAACATTTCGTGAACTAAACGGCCCCTTAGGGGAAATATTACGTGTATTTCTATTTTATATTTTCAATTTTTACTCATACACACCAAATTTTGATTTAGACACGGACTTACATAAACAAAACAAAAAAAAAAAAAAAAAAAAAAAAAAAAAAAAAAAAAACTTATTAGAGCTCACCACGTTAAGGACCAAAAATCAAGGGAGTAAGATTTGAGAGTACATGTAGTACAAAGATTTCAGAGCACTAGGGTACGTGTATTTATAGCTTTTGAAATATCCGAATCCCCCATTCCAGCCACACGATTTCCATAAATATAGCAGAACTAACTCAACAACTGAGAGATAGAAGGCCACTAAAATTAGGAGATTTATTATGGCCACACAAATTAATTTTGGACTCTGTTTAGTGGCAAAAAAGTCAGAAATAAAGATTTCATAGCAATTGGGTACGGGTATTTATAGCTTTTGAAATAACCGACTCCCCCATTCCAGCCACACGATTCCCACAAAAATAGCGGAACAAACTCATCAACTGAGAGATAGAAGGCCATTAAAATTAGGAGATTATTATGGCCGTACAAATTAATTTTGGACTCTGTTAGTGTCAAAAAAGTCAGAAATAAAGATTTCATAGCAATGGGGTACGGGTATTTATAGCTTTTGAAATAACCGACTCCCCCCTTCCATCCACACGATTTCCACAAAAATAGCGGAACTAACTCAACAACTGAGAGATAGAAGGCCACTAAAATTAGGAGATTTATTATTGCCACAGAAATTAATTCTAACTCTGTTTAGTGGCGAAAAATTCAGAAATAAAATAAAGGAGACGCAAAAAGATGCCACTCTAAATCTAGCCAGCGGCGACAACGCGCATGTGGGTTTCCCATTCCCTTTCCCTCCATAATACTTTAAATGCTCTAAAAGTATTGGTATATAAAAGGAGGGTAAAAGACTCTAACGAAAGCAATGTGGGACAAGAAGTGAAGGAAATTCACTACAAGAATATTAATATTTAGCGACGTTTTTTAAACGTCAATAAAAATAAAAATGCATCGCCAAATGTCTCTATTGACGAAATAAAAACGTCACCCAGACCGTCGGGTTAGCGGCGTATGGAAAGGTATTACTGACGAAGTTAATTTTTCGTCACACAATATTACGATTACTGAAGTTTTTGCATGGTCATGATAATGTCATTGAATACAGACTTTTTGCAACGAAATATTAACAAAAACGCCGGTAAAGTTTGTGACGAAGTAAAATATTTCGTCAGCAAATGTGTATTTACTGACGTTTTCCATAAAACTATGCTTGTCATTAATAAATTTAATTGGTGATGAAAAATGAAATGCGTCAATAAAATAACATTTATTGACGATTGTGTACATTATTACGCTTTCAGTAAAAAGACATTTACTGATGTTTTTTCCATATTCGTTTTTCATCGCAAAAAAAATTTATATTTGAGATATTTGCAAATTTTTTTACCCTTGATTGATGATAATTTAAATATACTTGTGTATAAAATGTTTTACACAACAGTTTCATGTAATTGAAAATAAAATATTTTAACATCAATTAAATGTTCAAAATAGAATAATATTTTTCATAGTATAATATTAAATTACAAGGATGTAATGTGATACAAATGATTCTTAAATAAGGCCAGACTAGACACGGGAATATATACAATTCTATGCACATAAAGATGGATAATAATTTTCATGTTCATCAAAACTATTGTGACGGCACTTTGGAAGTCCTTTGTCATGGGGAGAAGGTCTGAGAAAAAAGAATCCAAAGCTAGTTTGTTAAACTCATGAATTGAAGTTTTATAAAGACAAATAAAACTTGCTAAGCGTATGAAAACATTTCCGGAGAAAATCACCATAAATATTTAGATATCAAGTAATCCATCCATAGCAATGTGTTCTTTTTGTAAATCAAGTTGTCAATCTTGATGATGCCATATATATTGTAGCTCAAATTCATAATTTTAATTTCCTAAGAAATAAGAACACCACAATTGTAATCAAACAAATATAAAGAAATATAACTTAAAGCAAACCACATAAAAATATTAGAATACCATCGAAAAAAATATTGTGAAAACGGCAAAAAAAATCAGTAGTGCATGTAATAGTTAAAGTCCCTTTGTGACTTCAAAACTACTAGCATAAGTGTGAACACAAGTGACTCATTACTACAATCTTTAGCAGTTCCATATTATAAGCATGTAAATAGCCGTGCCAATTTCTCCATTTTAAGAATAAAAGTACATAAAATAATTTTAAAAGCAACAATTATCAACGGGTAAGTCATACCTCAATTTTGCAATCATGGTATGACATCTTTTGCTCATCCAAGTCTTTTGCAGCTCATCCTATTAGTAAATACATAAAAAAGATTTAAACATCTGCTAGAAAAGGATAAAAAATGAGGAACCACACTCAATATATACCTTCAAGACAATGTTCTTAAAGATAACTTAAAATACTTTCTAATGGAAACAAAATACAGTACTAAACTCACATAATTTATGCTGATGTTTCAACTTTATATCTTTGACAAGCTCGATAAGCATTCATAGTATCTGCTTCAAAACCTTGAACTGAAAGATAAATTATAAGTCAGATTGTATGAAATGAAACGAAGATCTTTTAACCATAGTAGAATTAGGGCTATTAACGAATCGAACATAAACGAACGCAGGTTGTTCGTGTTTGTTTGTTAAAAATTTTGGAGTGTTCATGTTCGTTTGTTAAGATTTTTGAAAATCATGTTCGTGTTCGTTTGTTAAGCGTTCATTAGTGTTCGTTAATGTTCGCGAACACGTCCACGAACGTATTCGTTTATGTTAACGAACATGTTCGCGAACGTGTTATGTTCGCGAACACGTTCATGAACGTGTTAGTTAACGTTAACAAACACGTTCACAAACATGTTTGTTAACAAGCACGTTCACGAACATGTTGATTTACGTTCATGAACATGTTTGTGAACCTTTAATAACCAAACACCTGCACATGTTCATGATCACAATTCGTTCGTGAACAATAAATAATATACGTTCAAGAAATAATCAACGTTCATGATCACAATATAATCTATGTATATATATGTTCGTGAACATTACTAAACGAACACTAAACGAGCTTGTTCACGAACATTATTAAACGAACATGATAGTACTAATTCGCATTGGTAGGATGTATGTACATGTATATGAAAACGTATGTATCAACAAGAAGATCAAATATAGCTCGAAAACTCTCTTTTATTAATGGTGTTCTTCCTTTTAGATGTAGAGAGAAGAAGGAGGAAAAGAGATTTTAGAGAGAGAGTCTAAAGAGTGGCCCCCTTCACTTGAAGGGCTAAATACCCTTTTATAGGGCTACCGAGGTGGCGGGTTTGACCCGTCACCTTTGACCCCGACCTGTAGGCCAAGATCCGAACCGCCAGACCCCGACCCGATCTTAAGCGATGGCACGGACCCGGGGTATATAACCTATCATAAAGCCCCCTAAGCCTGTGCTCTAACAAAGAGTTAACGAGGAAGGGTTCGGGCTGGAAAAACTGGTTACACGGTCTGTGACATGTGCCGGTTGCCTCGTTAAAATCTTAGGCTAACAAAAAACCCAATGGGAAAAAACTTTAGCCAAGAGAAAAGAGAACGACGCTAAACACAATCTAGTGGACCAAAAAGGGAGCGCCCGACCCAGTGGATGGACTTGCAACGCAACTTGCGAAAGGTTAAACTCAATCGGTCCAATGAGTAGACTGCTGAGCGTAACCGGGCAGTCGATTCGACTGCGATCCAGAGATCTATCTAACCAACTACGGGGTTGGACCTGCTCACGACCGAGAGATTGGATCTACTCGGGCGAAACGCTACTCGAGCGAAACGAACGCGATTACCCAACCTGGTTTGGTGCGAAAGCATCGAGCTACACCCACAACGTCGACAATCGGGAAACGATATCACGATCGGGAAAGCCAGTGGTGGCAAAGCCTACCAAACTGGTCTAAGAAACGTCTACCTCGTAGGGCTTAAAGCCGAGATATGACCTCTAGCCAACTAGATCGGTGGTGGTAATGCTGACCTAACCGAATTTAGAACGCCAGAGGTGGCAACGCCCTGAAAAACGGCATCGCTAAGGAGCGATACATACACATCGCCGAAAAGCAGTAAAACATCGCTAAAACGCGGTACCGCCCAGAGGCAGTAAACACATCACTAAAGAGCGGCAAAAACATCGCAAGAAGCGGTAAATACATTGCTAGAAAGTGGCATCGCTAAGAAGCGGTAAACACATCGCCTAAAAGCGGAAAAAACATCGTTAAAACGCGGCATCGCTAAGAGGCAGTATATACATCGTCTAAAAGCGGAGAAAACATCGCTAAACCGCGGCATCGCTAAGAAGCGGTAAACACATCGCTAAAAGCGGCATCGCTAAGACGCGGGAAATACATCACCTAAAAGCGGAAAAATCATCGCTAAAACGCGGCATCGCTAAGAAGCGATAAACACATCGCTAAAGCGGCATCGCTAAGAGGCGGTAAATACATCGCCTAAAAAGCAACATCACTAAGAAGCGGAATATACATCGCTAAGAAGCGGCGACACTAAGAAGTGGAATATACATCGCTAAGAAGCGGCATCGCCAAGAAGTGGAATATACATCGCTAAGAAGCGGCATCGCCAAGAGGTGGAATATACATCACTGAGAAGCGGCATCGCCAAGAGGCGGTAAACACATCGCTAAAAAGCGACATCACTAAGAAGTGGTACCTACTGGTATAACCGGACTCATAGCTCCGGTGGTGGCAATGCCGACCTAACCAGTCGTAGAGTGCCAGTGGTGGAGAGGCCAACCTAGCTGGTCTTAGAAAAGTCAGAGGTGGCAATGCCGACCTACCCGGTCCAAAAAAGCGCGTAGCTTACTTTCACTTCCCACCGGAGGTGGCAGTGCCGACCTACTCGGTTTAAAAAATTGCATAGCTTACTTTCATTTCCCGCCGGAGGTGGCAGTGCCGACCTACTCGGTCTAAAAAAGTGCGTTGGCCGACCGGGCGCATGGCCTCAGGCGATCCACATAAAACTTTCACTTCTCGCCGGAGGTGGTAGTGCCGACCTACTCGGACTAAAAAAGTGTGTTGGCCGACCAGGCGCATGGCCTCGGGCGATCCACATAAAACTTTCACTTCTCGCCGGAGGTGGTAGTGTCGATAATCAAAAGAGTCAACAAAGTCTGATTGATACACATTAATCCTTGGAGAGGAAGATTGGTGATTTGAATGCAAATGTAAAAGGAGTCCTCAATGAATTCTTTCTTCAACTTTCTCAAGCCCTCAAGAATGATAGACAAGCCAATCAAGTGGTTTCCGTGAATCAAAGCCAAGGTATTCTCAAAGTGGTTCATCAACAAGAAGATCGAATAAGGGATGTTCACATAGATCTTGACTCCATCAACACCAAAGTTGGATGTCTTCGTGGTTCCTATGACATTATTTCACAGTCTGTTTCTTCCCTTAGAGAATCAGTGCATATGTTAGTTGATTACACCAAAAAGGGGGAAGAGAGATTCAGTCATTTGGAAGGAATGTTAGAGCAAATCATGACTGACATGGCTACCAAAACTGTTGGTGCATCTAGCAGTAGAGGAGGAGGCAGAATTGGCAGAAGCAATATTTCACGAAAAGGATGACTAGAATACTGGTTTGGTGGTGGTGATGCAAGCAGTCCAGGTGGATCTAGCAGTGCCAATACCACTAATAGATCTTTTTGTGACATTGTGTGTGCAGGTGGAAATCAAGAGCAAATTAACTGGTACAACAAAGCAGCTCTCTATTTGGAATCCACACCAAGAGATGGCAGAGTTGAAATGCCACAATTGGTAAATCTCAATGATCTACCTAAAGGGATGAAAAAGAGTGGTCCAAGTGACCAAAATATGTGGGTTTCAATGGAGAATTTTAGAAGAATCAAAAGCTATGCAAGGTCCTTAATGATCATGGTACTTCTAGACTACATCAAGGTGAATGATGTTGAACTACAAGGAGATAGAAGTCTAGAAGAATGCGTCGTTTGGTATGAAGAAAATGCACTGACCGGAGACAACATCATTGAAGCCTTCAACTACTATGTGAATGGGCAGGTATGCAAAGACTATGCAATTAGTGATAACTTTGTTGAAATCAAGAAGCATATCAATCATGTGTTAGAAGAAAGGAGGAACAAAATTATCTAGTAATTTGTAATTGATGTTACAATGTTTTTGGTTGATCTGCAGACTCCTAAGTATGATCATGAATTACTTGCTATAAATCTGATTATGATGCTTATGGTATATATTTTTTTTGTTATCTTAGTTTGTTTTGGAAGGTAAGTTTTTAGCTTAGCTTGTATCAAATCGCATAAATTCGAAAGAAGGAAAGAATATTTTAGAAACAACTTGAAAATCAAGTTGAAACAAAATATCAAATTGAAGACCTAAAATCAAGTTGAAACAAAATATCAAATTGAAGACCTACCATTGTCAACAATATCAGGCTACAAGATTCAAACTTCAAATACTAAAATATCCCACTCCAAAGGATATATTTGGTTATCTATAAAAAGGCCATGAAGACTTGAAGAAAATATGACAATGAGATAGAGGTGAATACAAAAAATACAAGAGAACATACGGGTGAACAAGTGCAAGTGCTAAATATTCATTGAGATATCTAGAAGATAGACTTAGTCTGAATAGTCTCAAAAGAGTATAGTTGTGTGCAAAATACTCTAGTGAGTGTAGCTGTGTGCAAAACACTCGTAGTTGCTAGGTATAGCTGTGTGCAAAACACTTAGTTGGCATTGAGTATAGCTGTGTGTGAAATACTCGTTGTTGAGTGTAGCTATGTGCGACACACTCGGAGTTGAGTGTAGCTGTGTGCAAGACATCCGAAGGAAGTGCTTGTGTAGCGCTTATTCACTATTGTAACTGTGTGTGGAAAATAGTGAATTACTCCTAGACGTGAATGGAGTAAAGTGGACTAGGAAGATTACGCCACTTCCGAACCACTATAAATAGCCTCTCTCATTTACATACCGCACTTACATAATTCGCTTTATTTATTTATCATCCGACTAACCCGTTTACTATTCACTGTTTATCTTAATCTTTCGAGTTTAGTGTGTTTTCACGTATGCATGTAACTCAAACTTCACATGCTTAATATTTGATTTATTCTAAGCAAGTTTGACGTGTTGCATGTAACATTTATCATACAGTTGACGTGACACGAAATCTTATTTATAGTCTTGAATATTATTGTTAAATATTGAGTGCACCATCTCCTTTAAATATTCAAGATATTCATGTCATCCTCACACCTCATCTGAGCTTATCCTAACACGTGCATGTGATTCAAATTATTGATTGGGCATAACTCTTTACACTTATTTATTCCGCCGTGCATTTCAATTTAATTATATTACTTCTCTATTTACTTGTTATTTAGAGTTGAAATTATCAAAGAGTTATTAATTGTGAAAAAGTTTTAAAAGTCTATTCACCCCCCCTCCCCCCTCTAGACTTTTACCACCCTATCGGGACCAACAATTGGTATCAGAGCCGTTGTCTGTTTGAGTCAATCTTGACTGCTAGACAGATCTCAAAAAAAAAAATCAAGATGATGAAAAGAGATATGGCTCTTGCCCAAAATCTATTGTTTTCCTTAGAAAAATTTGATGATTGGAAAATTCGCATGCAGGTACATTTATCCGCATTACATGATGAAATGTGGGAAATCATCACCAGTGGTCCTATTGAAATTTTGCAAGTCAACACTTCATCCGTACAAACAAGCGAAACTCAACAATACATTCCAAAACCGAAGGTGGAATGGTCTTGTGAAGATAGAACAAGAAATAACTCGGACAATATTGCCAAGGATATTTTGTTTAAGTCTATCGATGACATGATATTTCCAAAAGTTCGAAAATGCCAATCCGCAAAAGAAGTTTGGGAAACGCTTATTCAAATTGGTGAAGGAGACAAGCAAGAAAAGGATAATAAGCTCACCATAGCATTAAAGAAATTCGAGGATTTCAAAATGCTAAACGGCGAGAATATTATCGACATGGAAACAAGATTTGCTAAAATCTTAGGAGAGATTAATGATCTTGGAAAAGATATTAATCAAAAGATAATTTCACTCAAAATCCTACGTGGTCTACCATCTACATGGGACATGATTACATGAAGGCCACGACCATGAGAGATCATAGAGATCTAAAAACTCTATCAACCGATAAGCTTTTTAGTGATCTAAAAGCTTATGAGTTCGAAATGAAATCAAGGATAGTGGAAGATCATGGAGAAAAGAACAATGCACTTATAGCCGAACAACCATCAACTTCAAGGTCAGTACAAAATGTTGAATTAGTGCCTAATGATCAATTTGCTCTCTTTGTCAAGAAATTTAAGAAATTCATGAAGAGAATCAACTACAAGAAAAATCCACAAGGAAAATCGTGGAATGCAACAAAGAATTCGACGAAAGAAATAGTTGAGGAAGATTCAAATTTGTGTTACAATTGTAGAAAACCTGGTCATTTTGCAGCAAGTTGTCCACACCCCAAGGTAAATAAAAGTCATTACACAAATATTTCTAAAACTCTCAACAGGAAGAATTCAAGACCAAAGATAAAAGATTCACAAAGGAGAGAAGAAAAGCGCTTATTAGTGACCCACTTGAGACAAGTGTGTCAGAGATCGAGGAATCTTCAAGTGATGAAAGTGACACCTCAAAAGATGACAATGCAATGTTTTGCATGAGTATCTCCAACAACTCATCCTACGAGGACATGTGTCTTATGACAAATGAAAATGAAGAAAATGAGGTAACATCTAATTCTTATGACTCTGTAAATTCCTCATTCTCTAGAGAGTCCTTCTTTCACTTAATGAAAGATTGTCAAACCGTAATGGACACTCACTCTCAACTCAAAGAGCGCAATAATCTTTTAATTCTTGAAAAAGATGAATTAAATGAAAAATTGCAAAATGCTCTACTCGAAGTGAAAGACTTGAAGGATAAAATTATTTGCCTTCAAGAAGAGTGTAAATCAAGGGATGTGAGAGAACACAACCTTAGAGATGTTATAGCAACATTTACACATTCATCCAAAATAATGGACAAAATGGTAAATATGCAAAAACACTCAAGTGATAAATCCGGACTTGGTTATGATCCTTCGTGTTCTCAAGCCTCTGAGAAATTGACCAATTCTACTATTACTTTAAATAATAAAGTCAAAGTAGTAAAATTTGTAAAAGGTCAAGAAAGCACAGTGAGACAAGGATTTGGTTATCAAACTAATGCCAAATTTAATGCTGCAAGGCCGAAGCCTCAAAGAAATAATATTTCGCCTAAGCAGTATATAAAAAGGCAAAAGTTTGTTCCTAAATGGAAACACACCAATGAATCTAGTGCACAAAGCCCTCATAGGAAAACGGGAAGAAATCCGAGAATTGAGGCAGGGAGATTTTATCCCTCTGAACAAGATTGGTTTGATTATATTAAACCATGGACTAAGTCCAAATTTAATGCCTATCATAGGCTCAAACAATCTACTTCCCAAGTGCCAAAAAGTCGAGTCAATTTTCAAAAACCGGCACCAAAAGTATTTTCAAAAATCAATTATGATTATAAAGTGTTTAATGGTTACCAATCACCTAAACTTAGATCAATGAGTACAAGGTGGATTTGGCTACCAAAGATGACTAACACCCAAGGACTCAAATCATGTTGGGTACCTAAAAATGTGTAATTTATTTGCAGGAAATTTGGTACTTCGATAGTGGATGTTCTAGACACATGACTGGAAATAAATCTAGTCTTGTGGACTTTAAAAATATCGAAGGACCAAAAGTCATATTCAGAGGAAATGAACGACACGGCATAGCCAAAAGAATTGGTACAATATTTCGCAATGGTTTAAAAATTGAAGATGTATCCTTTGTTGAAGTTCTAAAATTCAACTTGTTAAGTACAAGTCAATTTTGTGACAAAGGATATCTAGTAGAATTCTTCAAAGACAAATGTCAAGTGAAGAATAATTCCTCGGGAGAAGTTGTGCTAGAAGGAATAAGGAAGAAAAATATGTATGTGGTTGATTGGAACACGACAAAAGAATCACTATGTCTACTAGCAAACAACTCACACGCAACAAGTTGGGAACGACACAGAAAGTTGAATCATCTAAACTTCAAGACCATCAACAAGCTAGCAAGAAACAAACTCGTTGAAGGTCTACCCGACATTGTTTACAAGAAAGATCAAATATGTGATGTTTGCCAAAGAAGAAAGCAAATCAAGTCATCATTCAAATTCAAAGCTCAAGAATCTTCAACAAGACCGTACCGCTAAGTCTACTACACATGGATCTATTTGGTCCAATAGACCCAATAAGTCTAAGTGGTAAGAAATATACATTAGTTGTTGTTGATGATTTTTCCAGGTACACATGGACGATATTTCTCAAGAAGAAAAATGAAGTGGAGCAAAAGTTGCCAGAATTACTTAAGCTACTACAAAACGAGAAAGACTTGAAGATTGCAAAAATCCGAACTGATCGTGGAACTGAGTTCATGAATCAAGTAATTCAAGCCTACTGCAATTCTCAAGGAATTCTACATCAATTATCTGTCGCACGTACACCACAACAAAATGGTGTAGCCGAAAGAAGAAATTGAACGCTGAAAGAAGCCGCACGTGTGATGATTACGTCAGCCGAGCTACCTAAAAGATATTGGGCTGAAGCAATCAACACCGCATGTTATACGCAGAATCGAAGCTTGATACACAAGTCTTACAATAAGACTCCGTACGAGTTATGGAAAGGGAGAAAACCTAAACTCAACTATTTTCATACGTTTGGTATCAAATGTTTTATTCTTAATAATGGTAAAACATATCTAAAGACTTTTGATGAGCGTGCAGATGAAGGAATATTTTTGGTATATTCATCTACCAGTAAAGCCTTCAGGGTATTGAACAAAAGATCAATGGTGGTAGAAGAATCAATCCATGTTACATTTGATGAAGTCCACAAAAAGGAAACCCAGAGCAACAAAAATGATCAGAAAAGTTGTCAAGTTGAAAAATCATTTAATGATACTGACATATCTTTTAAAGATCATATTGTGCAGGGAATAGAGCAATTGGACAATGATTGCAATAGTGAAGGACACGTGGAAGCAAATGAAGATCCACACGTGGGAACTCTAAACTCTCAAGCAGAAGTACAAGTTGGAGAACAATCTGATGAGCAAAATGAGTCTACCTCCAACTTACCTACTAAACAAGGAAACGTGGAAAATCCATGCAATCCACAACCTGACTTGAGATGGCTCAAAAATCACCCTCCAAAGCTAGTAATTGGAGATCCACGAGAAGGAGTAAAAACAAGATCCTCAAACATAGATGCTTTATTTTCTTGTTTTCTTTCTCAGGTGGAACCCACAAGTACTGAAGAAGCCCTAAATGATCCGGACTAGATTAATTCAATGCAAGAAGAGCTGGATCAATTCAAAAGAAATGACGTATGGGAATTAGTTCCAAGACCCGAAAATTACAATGTAATTGGAACCAAATGGGTCTTCCGGAACAAAGCCCATGAAGAATGAATTGTTGTTCGAAATAAAGCAAGATTAGTGGCAAAAGGAATCACAAGAAGAAGGAATAGACTTCGACAAAACATTTGCACCCGTTGCAAGACTTGAAGCCATCAGAATATTTCTAGCTTATGTCGTGTACAAGAATTTCACAGTTTACCAAATGGACGTGAAAAGTGCATTTTTGAATGGCTTACTTAAAGAAGAAGTCTACGTCGAACAACCACCCGATTTTGAGGTAAAAGGTGATATTAATAAGGTCTACAAATTAAAAAAAGGCGTTATATGGGTTAAAACAAGCACTGAGAGCTTGGTATGACACCTTATCAACGTTCTTAATTAAATGTGGATTCACAAAAGGCCTTGTTGATAAAACCTTATTTAGAATTCAAGAAAATGATCATATTTTGTTGGTACAAATTTACGTTGATGATATTATTTTTGGAAGTACTAATAAAACTTTATGTGAGAAATTTTCTAAAAGCTCATGCAGAATATGTTTGAGATGAGCATGATGTGAGAGTTGAACTACTTTCTTGGTTTACAAGTAAAGCAACTGAATGATGGAATATTCATCAATCAGGCCAAATACACAAGAGATCTTATTAAGAAGTTTGGTCAAGATGGAAAATCCTCATTCAAAATCCTGATGAGCACGCCTTTAAGATTGGATAAAGATGATGAAGGCAAAGACGTTGACGAAAAGAAATATCGAGGAATGATTGGATCATTACTATACCTCACTGCAAGTCGACCAGATATATCTTACTCAGTGGGAGTATGTGCTAGGTTCCAATCAAAGCCAAAAGAAAGTCATTTTCTTGCTACCAAGAAAATCATTCGATATCTAAAAGGAACAATCAATGTGGGATTATGGTATCCCAAAGAAGGTAATTTTACACTAACTGGTTTTTCAGATGCAGATTTTGCAGGGTGTAAAATCGATCGAAAAAGTACCTCAGGGACATGCCAGTTCTTAGGGGGAGTTGTTGTGCACAAATTCTTTGGATGAAGCAGCAATTAAAAGATTATGGTGTAAATTGCGAAGATGTTAGCATATTTTGTGATAATACAAGTGCTATCGCAATCACTCAAAATCCCGTGCTACATTCAAGAACTAAACACATTGACGTGAGACATCATTTTAACCGTGATCACATCGAAAAGAAGAATCTGAGAATAGAATATATTCCAACGGAGAATCAAACAGCTGATATTCTCACAAAGCCCTTGTGCAAATCAAGGTTTGCAAAATTGAGACACGAGATGGGCATGATCGAACTGAGCTAAGTCACTAAATCTCATTTAACTATGTTAGTGTTTTGAGTCTAAAACCCCAACATGTAATTGGCAAAATTATTATGGCAAAATTAGATAGGTTTTCAATTTTAGAGTCTGTCAGAGTTTGAAGACTGAAGTTTTGATTGATCAGATAATCCGTCAGAGCATCTCAGAATCAAAATCGTTGGAGATCATCTATTGAAGACGCGTATGAGCTGGCAAACGCGGTTTTGAGGTGATATTTCAAGAAAGAATATCAGTAAATCATCTCTCCTTAGGTATGGACGAAATCTCCTTAAAAAATCAAGATTGATTAGCTATACAAGTCCTACCTTTTACATCCAGAGCTATTTTTGGAGAGAATCAAAGACAAGAAGTATTTATGCATACAAGTCTTCATAAGTTAGGGTCGAATGCTTTGAAGCCAATACTCTTAATACTAAAAGAATACACAGCTCTGGCTATTCCATTCCTTCTCAAGAAATACAGTTCATGGTGCTTAAGAAGATGAACTTGAGAAGAATCAATCATGCCTAAACAGTTAAACCAGTGGACGCGAAGATCACTCAGTTGTGGGAACAACGTGGGACTGCGTCAGTGAAGCGGACTGCACCAGAATTAGCTCTCTATTGAAGGGATTTCATTGGACTTCTAGATGCGCGGCTCTCCGACTTCAACAATCCACTAAACCTCTGTAGACTGGGTACTGACCTTGTGTGGGGCACTTGGGTGAGATCGTTTTTCTCTACCTTTGTACATTGAATTATGAGTTAGTGGATTGGACGCAACGGTGATCGTCCCCTAGACGTAGATACACACTGTATCGAACTGGGTAAACAATATTTTGTGTCTTTTACTTCTGTTAGATTTAATTTCCGCACCAAGACTATTCACTAATCTACAACAGTGCTAAGTCAATCACTCAAACAGAATCATACTGAAATATTCTCTAGACACAATATTTAACACAAATAACAGTGCTAAGCCAATCACTCAAACAGAATCATACTGAAATATTCTCTAGACACAATATTTAACACAAATACAGTAATTACAAACTATAAGCTCAATTTTTTTAAATGTTCTTATATGTATCATTTTTTTTTGTCACATTTTTTTAAAATTAATTTCTTATGTGTCCAACATGCACCTAAATGTCACTTTCTAGTATCTAGGATAATTTGTCTTAAATATTATGTTTTATTTTTATTTTTTTTGCATAAATACCTTTCTCTTTAACGTGTGTATATAAATATTTCCAAGATTTTCTTACATGCAATATCTACCTTATTTATGTGTGACAAGATAGTTGTGGTGATTGCCTATTAGCTTAAATAAGAGCATCTAGTTATGGTAGTTGAAAGCATTTACTCCATCACATTTATTTAGTTGTCTCTTATATTTTTTTTATTTCTTTTAAATTTTTTCGGCCACTATCACTATCTTCTATTATCTTTATTATTATTATTATTATAGTTATTGGAATAGACTTAGTATTATTTGTTTATGTGGCAGGTCAAAAATGATTCTATACTTCTAAATTTGGCACCACAAAGCAGACAAATCGAATGGAGAACATAAAACCTAGACTGACAATTAGTATGTCAACGAGTGGAATTCCAAAAATACCCCTCAACACTTAGAAGCCCTAAACCATAAGTGAACGACCTCTTCGTAAAAACACCCCTTCCACTCAAACCGGTCAAAATGTCAAAAGTCATCATCTTCTCCACTTTACAACCTTTCCAAACACATTTGAAACTCTTCATCTTCCATAGCCGAACTCTTTCAAAACTCTTACATCCCTCAATCCTCAACTACACAATGGAAACAATCGGTCAATCAAGCTCACAAGTCCATGAAGAACAACCCGTGCAGATTAATCTCACCAAACTGGCCACCAATGTCAAAGCCGGAGGAAGTTTCGACCCTACTGGATTTCTCAAAAATGCCAAAAATTCAGAGCTTGCCCAAAGGATCATCCATTCAATACAAAACAGTGGTCTAATGAGGTTATGTTCCTATTCCTACTCTGGATATTATTGTGAGGATGTAGCCGACTTCTATGTCAATGCCAAGGTGAACGGTTATACCGTTGAGTCCACTGTTAATGGAACTCCCATCTCCATTGGAGAAAATGAGTTATTTTCAACCTTTGGACTGCCTATATCTACATCGGAACAACCTTTGCTAGATTTAGACATGCATGTATATGACCGAACTGAGGTCTAGACAGAGATTAGGAATAAGAAATCATCTGTTGAACCTAATCTATCTGGAGATAAAAATGATTTGAAGCCGGAATATGAAATGTTGATCAATGTGATATACAAGTGTATTCTGTACAAAATAAATAGTATGCAAGATATATCTCCAAAAAGAATTGGTTTTTTGCATGCTATTATGACTGGTGTTAAGGCAAATTGGAGTAAGTTGGTATTGAGCAGAATATGTCATTTTGTTAAGGGAGCAAAAATCAAGAACGGGAGGTTTAGCCATGTGTTAGGATTTGGTTTGTTAATTGGTGAAATCCTAAAACACAAAGGGTTGATCATGAGAGCAAGGAAACCTTTTGGAAACAATAGGGTTCTTTACAAAGACTTTGAGGTGATAGATGAGTCTAACAAGAGAAAAAGAAAAACCCGAGCACTACCCGCCAGAAAAAGATTGGTAGAAGACATAATCAATGAAAATCCTCCATCAGAACCCCAAGCCAATGACCCTCCTAGCCACACTCATACTTCTAGCCACAATCCCAATCCAAGCAACACTCATACATCTAGCCACAATGACCAAAACCTAAGCCAAACTCACACCACAAGTCAATCAAAACTCCAACCAAAATAATGTCCCAAATAACCCAACCTCTCGGGTAGAAACCATGGAGGAAGTTCAAAGTGAGATCATATGTCAATATGAAGGGTTAGACTCAGTTTTGGTGAGTGAATAC
The DNA here is from genome assembly GCF_001879475.1 of Ipomoea nil. Taxonomy (NCBI): domain Eukaryota; kingdom Viridiplantae; phylum Streptophyta; class Magnoliopsida; order Solanales; family Convolvulaceae; genus Ipomoea; species Ipomoea nil. Next base: position 1,177,617 of record NW_017617577.1, read on the forward strand.
CAAAGAGTACTGAATTGAAGGGATTGGAGAGTTGGTACATATCAAGAGTTGATGTCACGTGGACCTAGCATGGAGAATGAGGAAATATTTGCTTTAAATTGGATTGATTGTCATGTTATTTCTCAAGCAACAAGGAATTCAGTTATTAATGCTGCCTTTCTAGCCAAACTGAAAGCAAAAATGGTCGAGCAAGTTCAAGCTCATGAAGTCCAAGGAAATCTGCCTACTAGGAATGATTTTTTTAAATGATGATGAAATCGATCGAGTAATGGAGATGTCTCGACACATCACAGATCCGGAACTGGCAAGTGGCTCTCAAACTGAATTCTTTGGTCAGTTTACTGGTCAAGGAAATGATATTATGAGTCCAAATTATCTTGATATTGATCTATATGATGTGAGTGTTTTGAATCAGACTGAGGTGAGCCATGCACAAATTGAAATCCAAGCCATGCAAGGAAGTCAACACACTGAAGAAGGACATTCTCAACATTTTGAGAGTGGTCAAGATGACACATTTGTGCTTGAGCATTTTACCCCAGAAAGAGCAAGGCAGGAACAAGAAGAATGTCAATTGCCTGGTGACAACTCAGCTCAAGGAAGAGCAAGCTCTCAACACACTGTCCAAGAACTAAATCATGAAGCTACTATATCGGATGACAACCTGAAGAAACTGGAGAATGTCATTCTCAGTTTAGTAGACAAGATGGAAGATTTTATCCAATGAATCTATACTCAAGTTGATCATGTTATCCACACTCACACGGGAAAGCTTGAAGAATCATTTGTCGATAATCAAAAGAGTCAACAAAGTCTGATTGATACACATTAATCCTTGGAGAGGAAGATTGGTGATTTGAATGCAAATGTAAAAGGAGTCCTCAATGAATTCTTTCTTCAACTTTCTCAAGCCCTCAAGAATGATAGACAAGCCAATCAAGTGGTTTCCGTGAATCAAAGCCAAGGTATTCTCAAAGTGGTTCATCAACAAGAAGATCGAATAAGGGATGTTCACATAGATCTTGACTCCATCAACACCAAAGTTGGATGTCTTCGTGGTTCCTATGACATTATTTCACAGTCTGTTTCTTCCCTTAGAGAATCAGTGCATATGTTGGTTGATTACACCAAAAAGGGGGAAGAGAGATTCAGTCATTTGGAAGGAATGTTAGAGCAAATCATGACTGACATGGCTACCAAAACTGTTGGTGCATCTAGCAGTAGAGGAGGAGGCAGAATTGGCAGAAGCAATATTTCACGAAAAGGATGACTAGAATACTGGTTTGGTGGTGGTGATGCAAGCAGTCCAGGTGGATCTAGCAGTGCCAATACCACTAATAGATCTTTTTGTGACATTGTGTGTGCAGGTGGAAATCAAGAGCAAATTAACTGGTACAACAAAGCAGCTCTCTATTTGGAATCCACACCAAGAGATGGCAGAGTTGAAATGCCACAATTGGTAAATCTCAATGATCTACCTAAAGGGATGAAAAAGAGTGGTCCAAGTGACCAAAATATGTGGGTTTCAATGGAGAATTTTAGAAGAATCAAAAGCTATGCAAGGTCCTTAATGATCATGGTACTTCTAGACTACATCAAGGTGAATGATGTTGAACTACAAGGAGATAGAAGTCTAGAAGAATGCGTCGTTTGGTATGAAGAAAATGCACTAACCGGAGACAACATCATTGAAGCCTTCAACTACTATGTGAATGGGCAGGTATGCAAAGACTATGCAATTAGTGATAACTTTGTTGAAATCAAGAAGCATATCAATCATGTGTTAGAAGAAAGGAGGAACAAAATTATCTAGTAATTTGTAATTGATGTTACAATGTTTTTGGTTGATCTGCAGACTCCTAAGTATGATCATGAATTACTTGCTATAAATCTGATTATGATGCTTATGGTATATATTTTTTTTGTTATCTTAGTTTGTTTTGGAAGGTAAGTTTTTAGCTTAGCTTGTATCAAATCGCATAAATTCGAAAGAAGGAAAGAATATTTTAGAAACAACTTGAAAATCAAGTTGAAACAAAATATCAAATTGAAGACCTAAAATCAAGTTGAAACAAAATATCAAATTGAAGACCTACCATTGTCAACAATATCAGGCTACAAGATTCAAACTTCAAATACTAAAATATCCCACTCCAAAGGATATATTTGGTTATCTATAAAAAGGCCATGAAGACTTGAAGAAAATATGACAATGAGATAGAGGTGAATACAAAAAATACAAGAGAACATACGGGTGAACAAGTGCAAGTGCTAAATATTCATTGAGATATCTAGAAGATAGACTTAGTCTGAATAGTCTCAAAAGAGTATAGTTGTGTGCAAAATACTCTAGTGAGTGTAGCTGTGTGCAAAACACTCGTAGTTGCTAGGTATAGCTGTGTGCAAAACACTTAGTTGGCATTGAGTATAGCTGTGTGTGAAATACTCGTTGTTGAGTGTAGCTATGTGCGACACACTCGGAGTTGAGTGTAGCTGTGTGCAAGACATCCGAAGGAAGTGCTTGTGTAGCGCTTATTCACTATTGTAACTGTGTGTGGAAAATAGTGAATTACTCCTAGACGTGAATGGAGTAAAGTGGACTAGGAAGATTACGCCACTTCCGAACCACTATAAATAGCCTCTCTCATTTACATACCGCACTTACATAATTCGCTTTATTTATTTATCATCCGACTAACCCGTTTACTATTCACTGTTTATCTTAATCTTTCGGGTTTAGTGTGTTTTCACGTATGCATGTAACTCAAACTTCACATGCTTAATATTTGATTTATTCTAAGCAAGTTTGACGTGTTGCATGTAACATTTATCATACAGTTGACGTGACACGAAATCTTATTTATAGTCTTGAATATTATTGTTAAATATTGAGTGCACCATCTCCTTTAAATATTCAAGATATTCATGTCATCCTCACACCTCATCTGAGCTTATCCTAACACGTGCATGTGATTCAAATTATTGATTGGGCATAACTCTTTACACTTATTTATTCCGCCGTGCATTTCAATTTAATTATATTACTTCTCTATTTACTTGTTATTTAGAGTTGAAATTATCAAAGAGTTATTAATTGTGAAAAAGTTTTAAAAGTCTATTCACCCCCCCTCCCCCCTCTAGACTTTTACCACCCTATCGGGACCAACAATTGGTATCAGAGCCGTTGTCTGTTTGAGTCAATCTTGACTGCTAGACAGATCTCAAAAAAAAAAATCAAGATGATGAAAAGAGATATGGCTCTTGCCCAAAATCTATTGTTTTCCTTAGAAAAATTTGATGATTGGAAAATTCGCATGCAGGTACATTTATCCGCATTACATGATGAAATGTGGGAAATCATCACCAGTGGTCCTATTGAAATTTTGCAAGTCAACACTTCATCCGTACAAACAAGCGAAACTCAACAATACATTCCAAAACCGAAGGTGGAATGGTCTTGTGAAGATAGAACAAGAAATAACTCGGACAATATTGCCAAGGATATTTTGTTTAAGTCTATCGATGACATGATATTTCCAAAAGTTCGAAAATGCCAATCCGCAAAAGAAGTTTGGGAAACGCTTATTCAAATTGGTGAAGGAGACAAGCAAGAAAAGGATAATAAGCTCACCATAGCATTTAAGAAATTCGAGGATTTCAAAATGCTAAACGGCGAGAATATTACCGACATGGAAACAAGATTTGCTAAAATCTTAGGAGAGATTAATGATCTTGGAAAAGATATTAATCAAAAGATAATTTCACTCAAAATCCTACGTGGTCTACCATCTACATGGGACATGATTACATGAAGGCCACGACCATGAGAGATCATAGAGATCTAAAAACTCTATCAACCGATAAGCTTTTTAGTGATCTAAAAGCTTATGAGTTCGAAATGAAATCAAGGATAGTGGAAGATCATGGAGAAAAGAACAATGCACTTATAGCCGAACAACCATCAACTTCAAGGTCAGTACAAAATGTTGAATTAGTGCCTAATGATCAATTTGCTCTCTTTGTCAAGAAATTTAAGAAATTCATGAAGAGAATCAACTACAAGAAAAATCCACAAGGAAAATCGTGGAATGCAACAAAGAATTCGACGAAAGAAATAGTTGAGGAAGATTCAAATTTGTGTTACAATTGTAGAAAACCTGGTCAGTTTGCAGCAAGTTGTCCACACCCCAAGGTAAATAAAAGTCATTACACAAATATTTCTAACTCTCAACAGGAAGAATTCAAGACCAAAGATAAAAGATTCACAAAGGAGAGAAGAAAAGCGCTTATTAGTGACCCACTTGAGACAAGTGTGTCAGAGATCGAGGAATCTTCAAGTGATGAAAGTGACACCTCAAAAGATGACAATGCAATGTTTTGCATGAGTATCTCCAACAACTCATCCTACGAGGACATGTGTCTTATGACAAATGAAAATGAAGAAAATGAGGTAACATCTAATTCTTATGACTCTGTAAATTCCTCATTCTCTAGAGAGTCCTTCTTTCACTTAATGAAAGATTGTCAAACCGTAATGGACACTCACTCTCAACTCAAAGAGCGCAATAATCTTTTAATTCTTGAAAAAGATGAATTAAATGAAAAATTGAAAAATGCTCTACTCGAAGTGAAAGACTTGAAGGATAAAATTATTTGTCTTCAAGAAGAGTGTAAATCAAGGGAAGTGAGAGAACACAACCTTAGAGAGGTTATAGCAACATTTACACATTCATCCAAAATAATGGACAAAATGGTAAATATGCAAAAACACTCAAGTGATAAAACCGGACTTGGTTATGATCCTTCGTGTTCTCAAGCCTCTAAACCTCTGTAGACTGGGTACTGACCTTGTGTGGGGCACTTGGGTGAGATCGTTTTTCTCTACCTTTGTACATTGAATTATGAGTTAGTGGATTGGACGCAACGGTGATCGTCCCCTAGACGTAGATACACACTGTATCGAACTGGGTAAACAATATTTTGTGTCTTTTACTTCTGTTAGATTTAATTTCCGCACCAAGACTATTCACTAATCTACAACAGTGCTAAGTCAATCACTCAAACAGAATCATACTTAAATATTCTCTAGACACAATATTTAACACAAATAACCGTGCTAAGCCAATCACTCAAACAGAATCATACTGAAATATTCTCTAGACACAATATTTAACACAAATACAGAAATTACAAACTATAAGCTCAATTTTTTTTAAATGTTCTTATATGTATCATTTTTTTTTGTCACATTTTTTTAAAATTAATTTCCTATGTGTCCAACATGCACCTAAATGTCACTTCCTAGTATCTAGGATAATTTGTCTTAAATACTATGTTTTATTTTTATTTTTTTTGCATAAATACCTTTCTCTTTAACCGTGTGTATATAAATATTTACAAGATTTTCTTACATGCAATATCTACCTTATTTATGTGTGACAAGATAGTTGTGATGATTGCCTATTAGCTTAAATAAGAGCATCTAGTTATGGTAGTTGAAAGCATTTACTCCATCACATTTATTTAGTTGTCTCTTATATTTTTTTTTATTTTTTTTTAATTTTTTCGTCCACTATCACTATCTTCTATTATCTTTATTATTATTATTATTGTTGTTGTTATTAGAATAGACTTAGTATTATTTGTTTATGTGGCAGGTCAAAAATGATTCTATACTTCTAAATTTGGCACCACAAAGCAGACAAATCGAATGGAGAACATAAAACCTAGACTGACAATTAGTATGTCAACGAGTGGAATTCCAAAAATACCCCTCAACACTTAGAAGCCATAAACCATAAGTGAATGACCTCTTCGTAAGGAAAAAATAAACAGTATTTTTTGAGATCATAAACAACAAATTCAAAATTTATTTGAATTGCATTGTTTATGATCTCAAAAAAATATCTTTAGCTTAGCGTGCTGATCATCATATCACTGCCCGCTGCCATGGCAACAGAATTGCAAGCCTCAATATTATTGATTGTGTTATGTGCATTACCGTGTGTATTTGGCGGCGATTCAGCGCATGGATGGTTGGATGCTCATGCCACCTTTTATGGCCCCCCTGAGGGAACCATTGGCGGGGCTTGTGGGCTTGAGCAGTTTATGGAAACCTATTCCCCATACACTACAGCTTTGAGCGCAGCATTGTTCAACAATGCAGCAAGCTGCGGAGCCTGCTACGAAATAAAATGCGTAAATAGCACAGGGCAATGCAAGACACCCTAAAAGCCCATCATCGTTACAGCCACCGATCTTTGCCCGACGGGCGACGAAAAATGGTGCGCTCCGCCACAGGCACATTTTGACCTATCTATGCCTGCATATCTCCAAATTGCAGAGTACAAAGCCGGGGTTGTTCCGGTGTTCTATCGCAGGGTTCCATGCATGAGAAAAGGAGGAGAGCGGTTTACGATGTCAGGACATCATTTCTTCAACCTAGTGACGGTGTCAAATGTTGGAGGAAGCGGGGATGTTTCAAAGGTGGAGGTGAATGCTGAAGGGGAGGAGAAGTGGGTACCGCTGAAACGCAACTGGGGTGAGAAATGGGAGACCAATGCAATGCTGTCTGGGAAATCTCTCAATTTTAGGGTCACCACAAATGATGGGAAAGCAGTCACTTCCCAGAATGTCGCCCCCAAGTCCTGGCAGTACGGCCAGACATTCGAAGGCCAAAACTGTAGATAAAACTTGCCAATAATGCACAATGCACATCACATCACTTCTAAAATCTTAGGTTTCATTTCTGCATATGTAAATGCACGGCAGTGTACGTTGAAAATAATTGAGATACATACGCAAGCAAAATTTCCTTTCAAAAAAAATAAATAAATAAATAAATAAAAATTTAAAAAAAAAATGACCTCTTCGTAAAAACACCCCTTCCACTCAAACCGGTCAAAATGTCAAAAGTCATCATCTTCTCCACTTTACAACCTTTCCAAACACATTCGAAACTCTTCATCTTCCATAGCCGAACTCTTTCAAAACTCTTACATCCCTCAATCCTCAACTACACAATGGAAACAATCGGTCAATCAAGCTCACAAGTCCATGAAGAACAACCCCTGCAGATTAATCTCACTAAACTGGCCACCAATGTCAAAGCCGGAGGAAGTTTCGACCCTACTGGATTTCTCAAAAATGCCAAAAATTCAGAGTTTGCCCAAAGGATCATCCATGCAATACAAAACAGTGGTCTAATGAGGTTATGTTCCTATTCCTACTCTGGATATTACTGTGAGGATGTAGCCGACTTCTATGTCAATGCCAAGGTGAACGGTTAGACCGTTGAGTCCACTGTTAATGGAACTCCCATCTCCATTGGAGAAAATGAGTTATTTTCAACCTTTGGACTGCCTATATCTACACCGGAACAACCTTTGCTAGATTTAGACATGCATGTATATGACCGAACTGAGGTCTGGACAGAGATTAGGAATGAGTAATCATCTGTTGAACCTAATCTATCTGGAGATAAAAATGATTTGAAGCCGGAATATGAAATTTTGATCAATGTGATATACAAGTGTATTCTGTGCAAAATAAATAGTATGCAGGATATATCTCCAAAAAGAATTGGTTTTTTGCATGCTATTATGACTGGTGTTAAGGCAAATTAGAGTAAGTTGGTGTTGAGCAGAATATGTCATTTTGTTAAGGGTGCAAAAATCAGGAACGGGAGGTTTAGCCATGTGTTAGGATTTGGTTTGTTAATTGGTGAAATCCTAAAACACAAAGGGTTAATCATGAGAGCAAGGAAACCTTTTGGAAACAATAGGGTTCTTTACAAAGACTTTGAGGTGATAGATGAGTCTAACAAGAGAAAAAGAAAAACCCGAGCACTACCCGCTAGAAAAAGATTGGTAGAAGACATAATCAATGAAAATCCTCCATCAGAAACCCAAGCCAATGACCCTCCTAGCCACACTCACACTTCTAGCCACAATCCCAATCCAAGCAACACTCATACATCTAGCCACAATGACCAAAACCTAAGCCAAACTCACACCACAAGTCAATCAAAACTCCAACCAAAATAATGTCCCAAATAACCCAACCTCTCGGGTAGAAACCATGGAGGAAGTTCAAAGTGAGATCATATGTCAATATGAAGGGTTAGACTCAGTTTTGGTGAGTGAATACCAAAGAGTACTGAATTGAAGAGATTGGAGAGTTGGTACATATCAAGAGTTGATGTCACGTGGACCTAGCATGGAGAATGAGGAAATATTTGCTTTAAATTGGATTGATTGTCGTGTTATTTCTCAAGCAACAAGGAATTCAGTTATTAATGCTGCCTTTCTAGCCAAACTGAAAGCAAAAATGGTCGAGCAAGTTCAAGCTCATGAAGTCCAAGGAAATCTGCCTACTGGGAATGATTTTTTTAAATGATGATGAAATCGATCGAGTAATGGAGATGTCTCGACACATCACAGATCCGGAACTGGCAAGTGGCTCTCAAACTGAATTCTTTGGTCAGTTTACTGGTCAAGGAAATGATATTATGAGTCCAAATTATCTTGATATTGATCTATATGATGTGAGTGTTTTGAATCAGACTGAGGTGAGCCATGCACAAATTGAAATCCAAGCCATGCAAGGAAGTCAACACACTGAAGAAGGACATTCTCAACATTTTGAGAGTGGTCAAGATGACACATTTGTGCTTGAGCATTTTACCCCAGAAAGAGCAAGGCAGGAACAAGAAGAATGTCAATTGCCTGGTGACAACTCAGCTCAAGGAAGAGCAAGCTCTCAACACACTGTCCAAGAACTAAATCATGAAGCTACTACATCGGATGACAACCTGAAGAAACTGGAGAATGTCATTCTCAGTTTAGTAGACAAGATGGAAGATTTTATCCAATGAATCTATACTCAAGTTGATCATGTTATCCACACTCACACGGGAAAGCTTGAAGAATCATTTGTCGATAATCAAAAGAGTCAACAAAGTCTGATTGATACACATTAATCCTTGGAGAGGAAGATTGGTGATTTGAATGCAAATGTAAAAGGAGTCCTCAATGAATTCTTTCTTCAACTTTCTCAAGCCCTCAAGAATGATAGACAAGCCAATCAAGTGGTTTCCGTGAATCAAAGCCAAGGTATTCTCAAAGTGGTTCATCAACAAGAAGATCGAATAAGGGATGTTCACACAGATCTTGACTCCATCAACACCAAAGTTGGATGTCTTCGTGGTTCCTATGACATTATTTCACAGTCTGTTTCTTCCCTTAGAGAATCAGTGCATATGTTGGTTGATTACACCAAAAAGGGGGAAGAGAGATTCAGTCATTTGGAAGGAATGTTAGAGCAAATCATGACTGACATGGCTACCAAAACTGTTGGTGCATCTAGCAGTAGAGGAGGAGGCAGAATTGGCAGAAGCAATATTTCACGAAAAGGATGACTAGAATACTGGTTTGGTGGTGGTGATGCAAGCAGTCCAGGTGGATCTAGCAGTGCCAATACCACTAATAGATCTTTTTGTGACATTGTGTGTGCAGGTGGAAATCAAGAGCAAATTAACTGGTACAACAAAGCAGCTCTCTATTTGGAATCCACACCAAGAGATGGCAGAGTTGAAATGCCACAATTGGTAAATCTCAATGATCTACCTAAAGGGATGAAAAAGAGTGGTCCAAGTGACCAAAATATGTGGGTTTCAATGGAGAATTTTAGAAGAATCAAAAGCTATGCAAGGTCCTTAATGATCATGGTACTTCTAGACTACATCAAGGTGAATGATGTTGAACTACAAGGAGATAGAAGTCTAGAAGAATGCGTCGTTTGGTATGAAGAAAATGCACTGACCGGAGACAACATCATTGAAGCCTTCAACTACTATGTGAATGGGCAGGTATGCAAAGACTATGCAATTAGTGATAACTTTGTTGAAATCAAGAAGCATATCAATCATGTGTTAGAAGAAAGGAGGAACAAAATTATCTAGTAATTTGTAATTGATGTTACAATGTTTTTGGTTGATCTGCAGACTCCTAAGTATGATCATGAATTACTTGCTATAAATCTGATTATGATGCTTATGGTATATATTTTTTTTGTTATCTTAGTTTGTTTTGGAAGGTAAGTTTTTAGCTTAGCTTGTATCAAATCGCATAAATTGGAAAATTGCAAAATTCATTATCATTAAAATCCAAAAATGCGAATAGGAATTTTTTTATTTTTTATTTTTGCTAAAAATACCTTTCCTAGAGTCAAAATCAACTGTCAAACTCTTCATGGCTATGTCAAGTTTAATAAAATCTTTTGAAAATTTTTTTTAAGACAGGCCAAATGATTGAGTATAGGTTTTGGCGTCATCAAAAAGGGGGAAAATTGATAGGAATATTTTTGTAATAAAGTTTTGATGAGCCAAATGTACTTTAGATCCCCTTAGAATTTAAGTATTTAGTATAAGCATCATAATTCAGAATATCAAGTCAGTATGCAAAGGAAAATCTACTACATGAAGAACAAAATTAATTTGGAGAATTAATTTTGGTCCTATAAGTATTCATCTGGAACTGAACTACTAAACAATAGCATTGCAAAGAAAAATCGGATGAGCCTAACGGTGAAATAGTATAAATCCTTACATATAACGATCACACCTGAGATCAATTCCCCCCAAGGACTTATTTTTTATAAGCCGGATTTCAAGAAGAAGCACAATGTCTCAAAAAGAAGCACAATCCCTCAAGTCAAAGAAGCAAGATGCAAAAAGAAGCACAATGTAGCAAGTCAAAGAAGCAAGATGCGAAAAGAAGCACAATGTAGCAAGTCAAAAGAAGTAAGATGTGATTTTAAGCACAATGCGTCTCAAAAGAAGCAAGATGTGACAAAGAAGCAAGAAGATCAGAAATTATATAAATTCCAAAGAATTTATGTTGGTACATCTCACATGTCACAAGAATCCAAAATGCCTAAATATATGATCAGAACGGCGAAAAATTTATGAAGGCATGGCATGGTGAAAAATTTATGAAGGCATGGCATGGATAAAAGATCTTATCCTAGAAATAAATTCTATCAGAAGAACTTATTGCAAAGAGACGTTGGAACTTCAAAATAGACAAGGAAAATAATATTTTAGAAACAACTCGAAAATCAAGTTGAAACAAAATATTATCTTGTCAGGCAAGTTGACAATCAAATCAAATTGAAGACCTACCATTGTCAACAATATCAGGCTACAAGATTCAAACTTCAAATACTAAAATATCCCACTCCAACGGATATATTTGGTTATCTATAAAAAGGCCATGAAGACTTGAAGAAAATATGACAATGAGATAGAGGTGAATACAAAAAATACAAGAGAACATACGGGTGAACAAGTGTAAGTGCTAAATATTCATTGAGATATCTAGAAGAGGGACTTAGTCTGAATAGTCTCAAATTTAGTTGGAGAGAGATACAATTACCTTTGTATTTGTAATTGTAAAAAGAGTATAGTTGTGTGCAAAATACTCTAGTGAGTATAGCTTTGTGAAAAAAACTCGTAGTTGTTAGGTGTAGTTGTGTGCAAAACACTTAGTTGGCGTTGAGTATAGCTGTGTGCGAAATACTCGTTGTTGAGTGTAGCTGTGTGCGACACACTCGGAGTTGGGTGTAGCTGTGTGCAAGACATCCGGAAGAAGTGCTTGTGTAGCGCTTATTCACTATTGTAACTGTGTGTGAAAAATAGTGAATTACTCCTAGACGTGAATGGAGTAAAGTGGACTAGGAAGATTACGCCACTTCCGAACCACTATAAATAGCCTCTCTCATTTACATACCGCACTTACATAATTCGCTTTATTTATTTATCATCCGACTAACCCGTTTACTATTCACTGTTTATCTTAATCTTTCGGGTTTAGTGTGTTTTCACGTATGCATGTAACTCAAACTTCACATGCTTAATATTTGATTTATTCTAAGCAAGTTTGACGTGTTGCATGTAACATTTATCATACGGTTGACGTGACACGAAATCTTATTTATAGTCTTGAATATTATTGTTAAATATTGAGTGCACCATCTCCTTTAAATATTCAAGATATTTATGTCATCCTCACACCTCATCTAAGCTTATCCTAACACGTGCATGTGATTCAAATTATTGATTGGGCATAACTATTTACACTTATTTATTCCGCTGTGCATTTCAATTAATTACTTCTCTATTTACTTGTTATTTAGAGTTGAAATTACCAAAGAGTTATTAATTGTGAAAAAGTTTTAAGTCTATTCAACCCCCCCCCCCCCCCCTCCCCTCTAGACTTTTACCACCCTATCGGGACCAACACCCAGGGAGAAACCTACAGAGGAATCCCCCTGCCACCAAACGTAGGAGAATCCATAGGAAGAAGATCTTAGAGAAGAACCTTAGTAGCCAAGGTAACCCATGTCTCAACAAAACCTATTTTCCTTGCTATATATTATTCATTGGCTCCTTTGATATATGATTCTGTGCTTGAGTATTGATAGAGCTTTGCTTAGGGTTTATATTGTGTTTATGTGATAATCTTGATGTTTATGTGATAATCTTGATGTTCTTGATACTATGATAAATTGAATGATCTTTTATTCTAATTATGTCTAGAACCCTAGGGTTATATCGTGAATTTTGTATTATGATGTTCTTGGTATATTTGGGTGGGATTATGCATGATCGGGTGTTGTGTCTAGCCTAGGACTTTGCATATAGATTTCTTGATGTTCTTGTGATTCCGGATGTCCCTGAATCGTTATATGATTTATGTTGGGTCTTAGCATGTTTAGGAATCGTATTAGGATGTATTTGGTGTGATTCTTGGTTTAATTCCGTTAATTGAATACGTGGTGTTGTCGTTATGTGTTTGAATGTGTTTGGACATGGTTTCGGGTTCCACGAGAGATCCCGGGACCCAAAAGTTGCATGTGTATCAGTGGGGGGTTGGTGGGAGGACTGACCACCCACCACCTACCCGCTGCCCGTAACACTGTTCCAGCGGGCAGCCAACGGGCAGTGGTTTGCCCGTCGGCCACCCACCGGAATAGTGCATGGCCGCAGGCGGTTGGCTGGCGGGTGGTCCTCCACTCGCCACCTACCCGCTGGAATTCGGTCGAGTATCGTGATGTTTTCCACCGTTTGATGTTTCTTCGTGTCCCGTTGTACCCCGGTTGTCGTGTATGAGTCTCGTTTGGTGTTTTAGGCATCGTTCTAGGATTTTATGTGTAATACGTGTCATTGTTGTTGTGCCTTGATTGTTATGTGATTATGTGTTGATTGATTGAATGGTGATGAGTATCGTGGTCATTGCGCAATGGCGAGTGTGACTGATGATGATGATGAGATTGTCATTGGTGGAAAATAAACTATTGGCGGTTGGCACCACTTGTGCCCGGTCATTGTACTAAAGGTACAGGCCATAGCGGTGACTGTGCTAAAGGCACACACCCACCTTAGACTTGCTTGTCGTTGAGCATGGGTCAGGTTATAAGTGTTGCGGTGTCATTTTAGAGTTATATGTGCTAACCCCTTGGTATTAGCACTAGCGGTGCGGATCATTGAATGGCACTGCAGCACCATCTTGATATGTTGGTGGTTGAAAGGTGGTTTATCGGTGGGGGCATGTAGTTGCCGGGAGGCATAAGAGGTGGGGATATAAGGGTGGCCTAGAGGTATAGGTTGGAACTGATATAAGGACGGAGGGGAGCTACAAGGTTGGAACTTGGTATAAGGTTAGAGGATGAATTGTGTGCTTTAATGACTACTTGCTAATTGATTGTATTGAATGCCTTAGTTGCCTCTACTGTTAGTTGCATGCTTATCTGCCTGTTATGTCTTGCATTGCATGTTTAGGGTGCCTATTAGTTCTTATGATTATTTTATGATATTGAGTCTGTTAATATGCCCTGAGTCTTGATCTTGGATTTAAACTAGAGTCTCGTAAGTATATATGTATTCCAATTTCAAAATGAGTTTGTTATATCTACCTATATTGTACTTAACGCGTTACGTTGGAGTGGGTTACCAGCATTATTCGCTGACGGTTGTTATACCGAATGTTTTTCAGGTAATGAGCATTAGCTTCGAAGCGCGCTAGTCAAAGCCTGGGACTTAGCTTATTTAGCCTTAGCTCAGTAGTAGGCCTACGTGCCTTGAGATTTGTATTTGAATGTTGAATTAAGGATTTATTATGCTTAGGTAGTTTAGCCTGTGCTCCAAGGTTAACAAATCTAGGTGTGGCATAACACTCCGACTCTTATGGTTAGCCTTATGCTCTGTTTGGGATTCAGTCAATGGATTTGCCTTTATTTTACAAGTTTTAAATATCTCAAAATTTAGGGGTGTTACAATCATGGCCATGTTTATAGTTAGGACTCTCTTAAGAGGTTCCAGTATAGCTTGCACTTGGAACAAATAGCCCAGATTGATGCTAGCTTGGATGCCCTCCAGGCCCACATGGATGCTAGGTTCGATGACCTACAGACCTACGTTGACGCTCATTTCAACACACAGTTTCCCCAGCCACCTCAAGGCCCTGGTTATGATCCTACAAATTTCTGAATGTCTCATTTGGTTCCCGAGCTTTATTGGCTCCATGGATTTCTAAACTTATTTCTTTTACTTTTTACGCATTTTTATTCTACATGCACTTTACTTTTAATGGCACTTTTAATTTTAGACTACTTTTCTTCATGCTTTGAATAAGTGGTTAAACTCTTTTTTATTTATCTTTTGAGCCTATCTATCTGAATGCCCAGCTTATGTGCTTAACAGGAACAGTAAGGATGCTGTGTCATTCTTACATTTTTTTAATTGCTGCTTTGAACCTTTGCCACTAACACTTTCATTGCCAATCTGTGTTGTCCATAGAATGGCTGGGGCAAAGACTCTTAATGACAAGATTGAGGAAATCTCTCACAAAAAAAAAGGGGTTTCTTTTCTTTGATCTTTTATCTTTACCCCAGTTTTTGTTTCTAAAGTGTGGAAAGTATCTTCTTGTGCTAATCGTTGTTAGGCTTTATTTTGTTGCATGCCTTGTTGTCCCTTGGGTACCATTGTCCATTTCTAAAGTGTGGAAAGAGACAACCTTCTGAAGCTCAAATTTAGGGTGCATGTGAACATCGAGGGCACAAACCATGTCCTCGTCCCATATATTTTACACCACGTCTCACACAACATTTCTTAAGTGTGGAAAGGGAAGCCATGTATCATCCACCCGCTCGTGTTCCCACCCGTGCGTCCACATTAGTGAACATCGAGGATGATGTTCATTTTAAAGTGTGGAAAGGACGCACATTTGTGCTTTAATGTTGAATTTTTTTACTATCATAGGATGCATGATAGAAGTTGCATGTGATTAGAAAAGGACAAAATTGTTTAGATTATTTTGGAAATGTGTTTAATGATGCTTTAGTCAGCTTAATTTGCGAAATATTTGAGAAATTCACCTCTTTACACCTTAGGGATTGTATATAACCCAAGTAGGGTTACTTTTGTTGCATGCTTGCATGATATTCACCTTCTATTTGGCTTAGACCTTAGTAAATGATCTCTCGAAGTGGGAGTGTGCACTCTTCAACCTTGGAAAGATAACAAAAAATAAGCAAGGTCAGAAATGAACAAAATAATGGTAAGGTATGGAGCATAAGGTAAGCCTTGTAGATGAGAATTGAGAAAAAATTCCCAGAAAGAAATAATCATGAGTGAAAGAAGAAGGGGAATGAAGACAAAAAGAGGCAAGACCAAAATAAATGGCCATCCGGTGAGATAAGAAAAGAGGTAAGTCATCTGGCTAAGATTTAGGGCAATTCCATTGCACTATCTTCGAAAAAGCGTAGAGCTCTACGTGAAGTCGGTTGTCCCAATGGCGATGTCTTAGGAGATGAGAAAAAAAGAGTAAAGCTTCTGTTCCTTTAAATTTTGGGATTTTACTTTTGAGACAACTGTCTATTTAATTAACAGAATGCCATCTTCTGTATTAAATAACTCCAGTCCCCATCTCCTGTCGCATAAATCTCCTCCTTCCTATCTTTTTCTTTGTATCTTTGGCTGCTTATGTTATCCTCATCTCCGGCCATATAATCGTCATAAAATGTTATACAGGTCTTCTCCATGTGTTTTCCTAGGTTATCCTGATTCCTTTAGGGGGTATAAATGCATGGACTTATAGACTAACAAAATTTACACATGCAGGCATGTCATATTTGATGAAGAAATTTTTCCTTTTGCTGCTAAAACTTCTTTGCAGGATCTATCTGTTTCTCAGTATGCACCATGGGTAGAATCTGTTCTAAGCAACAGCACCACTACCATTGCCTCGGATCCCGTGCCCAATGATTTGCCGCCAGAACCGCCGCTGCCAACCCATTCTGTAGCAACCTCGGATCCCGTGCAGTCCGCTTCCCCTCCGAATGATTCCGTGGAATCGGTCCGACGATAGCGAGGTCGCCCACGTGGGCGGTCCACCAGACCGAATGTCCGTACCCACTCTATGGCATCTTGCAACAGGTCGGAGACTCCTCTTTTGGCTCTAGCGGCTCAAGTATATCCTACGGAACCCACATGTCACTGTCAAGCTGTTAAATATCCTGAGTGGCGTGATGTTATGGACCAAGAGTTCAATGTTCTTCTACATAACCAGACTTGGTCTCTAGTTCCACCCACCTCCGGTATGAATATTATCAGTTGTAAATGGGTTTTCGTATGAAAAGGAAGGCTGTTGGTACTATTGAGAGGTATAAAGCCAGGCTGGTAGCAAAGGGCTTCAATTAGGTTCCAGGACAGGATTTCTTCAACACTTTTAGTCCAGTTGTAAAGCCTACAACTGTAAAACTTCTATTATCTTTAGCTTTATCATCTGGATGGGCTATTAAACAACTAGATGTTCATAATGCCTTCTTGAATGGAAATCTGGCTGAAAATAGTTTATATGAAGCAACTTCCTGGGTACATTGATGCTAACTTCCCAAATCATGTCTGTCTGTTAAAGAAATCTCTATATTGTTTAAAACAAGCTCCGAGAGCTTGGTTTAATCATCTATATACTTTTTTACTATCGGTTGGTGGTTTAATCATCTATATACTTTTTTACTATCGGTTGGTTTTCAGGCATTCAAAACAGATGTATCTTTGTTCTATTATTCTAAAGAATCTACCTTGGTTTATCTACTAGTTTATGTGTGTTAGTCATGTTATTATTTTGTCACATTTTATATGTTGCTTTATTAGTCTATGTAATAGGCTTAGTCTTCTATGGCTTCCCTATTAGATAGGACTTATTTACGTAGAACTGTTTAGCTATTAGTATTGTATTTCCTATCTTTTTGGAATTGAATCGATAATCAATTATCTCATATGGTATCAGTTAGACCAGGTTGTTTCTCTCTCTCCCCACCACCACTTCTGATTCCCTCTCCTCCAAAAAGTTCGGTTAATCACCACCATGTCAGCCTCCTCCGAGCGCACCATGTCTGCCGATGGGACTCCATCTCCGGCAACAACCCAAAATCATCTAAACAGTGCACACCACTTTGTTTCGATGAAATTAACTTATCGGAATTTTTTGTTCTGGAGAACCCAACTTGTCCCTTTCCTTCGTGGCCAGGAGCTCATGGGATACGTTGATGGCGAATTTCCGTGTCCTCCACCGATGATTGACGCCTCACCGGCGACTGGCCAGTCCACGACATCAACCACCGCCTCGGTTCCCAATCCATCCTACAAGGCCTGGATTAAGAAAGATTAGACCTTGCTGTCTCTCCTCATCTCATCCCTCTCGGATGAGGTGATGCACCTTACGGTTGGAAATCCACATCCAAGGCGGTCTGGGATTCCATCAACACCGTTCTTGCTAGTTCCACTCGTGCGAGGTGTCTCAGCCTTCTCGGTCAATTTCACGCTCTCCGGCAGGGTGGCAGCAGCACGGCGGAATACCTCGGGCGTGCCCAGTTGTTGGTAAAAGATCTTGCGCATGCTGGCCGCCCGATTTCCCTGGACGAACAAAATATGTTCGTTCTCCGGGGGTTGCGCCAGGAGTATCGTGCCATGGCGTCTTCCTTGACCGTTGTCGGCACTCCGGTCACCATTCCATGATTGCAGATTATCTCCGGGCGCAGGAGTTCCTTCATGCCGAGGACTATCCGGTGACTCCTGATCACGCTGCTCCAGCCGCCTTCTACGCAGGTCGTGTGTCACACCCCAAAAATCCACATTCAATCTATGGATTAATTGAGTAATTACTTCTATTTTTATTTGAGGAATTAATTCCTCAAATCCTGATTTTTAATACTCAAGGACTAGAATTTGACTAGTCAACCTTTAAGTTGTGTTGTACCTTGTGCTTTGAGGGGAGTTCCCTTGTTCCTTACACTTTCTAAGGGTTAGTAAGGGTATTCTTGTCTTTTCACCAAGAGTTAGTATTGTAACCTACCCTAGAAGACTTCTTCATTTCATTCCCTATAATTCTTAGAAATTAGTTCTACCTTCTCTCTAGAAAAGAAGTGTAGCTTATTCTCCAAGCCAAGTTGAGACCCTTGTCAAGATTCCAAGATTTGCTTCCAAGATTCAACCTTTCACCTATTTGGGCATCTAGGAGGGTAAGATCTAAGTTCATCTTGTGTTTTTGGTTCCATCTTAGTTGTCTTTTTCTTAAAGGTAGGATCTTTATGATCTTTTGGTTTGATCTTGAAGTGGGTTTAGAAAGTAAGCCTTGTGGAGAGCTTGTTGTGGTGTAAAGTGAAGTCTTTTGGTCTTCAAGAGGTAACCCATTCTCTACAAAACCTATTTTGCTTACCTATATGTGATTTCTTGGATTCTATATGTGTTTTGCTATGAAATGTGAGGGTTTATGCATTTGTCTTGTAATATTGCATATCTAGAGCTTGTGTTTAGGGTTCCTTTGTGCCATTGCTTGGCATTTTCCATGGTTCAAGTCATTTTATTGTGTTTGGTGAGATTTGCCATGTTTTGGACTTGAATTTGTGTTTGGATAAGAAAATCCCCGAAGGGATTTGTTGTGGAACAGGGATGTTCCCGCGGCCGGAACGGCGGGCGGGGCACCACCCGCCGGTCTACCCGCGGGTACATAGCATGTGGGATAGTGTTCCCGCGGGTGGAACCACGGGTAGGGCACTACCCGTGGGTCCACCCGCGGGTACACGAGTGGAGTTGGATCGGGATTTGTTCCCCGTGATTTGTTTGACTCGGTATTTGGTCTTTTGGCTTCCCGATGTTCTTTTGTGGAACTATTTGAGTGTCTTCTTGATGTTTCGTATGTCTAGAACTATATGGTAGGTATCCATGTAGGACTTTGGTGTCTTGAATCGTGCTAAGTGTTCAACATTGTGTTTCGTTGGACCAAGAGGTGTCTTGTGTGTTCCTCGGAACTATCTTGAGTTTCCCCGTTGATAAGCATGCTAGTTTGTTGTCTTAATGCTAGCGTGTGTGTTGTTTGTACCTTCCGTTTGGTTGATGATAACTTGTGTTATTCATCGTTGATGTTGTTGGGCTGTGACCCGTTCCTTGATTATGTTTCATACCTTCGTTGTGATCCGTTGTTTGACTCTTGTTGAGTTGTGGTGCGTGTGTGGCTCTACCTGGATTGCACGATTAGTGGTATGGGACACTAGTCACCAAGGTATTGTAGCGGTCCTCGTGGTGGTCGTGACGTGATTATGGAGTTGTGGCCTGAGTGATAGGTCCACGTTTTTGGGGGATAACATGTGTTATCCGGGAATGTGTTGCCGTGATTGGTGGTTTTCGTTGGTGGTTGTTGGTGGGGGACGACGGTCCCGGGGGAATAAGGTTGGACTAAGAAGTACAGGGGTCCTGGAGGTAATGGTTGGAAAGAAGGTACAAGGTTGGGGGTAGCCATAAGGTTGGAACAGGGCATAAGGAAGGCATACCAACTCGTGATGGGTGATGTTGCGAGGGCTTGTAAAACCGGCGTTGTGTGATCTTCTCTCGTGACGTGTGTAGTCACGGAGGCTTGTGTTGTTTTGGCATGTGTTGCCGTTGGGTGAGTCTTTATCCTTTGCGTGTGGCTAACCTTTGTGGTTTGGGATGTGTTCCCGTGTTATCCTTGAGAGTGATGAGTCTTGTGTTGACAGTTGATCTTGGTTTTGACTTATATATATGTATTCCGTTTCGAAAATGGTTTTTATGACTTATATTTATCTATTTATGATACTTAACGGTATTGGTGGGTTACCAGCATTATTCGCTGACCGAGCGTCGTCCCAATGTTTATCTTTGTATCTTTCAGGTGATGTTTAGACGAGCGCGATGTCTAGATCCTGGTAGCTTAGCACCTTTATCCTTGCTTTTGTGGCATGTGCGCCAATGTAGTTAGACTGATGTTGGGATAGATGTATACATTTGCAGATTGTTTGCCGTAGCGTTTACCGTGTTTGGTAGACGTGGCGTGACAACCCGTTGAATTTCTTTTATCCAGTTTCGTTTTATCTTCCGTTGTGCTAGTTTTGTTGTTTAATCTGCATGTGTTAAGGCTTTTATATAGGTCTTGTTTGGGGGGTGTTACATCGTGGCCGCAACAGAGGACGCGGCAATGCAGGCAGACAGAACTCAGGTCGCGGCAACTCTGGGAATCTGGGTCGCGGTAGAGGTGGCCGTGGCCGTGGCCGCAACGGCAGAGGTGGCGGCAGTCCTAGATGTCAGATATGTAGGGCGCAATGGCATACAGCCCTTTATTGCTTCAAGCGCTACGCTCCGCAACCCGCACCACAAGCCAACATGGCTGTTCCCGGCGATGACACGGCGGCCGGTTCCACCGCCTCGGGGTGGTTCCCGGACACGTGGGCAACGGTGCATGCTACACCCGTCATGACTATGATGTCACAGTCCGATGAATATAATGGTGGTGATGTCCTGCATGTTGGTAATGGCACAGGTTTGATGATCTCACGAGTTGGTCATGCTTCTATACCATCCATGTCTAATGTTTCCAAAACACTAAATCTGTCAAATGTGTTATATGTTGCCCAGCTATCTATCCCATTATTATCTGTTTATCGTTTAACAAATGATAATCATGTTTTCTTTGAGTTTCACAAAGATTGTTTCGTTGTGAAGGATTCGGTCACTCGGGCGGTTCTGCTTAAAGGTCCTACGGTGGGCGGGTTGTACAAGCTTCCTGTTTCTCAATCTCATTTTGTGTTTCTCACATCCCGTACCACTCCAGTTGTCTAGCACCGCAGGTTGGGTCATCCCCATGCACATGTCCAGAATCAAGTCCTAAAGTTCTGCCCAGTTTCACCAAATAATACAAAGCCGGCCGAATTGTGCTCATCATGTCAACTTGGCAAATCCTCTAGATTTCCCATAAATAGAGTTGCGTCTTCTAGTACAAATGTGTTAGATTTAATTTTCACGGACATATGGGGTCCGGCACCTGTAATCTCTACTAGTGGATTTCATTAATTTCTGCTTTTTGTAGATGATTATTCGCGCTTTTCGTGGTTTTATCCCTTACGGGTAAAATCTGATATATACAAATGTTTTGAGTCATTTCAGGTCATGGTAGAACGTCAATTTTCGCGTTCTATCAAGTCTGTTCAGTCTGACTTAGGCGGGGAATACCGCAAGTTGCATCATGTGTTCAAAAAATTGGGCATTGTTCAGTCATGTGCGTACACGCACAAACAAAATGGCCGCGTTGAACGGAAAAACCGACACATAGTTGAAACAGGACTAGCCCTGCTAGCCGAAGGCTGTGTTCCTCAACACTACTGGGACTATGCTTTTGAAACAGCCACAAACTTAATCAATTACTTACCCACTTCAGTCCTAAACTATGAAAGTCAGTACACCCGTCTCTATAAAACCACACCACCATACACGTTTCTTCGAGTCTTCGGGTGTCGTTGCTTTCCTTATCTTAGGCCATATAATCGGCACGAGATGGACTACCGCTCGGCACCCTCTGTCTTCCTAGGGTATCCCTCATCCTTTAGGGGTTATAGATGCATGGATCTAACAAGTGGGAAAGTCTATATCTGTCGTCATGTACATTTTGACGAAACTGTTTTCCCTTTTTCAGACTTGGAGGCACAGGACAAAACTACAGCTATTTTACCTGTCTTACCTTGGGCATCTAGCCCGATTGTAACACAAACAGGGTCCACGGCTGTTGTTGACTCTGATCTACAAAGGTCTCCGAGTCCCACTCCCTTGGCGCAAGAGCCCGCCCCCTTGACAATTGAAGGTCCTGTTCGGGCCATCACTCACAGAAAGCGGGCCGCAAGAACTGAGCCTCGAGAACGAGGCCATGTAATGAGGCTGCAGCATATGACTCGGGGCACTGGTGAAAAACTTCAAGCTCTCACTATAACCACTGATCCCACTTGTTATTCACAAGCAGTTGGGCACCCAGAATGGCGTGACGTTATGGACCAGGAGTTCAATGCGCTATTACATAATAATACTTGGACTCTTGTCTCTCCTAAACCCGACATGAATATTATTGGATGCAAGTGGGTGTTCCGCACTAAACGGACCGCAGATGGCTCCGTAGAGCGGTACAAAGCCCGTCTGGTTGCGAAGGGGTTAAATCAGGTGGCAGGCGAAGACTTCTTTGATACGTTTAGCCCTGTTGTCAAACCGACTACAGTCAGGCTGCTATTCTCTTTAGCCGTCTCGCATAACTGGACTCTGAGGCAACTCGACGTCCATAATGCCTTCTTAAATGGGCACCTAGCAGAGACAGTATACATGAAACAGCCGCCAGGGTATGAAGACCCGACTCATCCTGATCATGTGTGCCACCTACAGCGGTCTTTATATGGACTCAAGAAAGCCCCTCGGGCGTGGTTCAAAACACTGCATGATTATTTACTCTCTGCAGGTTTTTCGTCCTCGAAGACAGACGTGTCTCTCTTTCATTACTCAACTGATGCCTCTCGAGTATACCTACTTGTGTACGTCGATGACATCATTATGATGGGTAATGATCCCGCCCTCATTACCTCCCTACTTCAGCGTTTGTCCACGACTTTCAAGATACGCGACCTTGGCTCACCCGGGTTCTTCCTCGGCATTGAAACTATACAGACTGCCGATGGTCTCATGTTGTCTCAACTCAGTTACATGAATGATATTTTAACTCGGGCAGGTATGATGGACTGCAAGCCCTTAGCTACTCCAGCTGCCGTTACTTAGCCTGTGTCATCTACTACCACCCCGCATGACAATCCGACACAGTATCGTCGTGTTGTTGGAGCTCTGCAATATTTAACTATCACGAGGCCGGATCTCTCATATGCTGTGAATCGTCTACGCCAGTTCATGCACTCTCCGACTACTGATCATTGGGCCTTGGTCAAAAGGGTGTTGCGATACATTAAGGGCACTCTCGATTATGGTCTCCGCATCACGGTCTCAGACTCCGCTGCTATTCATGCCTTTTCTGACTCTGATTGGGCAGGATGCCCGCTTGATAGGAAGAGTACTGGAGGCTATGCAGTGTTCTTAGGTAAAAATCTGATCTCATGGCTTTCCAGGAAACAGCGTATAGTTGCTCGGTCGTCTACCGAAGCTGAGTACAAAGCTTTCGCAGATGTGGCTGCAGAGGTAACATGGGTTGTCTCGTTGCTTAGGGAACTTGGGCTTCACACTGGTGAGCCCCTCACTCTATGGTGTGACAACTTAGGTGCAACCTACTTGTGTGCGAATCCAGTTTTTCACGCCAGAACTAAACATGTGGAAATCGATTTCCACTTGGCACGGGACAAGGTAGCGTCGGGGGACCTGCTGGTCAATTTTGTATCGACTAAAGATCAGCTCGCAGATATTTTCACCAAACCGCTGCCAGGTCCGCGGTTTTCAGCCCTTCGGGACAAGCTCAATGTCGTTGCTCACCACCCTTGAGCTTGATGGGGAGTGTTAGTCATGTTATTATTTTGTCACATTTTATATGTTGCTTTATTAGTCTGTGTAATAGGCTTAGTCTTCTGTGGCTTCCCTATTAGATAGGACTTATTTACGTAGAACTGTTTAGCTATTAGTATTGTATTTCCTATCCTTTTGGAATTTAATTGATAATCAATTATCTCATCATGTGGATGATATACTTGTAATGGAAAGTGACCAGGCCCTACTCTCTCAACTCATGTCTAAACTGTTTGCTACATTCAAAATTAGAGATCTTGGCGAACCAAATTTCTTTCTGGACATTGAAACTGTTAAGAATAACGATGGGATTATATTGTCTCAACAACAATACATGAATGATATTCTAACACGTGCTGGAATGACAAACTGCAAACCTCTTTCTACACCTATATCTGTTTCGAAAGTTGTTCCCTTTAATGCAGATCTATATGATGACCCCACGCAATACAGGAGTCTAGCTGGGGCATTACAATATCTCACTGTCACACGACCTGATTTATCCTTTGCAGTCAATCAGCTATATCAACACATGCATGCCCCCACCACTTCGCACTGGAAACAGCTCAAACGTGTACTCATGTATGTTAAGGGAACTATTGGCTATGGCTTACGCATACAACGGTGTGCTTCAAAGGAGATACATGCCTTTTCTGATTCTGATTGGGCTGGTTGTCCAAAAGATCGTAAGTCCACAAATGGTTTTGCAGTATTCTTGGGTAATAACCTTATATCCTGGGTTTGTAAGAAGCAGAGAACTGTTGCTAGATCGTCCACCGAGGCCGAATACAAAGCTCTTGCAGATGTTTGTGCTGAGGTTCTATGGATTATGTCGTTGCTTCGTGAGATACAGGTGCCAGGTATTTCTATTACAAAACTATGGTATGATAATCTAGGTGCTACCTATATGTGCGCCAATCCAATCTTTCATGCACCCATAAAGCATGTGGAGATTGATTATCATTTTGTATGAGATAAAGTAACTTCACGTGATATTCAAGTCAATTTCATCTCTACAAAGGATCAACTTGCTGATATATTCATCAAAGCTCTACCTGGTCCAAGATTTTCTTCACTTAGAAACAAGCTACAGGTTACTCGTATACACTATGTTTGAGGGGGAGTATTAGGACTATATGTATCCGAGTCTGTTTAGAACTTCTTATCCTTGTCACCTTGTGACTCTCTACTGATCTCTTTAAAATCTATGTTCAGTTAATACAATACAATCAGTTCTCATCATGGACATATAGTTTGCATAAAAATGTCTTTTCAATGCAATGTTGAAGTGTGGGCTAAATTGCAATACCGGACAATATAATGTCTTGTTGGATGGCTGCACAATAATAATTGAAGTGGAAATAGAGTGCGCCCTTTTCAACTTGGACTTCCTGACTAATTTCAGCATCATTTCCCAGTCTTGCACCATGTTGATCTTGAGGTACGATGAGGATCATCCCGCCTTGTTTTTGCCCCGACTCAACGAGCTCTACAATTCCATTATTGGTCTTCCAGCAGGCCCGTTCCAATAGTAGATTCCTTATAATTTCAAACTCAACCGTAGAATTAATCTTCCTAATTATTTCTTTTCCATAAAATTTCAATTACATTCTACCTCAAATATTTTTCGCAAACCAAACATACCGTAAGAGAATACTAGAAATTCATTTTTATAATGCACAAAGTTCATTTTATCAATATTGCAAATCCATCAATAAATATTAAGAAAAAGTGTCAAATTGGTCCCCTAAGTCACATGGATAGTGCAATTAGGTCCTCTAAGTAAAAAAAAAAAAAAAAAAAAAAAAAAAAAAAAAAAAAAAAAAACTCCATTGAAATTCTCTAAACCAGTAAAATAGTTCAATTAAGTCGTCCAAACCTAAACTTTTTAATAAGCTTACCGTATAATAATGAACCATAATTCGTGATGCAATGTTGACCATAAGTCATGACATAACTTGCCTTTTCCCAACAAACTTTTCAGCCCACCAAAAGATTAAAAAAAAAAAAAAAAAAAAAAAAAAAAAAAAAAAAAAAAAAAAACAAGAGCCTCTGGCCATACCAAGTATGGCATAATGCTACAGGGGAGAAAGGAGGGGGAGCTAATATTTGTCCCCTAGAAAAACAAAAGGACACTATATTTGGAGGCATGGAGCTTACACCTCATGATAGCATGAGAATAAATCCCCACACAAGAAAACGGCTAGGAAATATCATGAGAATAAATCCCCACACAAGAAAATGGCTAGGAAATGCAATCTTTTTTTGGGTGTAGCCCAGGGTCCCGTCAGATACAATGACTAATTCCCTCGCTGAATTGCAGACACCTCTATTGGCTAGGAAATGTACTATGTTCATACCCAAAGCCATTTGTATAATACATGTAAATGTAGTTACCAACAAAAAAAGAATGTAACCTCACAAAAAAATGATGCATTAGTATTTGTTTTCTCTTTGAATATAGTACTATGAAGATGCATGTGGTCAACTTTTCCGGTAACAACCATGCCTCTGACAACCTTTTCTGAAACAAATAACCTTTAATGTCAACCCGAAATTCCTAAAAGAGCTAAGAGAATGAGAAATAAGATCAACATCCAAGTTTTGCAAACTCACCATCACCATAGAGCATAATCACATAAGACGACCCACATAATGAGCTCGAGGATATTTGCTTTTTAATTGTGGCCATTGAACAAATAATTGATCAGCCATGTGTAATTTATAAAGGAGCAAACCGCTCAAAGA
This sequence comes from Ipomoea nil, assembly GCF_001879475.1. NCBI lineage: Eukaryota > Viridiplantae > Streptophyta > Magnoliopsida > Solanales > Convolvulaceae > Ipomoea > Ipomoea nil. The sequence continues at coordinate 1,204,255 of NW_017617577.1, forward strand.
AAGCCTTTTCACTCTGGCAATGCTCTCAACATAAAATATAGATGACCACCTGATTCCAAGTACCTATAAAAACAAAAAGGCGAGAGAAAGTCTAGATAAATACTAAATATCACTACTTATAAAGAGAGAAAATAGCTGTGAAAATGCACAACTCTCCTCACAAATCATTTTTGCTGGAGTATACTGTTAAATTTGAAAGATTCAAATGCCTAGTGGGTGGAAAATAACAACCACTCGCCAGTTAGGCGGAAGCAGAGATGAAGAATCAAGGAATGAGAAAATACATATTGTATGAAAGTAAATAGAAGGTTTATAAATCTGTGTTAGGAAGGGGAATACACAGCCATATAAATACATGTTAGAAGACTTCTAATAAGGAAATAAGTTTCCATATGACTACTTACTTAGATCCCTATAAATCAAATACACAACAGATACATCTAGAATCCTCTTTATTCATTTCAGGAGGGAGTTATTGAATTGGATATAGAAATTCAGGAAATAGAATTCATAACATGTGCCTTCCTCTGAAGGTAAATACAGATATTCTTCTGCGGTTTAAGAAGGAAGAAGTATTCTAATATATCAATAGGTCTTCTATTGTTATCTTATATCACTAATGACAACATTACATGTGCAATCTTTTTTCTTTTTCTTTTTTTTGAGATCAGAATTAAAGGTTTCAACTTTCAATGGTAGATTATAAGTGCAACTTTAGCAACATATCAATTCAGAACTTAACAATCCTAAGGACAAATTATGTCAGTGATTTCACCTCTAAACTAACTAATTGCACCAGTAGATCAAATCAAAGTAGGCAAGATGGGAAGTTACTTGGAAAAGTAAACATACCTTAAAGAAAAATGCAATTGCACATATGGGTATACAAGTTCCAGGGCCATTACAGAGAATCTGCAAAATGAATTTTTAGTACATAAATTCCTAAAAAATGATTCGAAGTGAAGGGCAGAGAATATTTAATCTTTCAAATAACTTCAGGAATCAAGGGAAACATAATAGGTATGTCTTCCATACCACTTCAGGTCTGATTTTGATCATTAACCACAATCCGTGAGCGATAGCAATTAAGGTTGTAGCAACTGAGGTTACGTATGATTGACCAACCTCTCGGCTTCGATATATCTGCATGAACTGAGCTGTTCCAACCGCCTCAGACCCTGCCTACAACAACAGATAATCCTTATATCTACGTAAACTAGATTAAAGATACACCAAGTAGAAATAAGAATGGGCAACGTAGACAGACTTCTGTGGGATGCTTTTCTATTTATAAAAGGAAATTAACTAATCAAAACTTATTACCTCTGTGGGAAAATTTCACATTTCAAAGTGTACACACAAAAGTAGTAGCAGAGTAGTTTTTTCTCATCCATAGAAAGTTCATAATTATTTATCAAAATTCTTCTCTTTAAAACATCAAAATTAGAGAAAGCCTAAAACTAATGAAGATATATATTTTAACAATTTACAGTCTAATACAAAATATTTGGTAGACTGTGTAAGATTTTCCCAAAGTTGACTAGGCTTACTAAGTAGATTGGTTGGACTGAATAACTATAAATTGTTAGTCAACCAGACTTTTTGTGTCTAATATAGAGCTTAGATTGATGGGATATAGAATATACATTATATAGCACCTTCAGTTTAAGGTACTCATATTGCTCAGAAAATACCAATACACCATCTAGGGTTCTGAGTTAAGTATGGGACAAAACGGCTAAAGTAATCATGCAGGTCTACCATTCAAGAGGTAAACGGCAACACAACAAGATATCAACTATGGCCGGAGATCAACACCGCTTCCCCTTCCGCTACTACGAGATTAGGGTTAGGTTTCTCGTAAATTCTATTCAGTATCATTAGATTATATTTAGATCTAACACTATGAATATAAACAAATCTAACACATTGTAGGAACACACTTTCTTCAGAGTTCACTGCAGTTTCCAACAGATATATCTAACATCAGAAAAGCATTTCAAGAAGCAAATAATGGGGATAAATGTCATCAAATCTATTGGAAATATGCAATATACCTTGTGAACTAAAGAGTCCTCGAATACTCGTGCCTTTTGGAGACTCATATTATCAGTTGCAGCAGCAATGTAAAACCTAGGCTTAAACCTATCTTCTTGAAGTACAGACAACAAGTTCATCATTTCTGCCGTGTGACCACCTGCATCAAAATAAAGACCAGAAGTTAGAGAAATCAAATAAACAGTACACATTCAAACTTCACAGAAATGGCAGGATCCAATTCAAACCTGAACCCAATACAATGAGTGTGCAGAGGGGTCGCGGTGATTTGGGTCGGGGCGGCTTGCTGCTCCGATACATAACAAAAACAACCCGAATTATAACGATCGTCACGGCACCAACAAAATAAAGGATTGCAGCATTAGATGACACGGCGTCGTAAATGCAACGGGCGTTGCCTTTCTCCATTACAATCAGAGCTACTGTTTCCTTGCCCAGAAAATGAAATCCAGTTTACTTCTGGAAAAAGAGGGAAATCTCCCGTAAACACTATATACATACAGCGATGGATTCAAGAGATGACTCGCTAATTAACTCGATGGAGCAGGCACCGTGAGGCACGCAGCGATGGCAGCGACCTCGGCGGAGAGTGGCGGCGTCAAGACTCACGGCGGGGCGGCGGTGGTCCTAATTCTCAAGTGGTCTAACACTATAAATGTTGTGTACAAAGAGATTTTTAAAATTCAGTAAATTAAAATGAGTCTAAATTCACTAATTTAAAAACTTTAATATTTATTATTTGTATGTCCTTGAGCTATGATTAAATACACCAGTATAATCCATCCTGTTATTAATAATTTTTTTAAAAAAAAAAAAAACTAATTGACATCAAGTTTCTATCTTTGTCAGATTAATCGAAAACCGCGCCCTATAGTATTGGAAGAGGCAAATCACAATTTATTGTTGTATATTCTTGTGCACAAGAAGTCGTTCTCCAACTGATTAGTTAGGCATGATCTGTCGTTGAAAGCAAGATTTAAGTTGATTAATCCTGCCACTCGAGCTACCCCGAGGTTCAAATATATAAAGGGAAAATAACATTTTTTTTCCATTAGTTATACATTTATAGCACTTTTTCTCCCTAAATTATTCAAGTGGCTATTTATCACCCCTGAATGTTAAATAGACATATTTACCTTTAAAATAAATATTTCATTTATTTTTCTTCTCCAACAAATTATGACTACGATTTGGTTCAAACAGAACAGACACTATAACAACCAAACTGAAATATTCAAATTACAATTTAGAATCGAAACCTGATATTTAGAGTTTATTAAAATCGCGAATCAGAACAAGCGGTTCATGTTCTGAACTGAAAAAAAAAAAATTTAAAGTACATTTTTGTTGAATTTAAACTATTTTTAAAATAAAAAATAAAATTTTAAAATAAAGACCGTTTAAAATCGCGAATCGGATCCAGAATTGCCGGTTCACGATTTAGGATCTAGTTTTTCTTTATTCATAATTTTAATAAACTAAAATTCAAATACTGGGTTCTGGATCTGAATCATAATCGAAACTTTCAATTCGAATATTATAGTGTCTGATTCAGTTCGAACCGAACCGTGGTCATCCCTACGTATAAGCAATAATTTGTTGGATAATAAAAATAAATAAAATGTTTACTTTAAGAGTAGAAATGTCAATTTAATATATCAGAGAAAAAATCACCACTCTTAAAATAATTAAAGGGGCTAATGTACTTATATGAATAATTCAGATAGAAAAAGTGCTATAAGTGTAAAACTCAGGGGAAAAGTACCATTTTCCCATTCAAATTTGATAAAACCATTCAACAAAGTAAAAATTAATTTTTTTAATTAATCAAATTGAGTTATATTTCAATTAAATTAGTTAATCATAATATTTTTTAAAAGGTCAAAGTTATTTGATTAATATCTAAATATGAAAGGTCTAAACTCGGGATAAGATATTAGGCATGTAAGTATATTTTATTCCTTTATTTATGATTAATATTGGTAATTTGATAAATAGAGATTTTCAACTGATTTATAAAAACAATTAAACTTTTTTGAAATTTAGCTTCTTTTTTTTTTTTGAATGTTACTGGTTCTATTACATTGTAGTATCTGTTCATATACTTTCTCAACCTACTGAAACATAAAGAACCAATAACGCCTCCACCGAGGCTCGAACTTTTTTGAAATTTAGCTTGAACTCATAATCTTTCAAATGAAAGAGTTACTTATACCACAAGACCAGAAGATCATTGATATATTGATTTATTAGCTTTTTTTTTTTTTTTTTTTAAACTGATTTATTAGTTAATACATATAAATTCAATTAATGGGATGACTCTAACTTGTTACTTGCACAACAACTTCAAAGTCCAATTAGACCACTACATCATTTAGCCTTTTGTTTTTCTTTTTACCAAAACTTTAGACAGATGTGGCAATTCATTTTAATGAGTTGACATGAGACATGTTAAGTTTAAACACGATAACATGTTAAAATTTCTAACACAAACATTACTATACTACTAGTTTTTTACGCGCATTGCACGATTGGGATAATATCCAATGTTTTTATTTTTTAAAAAATAAGTACTTTAAAGAAGGGTCGTTCCAATAAAAATTGGGGTCCTGTGCAATATTTTAATTTGGGCTCCATTTTTCAATTAATTTTATATATAAATAACAGTTGTTCAAAAAGTTGTCTTCAAAATTTTAAAATATAAATATTATATAAAAAAATACATCTAAAATTTCATTTAAAAAGTGACATGAGTCGTGCACATTTAGACGCAAAATCATCCACCAAGCTTTTGATATCAACTTCTTCCAAAATGTCATTTTCAATAGAGATTAAAGCTAATCCATTCAGTCTCTCTTGCAACATACTTGATCGTAAGTACGATTTCAATAATTTCAACTTTGAAAAACTCCTTTCTACAGAGGCAACAGTAATTGGGATAATCAATAATATTCGATATGCAATAGAAGCATTTGGAAAACAACCCAACTGTTTCAATGAATTCAATATACTCACTGCTTTTCTTTCGATAAAATCTTTCTAAGCAATTTTAGCTCAATATACAATCCATTTCCGTCAATATCACCACACTATTCATCTCTCTTAAGAGCTGCTTCTAAACAAATGCAACAAGATTTCAAATCCATATCAGCCATCGATTGTAACTTGTGAGAACTAAACAAAAAATCAAATGTTCCTTCATATACTTCATATTGCTCAAACCTTTGGGTCAATGAAATAATAGCTTGATCTACAATGTATAAAAAATAATGAACTCTAAAAGATTCTTCTGGAGATAGTGAAGTATCATGAGCACTCTCATCAAATTGTCTTTTTCTATGAATTTTTCGCTTTTGAGGAAACACTGGCTCAATTTCTAATTCAGTGGCAATTTCCTTTGCAGTATCCATGGCAGTAGAAAACCCATTTTCTCTATAATTCTTGAAGAAAGAAACTAACCCTTTAATTTGATTAATAGCAACATCAAGAAGCATATCTTTTGTTTGTAATTGCTTGCTAACTAAATTAACCGCAGATAAGATTTCAAACCAAATGATTGTGGCTAACAAAAATTCAAAGTTACTAAGCTCATTTGTAGCTAAATATCTTGCCTCACTTTGAATTTTAGAATCACTGTCTGTATCTGCCACTTGAAGTAGGTAATTGAAGAACTTGAGAGTTTGAGAATTGAAGAATCAGTATCACACGAGTAGAATTTGTCGTCTTTTTCAAATGAAAGAGTTACTTATACCACAAGACCAGAAGGTCATTGATATATTGATTTATTAGTTTTTTTTTTTTTTTGAAAATTGATTTATTAGTTAATACGTATAAATTCAATTAATTGGATGACTCTAACTTGTTACTTGCACCACAACTTCAAAGTCCAATTACACCACTACATCTTTTAGCCTTTTGTTAGTTTTTCGTTTTACCAAAACTTATTTAGTCAGATGTGGCAATTCATTTTAATGAGTTGATATGAGACATGTTAAGTTTAAACACGATAACATGTTAAAATTTCTAACACAAATATTATTATACTATTAGTTTTTTACGCGTATTGTGCGATTGAGATAATATCCAATGTTTTTTTAAAAAAAAAAATGAAATAAGTACTTTAAAGTATATCAAGACAAGATTATATTGGAATTGTTCATGCATAGGTAATTGAATGTTAAATTTGCATATTTAAATAGGCAATTCTAAGTTTAAAAATGCAAGATAATATAGTCAAAATTGATTATAATTGTCAATAAAATAATTGTATAGCTATGGTTGAAACCAAATACGGGACATAAGGGAGAGCAAATAAAAATTAGGGCATAAAATATTTAATATATACTAATATTGAAGAGTTAACTACTAATTGTCAAACAAGGACATTGCGAGATAGTTTCGACCCACTTCAATTTGTTGTGTGATTTGAATACTCTTTTTGTCAATAAATCCCCCAAGTAGTTAATATGATTGGCTTAATTATATTTTTTAAAACAATTATTATTATTATTATTATTATTATTATTATTATTATTATTATTATTATTATTATGTATACCCTTAGGTCATTTTTACATGTTAATCTAAACAGTAATTAATTTCTTCAAATGTCTTTTTACCAACTGTTGATATAATTTGCTAGTCAAATTCGCTAATATAATCCGCTAACGCTAACTGCTAACTGCTGATTGTCAAACAAGGACATTGCGAGGTATGTCTCACTTCAATTTGTTGTGTGATTTGAATACTCTCTTTGTCAGCAAATCCCTCAATTAGTTAATATGATTGGCTTTATTAATTATATTTTTTAAAAAAAAAATTCATGGTATTAATAAAATACTTGGTAAATAAATATATAGCATTATTTTGTATTATAACTTTGATATTAAATTAAAAAATAATGCACAAAAAAAATAATAGACAATGTAGTGAAAATAATTAATTGATGAATTTGAATGTAAAGAATTTTTACATAAGAAAAATATAAAGACAATATAACTAATAAAAATTTTTCTCTTAATTAATTTATTGATAATGAATAATATTTTTTAATAAAGACATTGTAGGGACAATGTAGCGAATATAATCAATTGATGAATTTGAATATAAAGAATTTTTATATTGGAGAAAAATAAATACTATATAACTAATGAAATTATTTCTCTTATTTAATTTATTGATAATAAATAATTTTTTTTTTTGAATAAAGACATTGTAGACACATAATTCTAAATTAAAGAAATGCATATGTATTATTTTGTTGTAGCTACTAAATTATTATTTAATTTAATAAGAGTAAAATAGAGTACTAATTATGCCAACTTTGATTAGGATGGGGTTCGAGCCTAAAACCTTTCTTATTAAAGTCAATGAGTAAGTTAACGGTGAACTAACAGAAATTAACGGAAAAGATAATATTTAACGGAAAAGTTAACGAATAATCATATTCATTAAGGATAAATTAGAAAATCGTAAGGAAAAATTAAAATCTGATCAATCTGAGCCATTAATTTGATTAAAATATTTGACCGCCATTTTTTCTACTCATTATAGGCCTAACTCTCTTGGGCTCTTATTAGTATATATATATATATATATATATATATATATATATATATATATATATATATATATATATATATATATATATATATATATATATATATATATATATATAGGGCTGAGTTCAAATGAGGACAACAATATATAGAGGACTGTGAGGACAAATAATGGGCACACAACAAACTAATACCAGGCACACAACTTAAAACATAATGGCACACAATAATAAATGTAAACATCAGGTTTCGAACCCAGGCTCTATAAATTAACAAAACTAGCACGCGACATACAAACTGTGGCACACGACTTCATTCGGTCATGCACACAACATACCAGCTAATGGCACACACTACATCTGTCCTCACAGTCCTCTATAATATACTTGTCCTCATTTGAATACACATCTATATATATATATATATAAACTTTAAGATTAAAATGGTTACGAATTAATATATAGGGAAAATGACTAAATAAGTTATGAACAATTTAGGAAAAGTCAATTGCAATATCAAACTACAAAAGTTTTATAGTAGCCCTTGAATCTTAAAAAAAAGTGAAATTAAAACTTAGGATGTGTTTGTTTCGTACATAGGAATCGAAATCGGAATGAGTATCAAATACTTGGTAATGGTAATGAGTTTTGGTGAAAGTATTTAACATGTTTGGTAGTAGGGTGGAATGATAATGATTAGTAATAGTAGTGCTTGATAATGAATAAGGGAATGAAACCCTTATTTTATTTGGGTATGAATTTTTCAATTGATAGAGTATTCGAAACCCATAATAGTGTTCTAAAAACCTATCAACCAAACAACAACAATCACTTATTCACTTCCATACCCATTCCTATGGACAAAACTCACCAACCAAACACACTTATAAGTTATTTATTATTGCATGTTATGTTGAGTGACTTTTATGTGTAATTTTCTTTGTTTACATGGATGTCACGAGAAAACAACGTCAATATAACTTGTAGTTTTATTTAAATAAATAAAATTAGATTTAAATTTTTAAAATAGTCTATGTGCCACCCATGTATATAAATAAAATTATAAATGTAAACCACATCAACATAACTATACAATAGCAAGTAATTTTTAAGAATTCGATGACTAATATGAAACTTTTTATATGGTTCAATTAATTTTTCCTAATCAGTTTGGTATATTTAACAAATACACCCTCACAATTTAATAAAAGTGGCTATAATGTAAACCACATCAACATAACTATAAAATAGCAAGTAATTCTTAAGAATTCGATGACTAATATGGAACTTCTTATAGTTCAAGGATGCAATTAACTTTTCCTAATTAGTTTGCTATATTTAACGAATACACCCTCACAATCTTAATTATAATAAAGTCATATGGTCTTGTGAAAATTAAATGTTGATATTAATAGTTAAATGTTGGTATTAACAACATTTAATTTTCACAAGACCATATGGTATATATATATATATATATATATATATATATATATATATATATATATATATATATATATATATATATATATGAATATGAATATGAATTGCAACTATATTGATATTAGGTTATGTATTTTTTAATAAATAATATTATTATAATGTTGTCCAAAATTCATTTCGTGTATCGCATCGGTAGCATACTAGGAGTAGACATACTCAAGATCAAATATGTATACTGCTAGCTGCGATTAATAATAGTAACTTTTTGTATCATACTATTTTCAATTATTAAATTAAATATTGTAAGTACAATATCATAATTATTTTGTCATATACTTAATAAAAATGTAATTTTAAACAATTAAATTGTGGTTCATGTTTTCTTCTTCTGTACTTCAAATACCATTATTAAAAATATTTTTTACCTATTCTAACATTACAAACAAATCTTTAATATTTAGTCCGTGCATCACACGGGACAATACTAGTTTAATAAAAGTGGCTATAATGACATGTTCAAAATAGGAATAAAGTTTAAATTAACCATGAAACAACACTCGAATATGTAATTTGGTCGGTCAACAAAAAAAAAATGCAATTTACTCCCTAAACTTACCAAAAACGTGAGGTATATTTCTAGTAGTAAAACAAAAGTTTAAGGTGTTATCACACTTAGTGCAAATTGCTTTGACAACAGTGCACTTTATAACTGCAGCTCCCGGCGAGGATCGAACTCGCGACCTTTCGCTTACGAAGCGAACGCACTACCACTATGCTACGGAAGCAGTTACGTTTACGAAATTATTAAATTATTTTATTAAAGATGAATACCATTAGCGTATATCCCTCTGCGATTGAATACTTGGGAGAATTTGTATATTAATTGATCACATCGCTGGAATCAATTTACCACAAGCTAGAATGTGTAAATTCAGAATGGAAATTAACCTATTTAGTTTGAGATCTACTATATACTATACATATATATATATATATATATATATATATATATATATATATATATATATATATATATACTAATAAGAGCCCAAGAGAGTTAGTCCTATAATGGGTAGAAAAAATGACGGTCAAATTTTTTAATCAAATGAATGGCTCAGATTGATCGTATTTTTATTTTTCCTTAAGATTTCCTAAACTACTATACTAATAAGAGCCCAAGAGAGTTAGGCCTATAATGGGTAGAAAAAATGGCGGTCAAATTTTTTAATCAAATGAATGGCTCAAATTTTAATTTTTCCTTGAGATTTCTTAATTTATCCTTAATGAATAGGATTATCCGTTAACTTTTCCGTTAAATATTATCTTTTCTGTTAATTTCTGTTAGTTCACCGTTAAGTCGTTAACTTACTCATTGATTTCAATAAGAAAGGTCTTAGGTTCAAACCTCATCCCAATCAAAGTTCGCATAATTAGTACTCTATTTTACTCTTATTAAATTATATAAACAATAATTTAGTAGCTACAACAAAAAAAAAAAAATTACATATGCATTTCTTTAATTTAGAATTATGTGTCTACAATGTCTTTATTAAAAAAAAAATTATTCATTATCAATAAATTAAATAAGATAAATAATTTCATTAGTTATATTGTCTTTATTTTTCTCCAATATAAAAATTCTTTACATTCAAAATTCAAATTCATCAATTGATTATATTCGATACATTGTCCCTACAATGTCTTTATTAAAAAAAAAATTATTCATTATCAATAAATTAATTAAGAGAAATAATTTCATTAGTTATATTGTCTTTATTTTTCTCCAATGTAAAAATTCTATACATTCAAATTCATCAATTAATTATATTCACTACATTGTCTATTATCCTTTTTGTGCACTATTTTTTAATTAAATATCAAAGTTATAATACAAAATAATGTTATATATTTATTTACCAAGTATTTTATTAATACCATGAACAAATTTTAAAAATATAAATTAATAAAGCCAATCATATTAACTACTTGAGAGATTTGCTGACAAAAGAGAGTGTTCAAATCACACAACAAATTAAAGTGAGAAACTACCTCGCAATGTCCTTGTTTGACAACCAGAAGTTAGCGGTTAGCGTTAGCGGATTATATTAGCGGATTTGACCAGCGAATTATATCAACGGTTGGTAAAAAGATATTTGAAAAAATTAGCTGTTTAAATTAACATTTAATTAAAATGACTATAATAATAATAATAATAATAATAATAATAATAATAATAATAATAATAATTTTAAAAAAAAATATAGATGTGTTTTTGGAAAATCATTTTCAAAAACGCTAAGTGAAAATATTGTAAATTGCAATATTTGTATATTTGTATAACCAAAACGCTTTCTTTATAACCAAAACACTTTCTTTAAGATTTGGAACAAATTGTTGGAACAAATTGTTGCTTCAAACTGTTGAATAACCAAAACACTTTCTTTAGGATTTTGATCTTTGGGTTACATCATATATATCAATCGTCGAATATTTTTGGGTTACATTATAATTAAAATTTTTAAATTTTTACTACATCTAAATTCCTTAAATTAGGAATTTCTTTATGCATAATAATTTATTCAACAATAATGGTTGAACTAAATGAACACTAAGTAAAACACCTAAAGGACTGGTACCGTTGATTCATTCATTGATCTTGTATATATGTGCATTCATTAAATATATTAGAACCCTTTTCAACAAAAATACTTGGTTAGTATTTAAAAAAAAGTTTAGTAGCAATTATAATGGATCTCCTATATTACATTTTATTCATATACTATGAATTACATATTTAAATAAACAAATTAGACATTACATTACTTATGTTGAACTTCTCATATATAATCTTGCATTGATATACTTTCAAATATTTATTTAATTATAAACATTGGGTAGAAAAAATGACCGTCAAATTAGTAAATCAAACGAATAGTTCAGATTGTTTTTAATTTTTTCTTCAGATTTTCTAATTTATCCTTAATTATATGAGTATCCGATCCGTTAACTTTTCCCTTAAGTACCGTTAATTCACCTTTAGTCTAATTCTAATATTAAAGTCTAATATAGAATTATAACTACAACATTAATCTAATTCTAATATTTAAGTCTTAATAGAACTCTAACCACAAATGCTACCGCCGGAATCTCCTCAAACAATAGTAGTATATATTTAATATTTTATGCTTTAATTTGTATTTGTTTTCCCTTATGTCCCGTATTTGGTTTCAACCATACCCATACAATTATTTTATTGACAATTATAATCAATCTTGACTATATTATCTTGTATTTGTAAACTTAGAATTACCAATTTAAATACTCAAATTCAACATTCAATTATCTATGCATGAACAATTCCAATATAATTTTGTCTTGACATACTTTAAAATACTTATTTAAGAAAAACATTGGGCATTATCCCAATCGCGCAATGCGCGTAAAAAACTAGTATACTAATAAGAGCCCAAGAGAGTTAGGCCTATAATGGGTAGAAAAAATGGCGGTCAAATTTTTTAATCAAATGAATGGCTCAGATTGATCATATTTTTATTTTTCCTTAAGATTTCTTAATTTATCCTTAATGAATATGATTATCCGTTAACTTTTTCGTTAAATATTATCTTTTCCATTAATTTCTGTTAATTCACCGCTAACTTACTCATTGATTTCAATAAGAAAAGTCTTAGGTTCGAACCCCATCCCGATCAAAGTTGACATAATTAGTACTCTATTTTACTCTTATTAAATTAAAATAATAATTTAGTAGCTACTATACAACAAAAAATAATACATATGCATTTCTTTAATTTAGAATTATGTGTCAATAATGCCTATAATGTCGTTCATTCAAAAAAAAATTATTCATTATCAATAAATTAAATAAGAGAAATAATTTCATTAGTTATATTGTATTTATTTTTCTCCAATATAAAAATTCTTTACATTCAAATTCATCAATTGATTATATTTGCTACATTATCCCTGCAATGTCTTTATTAAAAATAATTATTCATTATCAATAAATTAATTAAGAGAAATAATTTTATTAGTTATATTGTCTTTATATTTTTTCAATGTAAAAATTCTTTATATTCAAATTCATCAATTGATTATATTCACTACATTGTCTATTATCTTTTTTGTGCACTATTTTTTAATTAAATATCAAAGTTATAATACAAAATAATGCTATATATTTATTTACCAAGTATTTATTAATACCATGAAAAAATTTAAAAAATATAATTAATAAAACCAATCATATTAACTACTTTAGGGATTTATTGACAAAGAGAGTATTCAAATCACACAACAAATTGAAGTGAGAACTACCTCGCAATGTCATTGTTTGACAATCGGTAGTTAGCGGTTAGCGTTAGCGGATTATATTAGCGAATTTGACTAGCGAATTATATCAACGGTTAGTAAAAAGATATTCTAAAAAATTAGTTGTTTAGATTAACATGTAAAATGACCTAAGGGTATATATATATTTAATAATAATAATAATAATAATAATAATAATAATAATAATAATAATAATAATGTTTTTAAAAAATAAAAAATAAAAAAATATAATTAAGTCAATCATATTAACTACTTGGGGAATTTATTGAAGTGGAAAACTATCTCACAATGTCCTTGTTTGGCAATCAGCAGTTAGCTCTTCAATATTAGTATATATTTAATATTTTATGCCCTAATTTTTATTTTGCTCTCCCTTATGTCCCATATTTGGTTTCAACCATACATATACAATTATTTTATTGACAATTATAATCAATCTTGACTATATTATCTTGCATTTGTAAACTTAGAATTGTCTATTTAAATACGTAAATTTAACATTCAATTATCTATGAATGAACAATTTTAATATAATATTGCCTTGATATAATTTAAAGTACTTATTTTAAAAAAACATTGGGTATTATCCTAATCGCGCAATGCGCGTAAAAAACTAGTACTAAAATAAATATGTAATAATGTCTCATATTTGAAGTATTTAATGACTCAAATAATAGATAGGCATGCTTAGTAATTAAATATTATTTACTTAGTATTTTTAGGACTATATCTAAGTACAATTATTTACTTAAGAGTAATAGAGTAAGTAATTAAATATTATTTACTTAGTATTTTTAGGACTATATCTAAGTACAATTATTTACTTAAGAGTAATAGAGTAAGTAATGGTACAACATCAAAAGTCACCTGATGAATATTTTTTTTTTTGAATGCTACTAGCTCTATTACATTGTAGTATCTGTTCATATACTTTCTCAACCTACTAAAACACAAAGAACTAATAACGCCTCCACTGAGGCTTGAACTCACAACCTTCCAAATGGAAGTTCAATTCGGATACCATTGGACCACATAGTCCTGGTAGTCATACCTGAATATAGTATGAAATTTTTTACTTATACTTGTGTTATGCTACAATACTAATATGCTTAAGGGTGTGTTTGGTTCGCACATAGGAATCGGAATCGGAATGGGTATCAAATACTTGGTAATGGTAACGGGTTTTGGTGAAAGTATTTAACATGTTTGGTAACAGGGTGGAATGAGAATGGTTACTAATAGTAGTGTTTGAGAATTAATAAGGGAATGAAACCCTTATTTTATTTGGGTATGGATTTTTCAATTGATGGGGTATTCGAAACCCATATTAGTGTTCAAAAAAACTATCAACCAAACAACAACAATCACTTTCATACTCATTCCTATGGGCAAAACCTACCAACCAAACACACCCTAACATCACGTTTGGTTCACGGAATGAATTTTGAGGTAATAGGAATGCTATTCCATAAGGAATAGAATAGGCTAGGAATAGAATAGGATTTGTATTCTATTGTTTGGTTCGCGGAAGGAATAGACTTTAGGAATTATATTACAGTGTTTGGTTGATTTAAGGAATAGAAATGAAATATGTTTTAAAAGACATAAATACCCTTATAAAAATATGTGATGGTGGTGGTGCTAGGGTGGTAGTGGTGGTGGTGGCGGTGGCAGTGGTGGGGGCGACGGTGGTGGTGTTGACGGTGACGGTTGTGGCAGTGGTGGTGGGGGCAGCGACGGTTGTGGCGGTGGTGGTGGTGGTGGTGGTGGTGGCGGTGGTGCTGCTGTGTGGTGGTTCTGGTGGCGGTGGCGGCGACAATGGTGGTGGCGGTGGCGGTGGTGGTGATGGTGGTGGTGGCGGTGGCGGTAATGGTGGTGGCGGCGGTGGTAGTGGTGGGGGCGGCGGCGGCGGTGGGGGTGGTGACGGTTGTGGCGATGGTGGTGGTGGTGGCGGCGCGGCGATGGTGGTGGTGGTGGTGGTGGCAGCGGCGGTGATGGTGGTGGCAGCGGCGGTGATGGTGGTGGCAGCGGCGGTGATGGTGGTGGTGGTGGCGGCGGCGGTGATGGTGGTGGTGGCAGTGGTGGGGGCGACGGTGGTGGTGTTGACGGTGACGGTTGTGGCAGTGGTGGTGGGGGCAGCGACGGTTGTGGCGGTGGTGCTGCTGTGTGGTGGTTCTGGTGGCGGTGGCGGGGATGATGGTGGTGGCGATGGCGGTGGTGGTGATGGTGGCGGTGGCGGTGGTGGTAGTGGTGGTGGCGACGGTGGCAGTGGTGGGGGCGGCGGCGGTGGTGGGGCCGGTGACGGTTGTGGCGATGGTGGTGGTGGCGGCGGCGGTGATGGTGGTGGTGGCGGCGGCGGCGGTGATGGTGGTGGTGGCGGCGGCGACGATGGTGGTGGTGGCGGCAGCGATGGTGGTGGCGGCGACGACGGTGGTGAAATAGGATAAATTTATATATATGATAAAAAAAATTAGGTTAAAGAAAGGGGTAAAAAAGGAAATAGATTCTAAAATCTATTCCTGAGCGTTCAGTAATAGGCTAATACCAGGGGGGGCCCTAGTAATAGCTATTACCAGGAATATTATTCCTGGTAATAGAAATGGTTACCAAACAACGGAATAGGCCTATTACTGGGAATGCTATGCTATTCCCGGCCTATTCCGTGAACCAAACGGGCCATAAGAGTAATAGAGTAAGTAATGGTACAACATCAAAAGTCATACCCGAATATAGTATGAAATTTTTTACTTATACTTGTGTTATGCTACAATACTAATGTGGTGTTTGGTTCCCCCCCCCCCCCCCCCCCCCCCCCCCCCCCCCCCCCTATAGGAAAAGGAAAAAAAAATGATAAAATTACTATTGTTATTGTTGTTATTATTATTATTATTATTATTATTATTATTATTATTATTATTATTATTATTATTATTATTAGGAAAAATGACAGTTTAAGTTCATTAATTATATCTATATTGTAGATTCAGTCCATAAATTATTATCATATATACAAATTTCCCTTTAATTATACGTAAAGTGTCAGTTTTCATCCATTGTTTATAAATTTTGTTAACACTGACAATTTATTTTGAATTTTTAAATTATTAAATGAAATATTTGTCATTTTATAAAATTTTCTCAATCCCTTCACTGAATCTTCATATATACGCTACTGTTACTACAAAATCTTTACTAAATACATGTCTATCTTGATTGAGAAAGAACCTGAGAAGCAAAAATGAAAATCGAGAGATTACTTAGGATTTCAGATACCAAATTGTAAGTTTGAGAAGGAAAAATGAAAACCGAGAGATTACTTAGGATTTAAGATGCCAAATGCCAAATTGTAAGTTTAATTTGATAGTTTATTACAATTTTTTATTATTATATGTAAATTACTATTTTTGATATCTCATTAAATTCATACCTGAATAGGTAATATATACAATGTAGTATATGTTCATAACTACTTTCTCAACCTACTGAAACACAAAGAGTCCTCCACTAAGACTCAAACTCATAACCTCCCAGATATGAGAGCAACTTGGTACCGGTGGATCACAAGATGCAATTTAGTTATTTTAATATGTTAATGAGAAAATGGTCAAATAGACCCCTGGACATTTCACCAAAAGTCAATTAACCCGTTAAACTTTCAAAAAATACAATTAGATACATAAACTCCCGATTTTAGCTCAATTTATCCCATTAGCCGGTTAACCATCAGGTTACTACCAGTAAATGCCCTTGTGGCAGGTTACTTGGCAAATATATTAATATTTAATTCGCCACATCATCATAAAAAAATGAAAATCAAATTATTCCTTTCTGCTTCTAGCGTATTCTTCATCGCACTGCAAAACAAAACATTGTTAATAAATTTAAGAATTAATTTCACTTTTGGTCCCACGACTTTTGATGTTCTATCACTTTTGGTGCACAACTTTAAATTTTTTTAATTTTGGTGCCTAACTTTGTTATTTTTATCAGTTTTGGTCCTTTTGGCGAATTTGACAGCGAAATGTTGCTGGATTTTATATTGTTAGGCGTAAAATCATCATCCCAAGGCAACATCTTCAATATCTAAACAAAATCATCCTGTAAAATCATATCTATATGTGTTTGATGATGAGAATAATGTGAAAGACGGGCAGAAACCAGACAGATCTATGGGATTTATAGTTTCGACCATTGGCAAACTCTTTTTTTCCTCTTAATATGGTTTTTCTTTTGTTTAAATATTGAAGATCTTTCCATGGGATGACGATTTTGCCTCTAAAATATAAAATCCAGAAATATTTTACCGTCAATTTGGCTGGAAGGACCAAAACTGATAAAAGTAACAAAGTTAGGCACCAAAATTAAAAAAATTTAAAGTTGTGCACCAAAAGTGATAGAACATCAAAAGTCGTGGGACCAAAAGTGAAATTAATTCTAAATTTAATACACTAGCACAAAACTTCTGCGAAGGTGGTTAAGCCAGAAGAAGTGCAGAGATTATGCGAACGCGAAGGTGACGAAAGTGGAAGACGGGTAGAGATGATGCTCCGAACTCAGATCTGAAGAAGAAGAATCGCTTCGCCACCGTCGCTCCGAACTCAGATAAGATGAAGACACCTCGAAAACAATCGCTCTGCCACTGTCGCTCAAAACTCAGATATGAAGAAGAAGAATCGCTCCGCAACCATCGCTCATGTAAGAAGAAGAAGCAAATAATTTAGAAAATTGGAACATTCTTAAAAACTGTTTTCTAAATGGAAAACAGAATCATCTATTTAGTTATATCATTATATGTCACTATAACCACATTACAATAATTACATTCATTATCATCTTATTTTACTTATCATTATCTTCTATATTTTCTACTTACTTTACTTATTTAAACATAATTTATTTGCTTACACTTTAAAGTTAGACATTATTTACATTATCAAAATTAAGAATTAAACTCTATATAATGCTTTAAATTTTGATTGAACTCAATAGATTATTAGTTCGAATATTTTTAATTATGTTACATCGTAATACAAGTTCGATCCATATATCGGATATTCAAATCTCACATATATTAGAATTTAAAGTAAAAGTTTTATATTCATATACATGCCATTCAAATTAATATATCAAAAAAAAATATTTTAAATATTAGCTCAAAAAATATTAATATTATCTAAACTAAATTTTAGGTGTACTTGCCAAAGGTCTTGTGGTTGAGCGACATAGGTATAGCCCTTCAAATGAGAGATCTTAGGTTCGAACTCCAGTGTGAAGGCATCGACTCTTTGTGCTTCAGTAGGTTGAGAAAGTATGTATGAAGAGATTGAAGAGATACTACATTCTAATAGAGTCAATAGCATTCAAAAAATTTTAGGTGAACTTAGTAGGTAAGTTGGGATATATTTTTTTAGTTATTATGTTATATACATATATAAATTTTGTTCAGTTAT
Source organism: Ipomoea nil (assembly GCF_001879475.1). Classification (NCBI taxonomy): domain Eukaryota; kingdom Viridiplantae; phylum Streptophyta; class Magnoliopsida; order Solanales; family Convolvulaceae; genus Ipomoea; species Ipomoea nil. The sequence continues at coordinate 1,223,113 of NW_017617577.1, forward strand.
CAAATGTAAAAATTTTACATATATTAGACTTAAAAGTAAAAAAATAAAAAAAATATTTCATTTAAACCAAACATATGTAAAAATATTTTAAATATAAAATCTAAAATCTAAAAATCATTCGAAATTAAACTTGTGTTAATTTTATAACGTTAATCTAAAACAAAAAAATTACCGACTAATGGGGTAGATTGAGCTAAAATCGTGAGTTAACAACTAATCATTTCTTTCACATTCGAGTACTCTTCAACTGCAGCTCCCAGTGAGAATCAAACTCACGACCTTTCGCTTACGAAGCAAACGCACTGCCACTATGTTACGAAAGCAATTACCTTTAAGAAGTTATTAAAATAATCATTAGCGTGATCGGAATGTCCAATCTACGAAGAAATACTTGAGAAGAAATCACTGATGCTTAATCTGTGGACACAAAGACTATGCAACTATGGGAACAGTGTAGAGTGCGTCATTGAAAGTCAAAATTTAAATAATAACACACACACAATGTTAGAGGACACGTGTAGACCATTTGGTGTATAGATATACACGTGTAGCATTAGTGAAAGTTGAGATGAAGAAATGAAGGGTAGAAAACAGTTTGAAAATGTCATTTTGCCGGAATATCATTTCCGGTGAGATGCAACCATTTATTTCTTCATCACTTCTTCTCTGTAGCTATTTATGTAAGTGTACAAATTGATACACGTTAAAATCCTACTAAGTTGGCTAATTTACTTGACAAAATAAAATAAGTTATTTTTAGTATGACACTTGGACCAACTTCTATTAAAGCATTACTCTCTTCAGTCAAAGGAAACAATTCGTGGGGTTCACATTGACGATCTTATTATTAAAGCATAGATTAATTAATTAGTGGATGAGTTTTATTTAAGAGAGGTTGTGGTTAAACAAAGGCGCATGAATAGCATCTGTTTGGGAAAATTGTTGAAGGGGAATTAACTATAAAAGGAAAGGCTTTCTCAACTTAAAGGACACAGATTACGATATTATTATTCAAAGATGAAAGTGCTCACATATTACTGATTCATATACAGTTATTATATTTTGAGTTGTAGTCTTGTTGGAACAATCGAACTACGTCAAGTTCAGCAGCATCAACAATTGAAGTCAATGAAGGCATGCAATTGAAGTCAACTGATTCATATACCAATCCCGTGTAGGATGTTAGGAAGGTTGTAGTTGGTTGTAGTTGTTGTTAGCGTGTGTACTCTTGTAAACCTTGGTGAACATCTAGTGGATTGGGCATACGTGAGTTGCCTCGCAAACATAGGAAAAGTGCTCCGAACTGCGTGATCAATTTCGTTGTACTTGATTTAATTTATTGCATTTTTATGTCGTTATTTAATTCCGCTAAATGACTTAATCAATTGATACGACAATATCAAATCTAAAATCAAGTAGAACATTAAGGTGTAATTTGAATTCAAGATTCAGGCACTTTTTCAATTGGTATCAGAGCTCGGAGACTTAAATTGCTAGTCTATCGATCTGGCTATCCCGTGCTTCTTGAACTCAAGTTTTCAGCACCTTTTAGTACTTTTGTTTATTTTATTACTTTGTTCGATCTCACGGTGTGTTGAGTGTTTCAGGATGGAGCGACTCAAGGTACTTCCCCAGTTAACAGGTGATAACTATGCCTATTGGATAGCACGTACACAAACTCACTTGAAAGCTCAAGGAGAACTCGTTTGGCGCTCTGTTCTAACAGGATGGACGCATCCTACTAAGGCCGGAACTAGTACTGACGATCTACTAGTGACTAAACCTGAAACTGAATGGACTCAAACTGAAATAACTAATGTTGGATATAATGATAAAGCACTTGACACTATTTATTCTTTGAGTCTTGAAAGTAATTCCCTTTAGTTGCAGGTATTGATTCAACAAAAGGTTCATGGGAAGCACTTGAATCGACCTACGAAGGCACAAGTTCAGTCAAGCAATCGAAGCTGCAACTAGTATAGTCTGATTTTGAATAACTTCGGATGAATGAAGATGAAACCATCACGAGTTTTAATAGTCGTGTGCAAGAATTGGCAAATCGTGCAATTGTACTCGGCGAGCCTTTTTCCCAGTCAAAGCTGGTTAAGAAGATCCTAAGATCTCTACCTCCTGGATTCATAATGAAGGGCATGCTATTCAGGAACATGACGGTTGGGAAGATAAGTCCGTGACTCAGTTAATGGGAAAACTTCGAACTTATGAAATGAAAATTCTTACCGATCACACCAAAAATAAAAAATATGTAGCCTTTACCGCTGAAGAACAGGATGCTACATCTGATCTAGAGGAACCTAGTGATGATCCAATTTAGTTTTTAACTAAACAATTTTCTAAAATTTTGAAACAGGTTTCACAAAAGAACTCCCGAAACAACAAGTCTCAAAACGAATCAAGCTCGGGTGCATCAAAAAATGGCTCCAAGTCTGGCTCGTCAAATTACAAGTCTTCGGCCTCTCGTCCAGCTCGTTCCAAAGACAAATCAAACAACAAGGGGATTAGGTGTTACGAGTGTGAAGGCTTTGGTCACGTCGAAGTTGAATGTGACACTTATCTAAGGCGAAAGAAGTCTATGTCAGCCCTAACTTGGAGTGATGATGAACCTGAGTCAGATGTAGCTGGATCTGATGTAGAGGAAATTTCTGGTAATTTCGTTGCTTTCATCGCCAGAACTGAAATCTTTCCAGAATCTGAAGATGTCACTGACTCAGAAGGAGGCGAATACACCTCGGCTGAAGATTTTGATTTACCTACTTTATTTTATGAAATAGAATATAAAAAATTGTATCCCAAATGGGAAGCCTTACGCAAAGCTAATTGTTCCTTGTCTAGTGAAGTAGGAATATTAGACAATTCTAGAAAAGTGTACAAGAATCAAGTTGCTGATAGGGATTTGTTACTTAAAGAGGCTGCTGACCGTGAAGAGAAACTAACGCAGGAAGTTAAGGCACTAAAGTAGGAACTGACCACACTCAAAAAGCAAATTCAAATGATGGACACTACCTCAACTCTTGACAAGATTCTCAATTCAGGAAGATAATCATCTACAAAATTTGGTCTCGACTTCACCGGTAGCAACAACAAAGACAAAACCGTCTTTGTCAAAGCATCTGGACCAGATCCAGAAGATATTTCCGAGTCCAGTTCGACAAGACAAAACCATGGTATAGTATGGCAAAATAAGCATGTTTCTAAGTATTATAACCCCATTTGTCATTATTGCAGGTTGCGTGGCCATATCAGACCTGAATGCTTTTATTTTTATAAAGATCAAAGGTGTGAGAAATTCACCCACAAAAATATTGCACTGTTTGGTAAGCAAGTGTGGGTTAAGAAAACTAGTTTCGTATCTCAGTCAATTCCTATAACATCTCAAGGAAGGGAAAATGATAATTGGCCAAGTTATTGATTACAAATCTGCAATTAAAAATAACAGGTATGCTAATTTACTATTTATTTTTTTTTCTAATAAGGTTGTTAGTTTTTCAGAAACAAGATTAATACTTTATCAACCAAGGAAATTTTAATTTTCTTTGGCTTCTAATCCTTATTCCTATTTTTTCTGCTATCCCAATTTTTTAAAAATTGTTTTTTACTGCATTTTTTTTAAGTTCACGTATGCTATTTGTGCTATCATTATATGCCCCTCTAAATGTGCCTAAGATGAACTTTTCTTGATATTATATGCGTATATTGGTATTTGATCATGAATTGTCCATTTCAGTTTTTATTTCTTCGTATATCTCTGATTTGATTATTTCATCTGGTTCATTTAATCTTTCAGAATTTGTCTCTTTACCTGTAAGTTATTTTATTTTTTTTTTGTGTGTCTCTAAAGTGTTCATACGTGTTATATCGTCTGATTTGCCTTAACTATTCTCAGTGTTTTTGATTTTTGGCTGTTTCTGTGTGTTCACTAAATATCTCATCTACGTTGTTTTGGCTTCTTTTGAACTGATAATCCTATCTTTTGATTATGCCTGTTTGTTGGTGTTCCCTGTGTTAACACTTTGAATTCTCTAAGGTTGCTTGAATAATAAATTTGGTGCAATTTGATTAATGTATTTCTTCTCTTGTGTTACTATGTGTTTTATGTGAATGTGTTTTGTTTGGTCCGGTCATGACCGTATTTGTGTTTGCTTGTGTTCTTATTGTGCTAACTATCATGAATTCTTGCATGAAGCTGCTTTATATGAATTTGTGCCTGAATATGCATTATTTGAATGTGCTTACTGTCTTATTTACCAATTTGTTTTGATTGACCCAATTTAAAAATTGTATTATTTGTGTGCGTTTTGTACTATTTGCTATGAATTTTTGTGCTTGAATGTGTTTGCTTCTTGCTATGCTTTATTTACTTTATATGCTCCAACTTGATTTGTGTATCTTTATGTGCTTATGTGTTACTTGCTTAATTGTTATCAAGTTTTGCGTTTCTCGTTTTTATTTTTCTTGTGCAGGTTTAGTCTAATCGGGTACAACGTCAGACTCAATCCACTAATATAGTTGTTCACCTTTGTCAATTTATTGGCAAAAATAGAGAGTATATACAAAGGGGGAGAATTTTGATTTGGAAATCTGGTAATCTGGGTTAAAGTATGCCTTGTGTTGGTATGTTCGGAAATCTGGTAATCTGAGTTATTTCTCCTGCTTTTTTGACAGCTTCTTTATTTGGATGATTAAGCTTTTATTTAGCTTATCTATTTTCTGGGTTTATCTTATTATTGATCATTGGGTTTCTGGACGTTTCTTATTATTGATTATATGGTTTATTGGTTTTTTGGGCTTCTCTTATTGATCGTTTATCTATCATGCGGAGCTTTGTTGGGATATCTGGTTATACAGTTTTGTTGATTGAGTATGAAGCCTTATGGATGGAGCATGGTCCAAAGTGTCTATGTAATTATTGATAAATTCTAAAATCATAGGTTTTCTTGTCAAGCATATATACTATGGGCTATTATTATGAAATTATTTGATTAAATTATTGTTCTTTGTCCAAAGTATGTGTCTTAGTTTTTGCTAAATAAATTGTCACAGGGAGAGATTGTAAGTGTACAAATTGATACACGTTAAAACCCTACTAAGTTGGCTAATTTATTTGACACAATAAAATAAGTTATTTTTAGTATGACACTTGGACCAACTTCTATTAAAGCATTACTCTCTTCAGTCAAAGGAAACAATTCGTGGGGTTCACATTGAAGATCTGATTTATTAAAGCATAGATTAATTAATAAGTGAATGAGTTTTATTTAAGAGAGGTTGTGGTTAAACAAAGGCACATGAATAGCATTTGTTTGGGAAAATTGTTGATAAGGAATTAACTATAAAAGGAAAGGCTTTCTCAACTTAAAAGACACGGATTACGATATTATTATTCAAAGAGGAAAGTGCTCACATATTACTGATTCATATACAGTTATTATATTTTGAGTTGTAGTCTTGCTGGAACAATCGAACTGCGTCAGGTTCAGCAGCATCAACAATTGAAGTCAATGAAGGCATGCACATACCAATCCCATGGAGGATGTTAGGAAGGTTGTAGTTGGTTGTAGTGGCTGTTAGCCGTGTGTACTAACCCCTTGTAAACTTTGGTGAACATCTAGTGGATTGGGCAGACGTGGGAGAAGTGCTCCGAACTGCGTGATCAATTCCGGTGTACTTGATTTAATTTCTTGCCTTTTTATTTCGTTATTTAATTCCGCTAAATGAATTAATCAATTCATATGGCAATATCAAATCTAAAATCAAGTAGAACATTAAGGTGTAATTTGAATTCAAGATTCACGGCACTTTTTCAATTTATTTTGTTCCCTTTGTTTTCTGTCTCATATGCTTTATTTGTCTTGGATTTGGATACAGGTCTAAGTGATCATGATATTTTCCTTGAATTTTGTCGTCTTCTTTGATGTTTCAGAATAAACTATTAGGTATTCTTTCCCCTCCCCGCCTCCCCTCTTTCTTCTATTGCTTTGTTTTCATGTCCTTGACTGTTGAATGTTGATGCTGCCAGATTATCTTGTGCTTTTTCCTAGGATAGTATGTACCAGATTATTTTGTGGTTCTCGGGATAGGTTTTACTGTTGTAGGCACACATTCAAGTCTATGCAATGTCATGTTGTTACTAAAATAATCTGGCTAAATTATGCAATAGAAGCCCATAGGAAATTAGAATTAAATACTGATATATATGATCTTGCCTTCCTCTGGCATCCTGTTGCAGTGGTTCCTTTTAACTTCAAACATGAGTATCAAATATAATTTGTAAATTTGAAATGTGATTTCTGAACTCGATTTTGAAATCAGAAATGTGAATGTTCAGTTCGCAACCACAAAATAATTTTAAAAAATGGGTAAAGAATCAATACTTATCAGTTTCTATAAATACCTTGGTCAACAAAGGAATTGGAAGAGAAAGGCACGACATAGTTCTTTGACGCATGCGAAGATAGGACACTGGCAATCCCTACTGGTAGAAGGTGGTTTCTTCATGTCTGGTTCCATATTGTCTGTCTCATGATTATTCTCTTTTGTTTATTCCTTTTTTTTTTTTTTTTTTTTTTTTTTTTTTTTTTTTTTTTTTTTTTTTTTTGCAGGCGTGATTGTTTAAGCCTTCTCTGCATTCTAGCGTCTTCCTCCACCGCCGCCGCCATGAAAATACACGAATGGTTCTTCTGCAGTTTGAACCATTTTTTCCGTTGATGATGATTTGTATTTTATATGAAACAAATTGCTGCGGTTTACGCTCACATGGATTTGATCTGGGGTGTTTTATAGGAAAAAAAACTCTATGTAGAAGCTTCAGACTGTTTCGAATATAGAATAGGCTTCCATCGGAAAGCCAAAGATTTCATATCGAATAGGAAAGCCAAAGATTTATGATATCCAATAGGCTTTCATCGGAAAGTCAAAGATTTAATTAATACGGTAATCCCTTTTACTAAGCATTAAACTTCCAAAAATGTGAAGTATAAATACGGAAGATTGTTTAAACTTCCAAAGACAACTACAACTGGAATCCTGTATATACATACTAATACGACACCGTTTTTTTGAGCGGGAAGTTTTGACTATATTTTGACTCCTTAGGCTTGTGGCTTTTTAATATAGTAAGATAAGATATATATATATATATATATATATATATATATATATATATATATATATATATATATATATATATATATATATATACTAGTATTTTATATGCGCGATGCGCAAAAAATATATGTCCAATACTAAAATTAAATATTAAAATCTTAGGTATATTAATTTTTAAAAAATAATTAATATAACTAAGATTTTAATATTTAATTTTAGTATTGGACATATATTTTTTGCGCATCGCGCATATATATATATATATATATATATATATATATATATATATATATATATATATATATATATATATATATATATATATATATATATATATATAATTGTATAATTCATATTAATATTATTGAGGTAAGAATTATAGAAATGATAAATTACTAAATATAACTATGGTAAAATTTTTAATTAAAACCTAAATGAATTCAAACTTATCATCAAGGATGTAAGAAAAAATATTGTGTGTGCATGTACATGGTAATAATAATGTGGAAATATAACAGAACTTATAACGAAATGGATATTTTTGTCCAAAAAATTATGTAGTACAACTTTTATAACATAAGGTCCAAAAAAAATTAACAGAAAAAACGGACATAAACCAGGGGTATAACCTGGATTGAAACTTATTATGTTTTTAGATATATATATATATATATATATATATATATATATATATATATATATATAATAAGCAAAATAACGATAGTTTTACTTTATTTTATAATAAGTCTTCATTTTTTCCAAATTAAATAACTACATTTATGGTTTTATAAGGATCGGGTCCACCATAAACCGAGGTATAGGCCCAGAATGACAACCCAAATACAAAAATCCAAATACAAATATCATGACCCATTTTTCTGGCAGCCCCAATACAAAAATCACTAGACCTGTTATGCTGTGCAACCGTGTGCACCATGCAAGGTGCACACGGAATTGGATTCATAATTTCTATACTGTAGATTCATAATTTCTATACTGTAGATTCATAATTTCTATACTGTAGATTCATAATTTCTATACTATATATTCATAATTTCTAAACCGTAGATTCATAATTTCTATACTGCAGATTCATAATATCTGTACCGTAGATTCATAATTTCTGTACTGTAGATTCATAATTTCTGAATTGTATAGTTATCAAATTATGAACAAATAGTTCTGTGATTTATGAATACAGAGTTCAACAATTGAGAATATGAACATCGAAAATTATGAACATAGAGTTCTGTAATTGTGAATATAGAGTTCAATAATTATGAATTTATAGTGTAGAGGGTTGCACAACATAATTTGCCCCCACGGTGTCTGTAGTGCTTAGATGATGATGATGATGATGATATATATATATATATATATATATATATATATATATATATATATATATATATATATATATATATTTCTAGTGAGGTTATTGTGTTAGGTGAGGATTGAAGAAAAATTCCAACCATCAGATAAGACGATCTAACGGCGGAAAGTGCATCGTTGGGTGGATTTCAAAGGTCACTAAATCAGCCGAATAACTGATGGAGTAATTAATTTGGGGGTAAAAGGGTAATTGGAGTAATATTTGAGCAAGACTAGGAAGAAAAGCCCGAAGACTATGGGTCTGTACGCGTAGGGTTTAAACGGCGTAAGACTAGGGAGGTTGTCGGCTTTGTACATTGGAGAGCGTTGGAGTAGAAGAAACGACGACGAAGAGGAGAAATGCGACCGGCGGCTTCAACATCGAAATCAATGGCGGACGGAACACCAAGAAGGAGTACACGGCGTGCGTCGGTCGATGCAACGAGTAGACTGCGTATGGGTTATTTTTGATTTTTTTAATTACCACTATGATTTCTTTATGATCGATTAAGTGCACAATGCTATTGCATGTATGTGGGAGTTCATGTTCGGGTATAGAACTGTAGACTGATGTTTTTTATTTGGGGAAAAAAAAAGTGAGTACAAGAAGTTGTTGATGGCGGCGATTCGGTCAGAATCTGAATTATAGGCGGGGTTGGGGAGAAATTGAAATAGAAGGTGGGAATTAGTGGGTTGTTTCCGGGAAGAAGGTCTGTATGCAGTGATATTCCATGGGTTTTTTTAAAGTTTCTTTTTTTTTTTTTTTTTTTTTTTAGATGAGCAACAATGGTAAAACATGGGTGTTGAGTTTGACGTGTTGAAGATCCATTCATGCAGTTTAGCAAGAATGCACAAATGAATTCACATTCTTTGGTTTGGTGTGAATATTATTCTGGCAAGTTTAATTTATGTGTTTGAGAGGGGGGGGGGGGGGTAGAAAACAGATAAAATGAGAACCAGAATACTAAGGGTTTAAGGTTTGGACAGAATGGGAGTAGTAATAAAGAATATGTGCAGTTTAGAGATTTAGACAAATGGATAATGTTGAGCAGAATAGGCAATAAAGAAATAAAAGCATGCATACATGATTGGTTGCACATTTTAGAAAAAAGTGTAATGGGGGACCGCACTGCAATAGTTGGGGAAAGAAATAGTTCGGTTAAAGGACAATAAAAGATTGAATAAAGTTTGTCTTTTTCGAAGTGTCTTCACTTAAAAAGCAATTGAAAAGGAGAATATATGGGACCCCTACCTGCACACCAGATTTTAGAAATATATTAAATGATAGAAAAGTTATTTAACGTGTGCAAGGAAGTAGGAGTTAGAATAGTTTATGAAATTAATTGTATATAAATGTGCATGAATGTGATCAAAATGTGCATGCGTATATTAGTGTACATGTTTGTGCATATTAAATGAATAGGTTATGTGCATTGGAAGTGTTTGTTATTGGTGTGCATGCGTTACTGAGCAAGCCAAAGTGTAAAAATATGTATTCTTAAGCGATGGAATGTATTATTTGTTGCATACTGAGCTGGTTCATTCGTTTTTTTGTTGGTGAATACAACCCCCACTAATATGTTAAAGGAATAATTGTGTAGGGAAAAAGGCAAAAAATAACAAAGGTGCAGCAAGCTATTGTGAGTGAACCCAACCCTGCTGATGACTTTGTAAGCCCACCAATAGGAGCCCGGCAACCGCAAAGGCAGAATGAAAATGAGTGCTCAAAATACGAACTACTACCTGAAGAAGAGGCAAGGTTTCCAAAATGCGAGACACGTGCTATGCCAAAGCACCTGGTTGAACCCATGAAAAAATTTGGATCTCTGCAAAGGAATGCAGTTAGGGAAATGGGTTTTGGGGATTTGCTGAAACTGAAGGTGGAAGACACCCCTCTATGAATGGGGCATTGGTTGATGGAGAACTTTGATGGGAGTTCAAAAACAGTAAATTTAGGACATGGCCGAATTCTAAAGATAACAGAAGAGGACGTGGAGTCAGTCCTTGGATTTCCACGAGGATCCAGAGAGATTAAAAAGAGGAGTAGGAATGCAAAATGTGCGGAACTTGATTCATGGAGAGCACAGTACAAAAGGGGGACCACAAAATAACTCCTTAAATGATAGGGTTGTTAAAGGAGAATAAAGATGGAGGAATTTGGTTCAAGAAGCACTTCACAGTCCTAGTGGCAAGCATCCTAATTTGCATCCAACAAAATGGATATGCAAATCAATGAATCTTGCACGAGCTAAAGGATGTGAGCAAGATACGGGAACTGAATTAGTGCAAGTATGTGATTGACGAGCTAGTTAAATGTCACAACAAATGGGTAACAAAGTAACACAAAAAATTTACTGGATCATTGCTATTTGTAACGGTAAGCTCAACATTCTGTGTGTAATTAATAGAAGTTTTGGCTATGATAAAATGGTAATACATGTATTGTGGTTATGATTATAATAATGAATATTGTTTTTATGGGTAATAGAAATGCAGATGCTGTATGTAGATAGAGTTGTGAACCCAAGCCGCTATGTTGAACGAAATAGGCCAGCATTCATAGGGTGGACTACAAAGCTGTTAAATGAGCGAGAGTTTGCCGAGATAAAAAAGGGCGGGTTTGGTTTAGGTGAGATTGAGACAAACGGAGAAATAGAAGAGGAATTGAATGAGCACAATACAGAAGAAAACCAATAAGATGAAGTTGAGGATCCAGTAAAGGTAAAATTTATAAGGTTAATTGAATAAGTAAACAACCATATTATAGAATATATATTGTATGCAATTGAACATAGATAAGTTAATACATTTTAAATAAAAAGTGCATTTTGTTAAAAATACCAGTACCTTGAATTGGTTAGTACTAACATTGTGGAACAAAAAATGGCAGGCTATGGAGGTACAGTTTACAGAGGATGCAAACCAAGTCATAAATAAAGTCAAGATCTCAGTAAACTTGCCGATGAATCAGGAAAATGCACACTGACACATACAACCTTTGAGAAGCTAGTGAAGGCTGACAAGTTGCTGTTAAGAGTAGGACAAAGATATGTTGCAGCGAAATCAAAGTGTAAACAGAATCAGGCACAAAACGAAGCAGAAAGTGACGAAGAGTCATTGAGCAGTGCATCAAAGAGTATGGATGAAGATGCGGGCGAAGGGGATTTAGGAGAACAGGAGACAGAAGTACAAAATGAGAGAGACGTGGATATGGGAGACCACGAGACAGCAAATGGAATGCCATCATTCAGCTTAGGCTTGACCCAGGAGGTGAACAATTTACCCCAGGGGTGCGAACCAAATGACGACAACATGATTGCAGCTGATTCTGTAAGTAAAAAAAATATTTTTAAGAAATGAGTGATATGTTATATGGACCACGTATATATTATTATGTAAAATATGAGCTTCGAAGTGTGATTTTGATGTTCGAGAACGCAGGGCGAAGAAGCGATGCAGAACGAAGATGAATATATAGACATCGGGATCCCACCAATAGGTGGCAATGAAATGAACCCAACGACAAACCAATCAGAAGACTCATTCCTCACACCTACTGAGGTATGTTGCGTGGTAGAATTGTTAGTAGCTGATTTAAAAATAAGAAATATAGAGAAAGAGAATGTGCATGATTGTGGTTAACAAAATTGCAATGCTGCTTGTTTTAAAAGAGGTAAATGTTTGGGGAATCAGATGTGTGTAATGTTTGAAATTGACTTTGAAATAAAAATTTAGTGAAAGTGCATGTGCAAGTCTGAGGTACAGTCAATTGCAATGTTAATTGCTTTAGCAGATTTACATGTTTGAGATATTAGATCTCTGTAATGTATGTGTAATATTTTATATGCAAGACTCAAAAGTTTAATAGAACTGTTATATTGAACACATTGTGCAAAGACTGAACTGAAAACCAAAGTAGACTGATTTTCAAACACACATTTTGCAGCAACTGATTAACCCGAATGGAGCGAACGAAGAAGACAAAGGAGGGAACATAGAAAGGGCACCAATGAAAATGCCAAGAAGTGAATGCAACACGTCCAATTTACCACAAAACACAGGCACACCATCAGAGCACACTCGTGTTGCACGAAGAGAGCTCACAAATTGGTACTCTCCAATTGACAAACTCTATGTAAAAAATGCAGCAGATAAAATTGTTCCACAAAATTGAAAACAAATCCAAGAAACAAAACAAAACAAATCTATTATTGAAAACCAACAGGAAATGCGGAATAAGAACAAGTCAATGGAGAAGTAAAAAACATAGCAATGTGTTTAAGTTTAAATAAAATTCAAAGAGCAATACGACCCCCCTTCCTCATATGTCAGCGTTGCGCATCGGGCAGGTACGACTATTATGGCCATACTTTTCACAAGTTTGGCATTGTCGTTGACGACATCCAGACTTTTCAACAGCTAATTCCCTTGTACTTTTGTAACCTTTGCCACCACCCTTGTTATTAGAGATAGGAGGAAGACGAATATCAACTTGACCATCGGGCGAAACACCGCAAAACGACTCAAATAGTTGCTTCTTAGAAGCAGAAGAGCGATCGCTGGGACCATTCTCAGCCAATAAAACAGCGTTGAAATCTTTCAAAGCTGCAGTCAGCTTCATAACATGATCAACATTCCGTGAAGCCATGGTCATGCATGAAAAGAATTCTGCCCAAGCTTCACCAATAGCGGCATCTACATCCGCAAAGCCCCCACGTTGAACCCCCAACAACTTCCGCACACAAGCACCCCTAGTCCAACGTGAAACCACATACCGAGAAGGGATAGAAACAACCCTACAGTCCTTGAAAACCCAGAAAATATGACAACAAAGTAACCCAACCCGTGTAAACATGTTACACGTGCACTCGACAACAATATTACCAGAGTCAAAACTCATGGTGTGCACCAGCTCATCACCATCTTGAACCTCATACCGGGCTACCATCCCTTCAACATTTGAAGGCATAGAACGACAAGAAAAAGATCCCGCAATAACCTCGGCTTGAACATCATAAAAAACATTGACAGTATACACCGTAGCCGCATGCTTCTCAATCAACAACGGAGTCTGGCATAAAGGAAAATGGCCCTCACATTCGGCATTCAGTTTGGCCTGCGCCACACGTTGAGCATCAATAGCCCCTTCAAAATTGTTGAATAACTCAGACAAACTAGCATGTTGGTTTGTGCAACTACCAAATACACTATTCGCAGCTTCGGACCTAGATGTCGTGCGAAGCAGACCACCCATGAAAAGATCATTAAACAACGCAAGGATCCAATAGGATCTCAGATCATACATAAGACGAAACCACCGGTGATCACCAAGGCCATACTTTTCCATTACGTCCTGCCAACCCCGCACAAGCTCCTCCATGGATAACGTCTCACTCCAAACAACATCATTCAAAGCACGCCGAAACTCCTCGTCTTTAGATAGAACATTACCAACCTTCTCACCAACCTTTGATATTATATGCCACATACAAAACCTGTGCCGCGTAGTATCAAACACCCGTGGGACTGCAATCTGCATCGAAGGATCTTGATCAGTGATAGTGCAACTAGGCACACAACCCATTGAACTTTTAAATTGCTGAAGAAGCCACACATAAGAGTCCACATCTTCACGAGAAATCAAACTAATTGCAAATGTGACGCCTCTCTTATGATTATCAACACCAGTAAATGGAACCAATACCATACCATACCTACAGGACATAACACCAAACCAAAAAAAGAATAGAACCATGGGCGTTAACACACTGCATGCACGAATAAATAAGACCAAACTGCACATACTATAAATTTAAAAATAAACGAACTACAAGGAATTTTTTTTTACAAACACGTGGCTTACCTATTAGTACCATAAGTCGCATCAAACGACACCACATCCCCAAAAGCTATAAAATTTTCCTTTGAAATAGGGTCAGCCCAAAACACCCTCCGTAACTGATCCTCAGAATCCACATCATATTTAAAGAAATAGTCTGGGCAATTGTATACCTTCTTAACATATTTTTTCACAACAATATGAGCACCAGAAGTCACAATATATGCCATTAAATCACGCTTCAAATTTTTAAAGTCAACACATGTCGCACCAACATTAGAATACGAACCAACAAACTCCCTAGCCAAGCGAAACGACCTATTAGGCCCAACGTTGGTCCTAGCACACTTAAGCACAAAAATTTGGTGTTGAACATCCATGGAACGATTAACCCGCAGGAAAGGCTTAGCCACATCCGAACACAAACAATGATTATGACGGTGCTCAATGAAACGAACCACAAAAACCCCATCGTCAACCATCATCAACAATAACCTCGCTTTGCAACCCACCCTATTCGAAACAAGCCGACGCTTCGGAGCCACAGCTGGTTGATCCAACGCACCATTCACAACAACGGGTCCCTGCTCCCCTGCTTGAATCCCTCACGCGAACAAACCAACAAGTCTTTTACAACAACACCCTCCCTATTCTTACGCACCGAACTATGACGTACGTCAAAACCAATAGGATATGCATACTGACGATAAAAATCAATACCGTGAGCGATAGAAGGAAAAGCCTGCCCCTCAAAATGCCTAACCACCCCGTCACACGAAGGCGTCCAGTACTTAGTTCCATCGGGAGACACGTCCATAACACAACCTTGTAGCCATTCCGAGCGTACTGCACAAACATCAAACAAAAATACACATAAAAAAAAATAGACACTTAAAACCAACATGCACAACATACAAACAAAAAAAAAAATTAACAGATTGGTTGCACATTTCAAATGACAACACATGCACTTTACGAAGTAACCACCCCCCAACAGAAACCTTCAGAAAAAATATACAATGCAAAGAAGATGTAGTAGGAAATGCACAAAACTACAATTAGAATAACCTAAGAGTACACAAAAAACAGCACATACAACCCATGTTGTTAAACCAACAAGGAAACACGCATAAATTAGCAATACAATTTATAAACGAAAAACATATGCCAATGGAACTGATGAAAAAAACAAAATGAGAAATACAACTACGAAATAATATATATCATATAAGACATAAATGACAACTACTAACGGGAACAAAAAACCAAATCCCTACGACAAGCACTAATCCAAGAACTAAGAACCACGATTAAAATAGACAAATTAAAACTCTATAAACAATGCCAATACACAACAACTACAACGCACACTAGTACAAAAAAGAGCAAAGAATTTGACTTTAAGCTACCTTTCTTCAAACAAAGGTAGTTTATTATTAAAAAATAAAAGGACAGTGTCATAATTGTAAATAAGTGAACAAGAAACCGCTACCCTTTTAAACAAAAAGGTAGCGCTTTGTAAAAAAGGAAAATTTTTCACTACCCTTTCTCGTAGAAAGGGTAGCGGATATTTATATTAATTTTAAATTAATATAATTGTTCGCTGCCCTTTCTACGAGAAAGGGGAGCGAAAAATAAAAATATATAAGCCACATATCAGCTTTATTTTACGCCTTCAGAGTTCATCTACAAATTAAAGTCATCCAAAACGGTGCAGCACGAAAGGAGCTCAAAAGCTTAATTCACTAATTAAGCTTTCAATGTTTTAATTGCATAACTTTCGTCCATGCAAGCTTTCGTTCATGCATAATGCATCACCCCAATTTCCATAATTAAGCTTTCAAAGCTTATCAAATTTAAGTTGCACGTGATGTGCTGCCAGCACATGCATAGTGTTTTAATAATTTAAATACTAGCATGCCTGATTGGCACAACACGAAAGTGCTACAACGAAACATAAGTAGCACGAATCTAATGCTAATTCTTGATTAGCATTAATCTTAAATTTTGACTTCTCTCAAATAGGTTCACTTTGAGAATCAATTTCTCATTCACCTATTACTCATTTTGAGCGTACATTATATCAAATTCTTCGTCTCACTACGAAGAACCCGAATCCACATTGACCCGACCCAAATTGAAAGTGGATCCCGCATATATTTGTACCACAAAATAATCACTCAAAATATCATTTTAATGCTATTTTTCCAACAATCCCCCACATGAATGAAAAATTGATTTTCAGGGTATTTTGAAATCGGAAACAAACTGTGTTCAACGGTCGATCCTTGCATAGGATAGGTAGGGATCACTATACCCTTTGAACCTTCCCTTGTAAAGATATGTTTACTCTACTGGCTGTACGGTAGAACGCGATGTCTTTGAACCGACTGCCGTTTGTGTAGACGATGACATATCTCACACAAGAACCTCCCAACCATGCTCTGTTCTCATGAGTGTGCCCATTTTGGTCGTGGGTCACCGTCCTGGTTCTGCAAGAGTTTGTGAAGAATTGTGCCCATCAATTCTCCTTTGAAGCGACCCTCACTTCTCTCTCACATAGGTGATTCTTTTCCGAGTATCCCGCATACTCACACCTGTCAACCGACATTCGAATCATTAAAACATCAACATGCTAACCTTGCGCGGGAGTCACTGTTCTAACGAGGAGTGGTGGGGAGTCCGAGACCCCCACAGTGACACGCTTCGTTCCATAATTTAGTTGTCCCATTGAACGTAGGTGCCAGCTAGGTTGGGTATCCACTATAGAACTTTTAGTCCAAGGGCTTTAGACCCATTCCTCGTTCCAACTTCTCCACAACCATTTGCTTACCCTCGGGTTAGCGAGTTAGCGGCCGCTACGTTATCTTTTGACATCACGTAGTCAATAGAGATAACTCCCGTTGTGAGAAATTGTTTAATGGTATTATATCTACGACTTATAAGTCTAGACTTACCATTCCACATTTAACTCTGTACTTAACCAATTTTGGCTTGACTATCGCAATGCACACAAATTGGAGGTACGAGTTCACCACTAGGAACATTCTTGAAATAATGGCATAGCCATTCGGCCTACTCGCTCGCGACACGAGTGTAAGGCTCTCAGCTTTGATCCCGTCGGATCTTAGCTATCACAAATTCATTTCGAGAATTTCCGTTTAACCGACTGCACTGGCCTACGTAAAGACGTAGCCTTTGATGGACTTAGCGTCCTTTGATATCCGTGCTATACTTTCCAAGTACGGCTAGATATCCCACGTTGTGCAGTCCAAAGTCACGAGCGTACCTTGAGTATCTCATAACTTTCACTATTGCCTTCTAGTGCATAACACTAGGGTTACTTGTATGTCACCGAGTTCGTTAACCACTAAGGCAATATCCGGCCTAGTACAACCCATTTGATACAATTAAACTACCGATAATCTGAATGTATTCTCCGTGAGAAGTACAATCTCCGAGATTATTGGCTAGATGTACGTTAGTATCTAACGGTGTCCAAGCCACTTGATTAACATCCTTTGCAAGGATTTAAT
Organism: Ipomoea nil; assembly: GCF_001879475.1. Lineage (NCBI taxonomy): Eukaryota > Viridiplantae > Streptophyta > Magnoliopsida > Solanales > Convolvulaceae > Ipomoea > Ipomoea nil. Next base: position 1,240,981 of record NW_017617577.1, read on the forward strand.
CAACACAGTGAGATTGGCTCAACACGAGACCATACAGTCTTCTCACAATTTTAATCCCGAGGATTAAATCTGCCAACCCCATGTCAAATATCAAATTTAACATGTTCAAGGTAGAATTGATCATTTGATCGTTACTACCCACGTTGAGTTTATCGTGTATAGACAAATAGTGATAACCTCGTCCATTGTACGCATTACGTAGACATTTATCACATTTGTTTATACTGAACTCGTGACACATCATTGTATGATCAAACCTACATGCCAAATACTAAGGCAATTGTTTCAACCCATACAATGATCTCACAAATTACAGACTTTCTTTCCATAGCGCGGAACCTCAAAACCCTCAGGTTGTTCCATGTCTATTAAGAAAGCGACACATCCATTTCGATGAACTTCCAAGTCTCGCTAAACAGCTCTTTGGCAAGTATCATTCTAATGGATTCCATTCTCATCACAAGAATATATATCGAAGTAACCGTGGCACTCGCATTACATGTGTAACCTACAATTACAAGTCCGGCCATTTTACTTCAATATAACCAACCGGTTTTATCTTCCGACTAGTGATCCATTTAGGATCCTGAGGTCTTATTACCTGGAGGAAGAACAACCAGTTCCAAGTATGATTCTCTAAGATCGAATCTACTTCACTCTCGGTAGCCTCTCTCGGGTTGGTCCATCTGTAGAAGTCAACGCTTCTACATACGTTCGAGGCTCGTTTTCTAACAACCATGTTAGAAAATCCAATTTATTTTCTAGTAAACAAGTTAGATTGTGCGCATCACACTCTAACATGTACGTCAGAAAATCTGGACCAAAGGATTTTTCAATCCTAGCTCTCTTGCTACGTCCAGCTTTGAGCTCGGGTTCTTTTTCACACCCTTCAACCATAGCTACGCCGAAGGTTCCTTTCAACGTGCTAGGTCCTTTATTGATCCTCCACAAAAATACATCTTCCAAGAACGATGAATTTCTTGAATCAATCTTTCGTGTTCTTATGTACATCCAAACTCTTGAACTCGTGTACTAAGAACCAATACACACCTTTGGCAAGACACCCCCACATTTCGGGCATTAGTAGGAAACTTCCTACGTACCCACAATTCGTAAGGATTTCATGTGGGCAACCTTATTTAAAAGGTATTTACTTGTCCAAAGTATTGTCTCACCCCTCATACTTTGAGGTAGACCCGAACTTATCAACGTCTTGATATTTTATGTTCGGCAACAACGTTTGATTGAGGTGAATACCGTACTGTATGCTCGAGTACGACACTAACGCTTGCGCTGAAATCACCAATAGGTGTTTCTTTTTTTCACCACATTGATTGTTCGTAACCGCATTAATCCACGATTAATTTGGTTTTTCTCTTTTTATTCTTTAAAGAATAAACATGTGTTACACGCTAACACATCTCGTAGGTGCTAACAGATTAGCCCTCACGAATCCATTCGGTTTTGACCGAAAGGCCACAAACCCGAATCAGTGCTTCCGAAATTGAAGCACGAATCAGTGCTTAGTAGTGAAGCACGAAATATGCTATACCAAGCATGAATCATTTCTTCTAAACTAACGCATCGATTCCAAAGCAATCTTTATTGCTTTAAATTATAAACTCACAACAACCTTTCGTTGCCTAATTTATAATTACAGTGCTACCTGGCACTAGGATTATTAGTTAATTACACAATTAACCAAACTTCCTTTCGTGCTAATCACATAACACTTTTACAACGCTAAATTTAATTAGCCACATACTATACGAAAGGTTTAAGCTAAGTAGATTAGCATTAGGACCAATTATAATCTAGCACCTTTATTGCTATTACTAAAGCACCAAATGCTTAAGTTTTCAACACCTAAAGGTGCAGCCACCAAGTGGCCGAAAGTGCCTAATTAAGCACTCTACCTAGTGCTTGATAGCACTGTTACAGTGTTTTAATTTGCACTTCCAAGTGCCAAATTAAATTGCACTTTCCATTAGTGCTACAAAAGCACTATTCACCAAAACACAATTTGTCTCAAATTAGATATACTAGTATAATTTGGAATTTTTTGATCAAGTTAATTATAACACAATTAACGAGAAAAAATCAACCAAATTTTCCAACTAGTTGAATCAAACTCATATAATCGTTCTTAGAATATTATTTAAAATATTCAACACTTGAGCTGTGACGCTCTCGATTATATAGTTATTCCAATTTTTGACAAATTGATCCTTGAAATCCGTATCGTTCTACATGAACCTGAACCGAAGTTCGTTACGGGATTTCAACATGTAACACGCTCGTTACATTTCATTTTGAACGTTAAGCCACTTTAGCATTTTCCACATAATGCCCCGTGATGCACTACGCACCCATATTGAATCATTTCATACATTTGACATTATTCTAGTTAATAATTCGTATGTACCAAGATTCAACTCAATGGAACAATTATATATATATATATATATATATATATATATATATATATATATATATATATATATATATATATATATATATATATATATATATATATATATATATATATTTATTTATTTATTTATTTATTTATTCAAATAAAAATATTCCAAGGATACTACAACATTTATTCAAAATAAATAAATAGAAAAATACATTGGAAACATATTTCCTTATTCCTATCTCGTAGTGATCCTTCAAACCCGTGTGCCTTGTTCCATTCTCAACCGTCCACTCCACAAAGGGTGGTCCATAGCGCACATCGGGGGTACCTATGGTTGTGACCTCACTCGTCCAACCATCCACATGTTTTAAACATTGCGAACCTTCTCACCAGGATGACGGTTCGCTTCATAGTGGCATTTTTCCTTCTTCTCGTCATCTTCTTGAAAGCTAAGCTTCCGCTTAAGTTTCCTTTGATTACGGTTGAAGTCATTGGTCACACTACAATAGTCCTCAGACCATGTAGTTATTACACCATCATAGGATCCTTCGTGGCTTTTAGCCGATCCACTAGACAACACAATAGGTATCAATTGTGTGCCATTAGCCACAGGTCTACCGGATCGTGAACCAAAGTTCTCCGGAGCACCATCGTGTGTTTTTGCAACTCCCATGGAAATATTATTTCCAACGTTGCTGTCATCAACTGGCATCACGGAATGTGCAACATCGTTGCCGTTCTGACCATTTGAATGTGCACCACGAGCAACATTCACGGATCCAACACTTTTGGAATCCACCGATTTGTTCATTATCAAAATAAATAAGGTTTTAAGATTGTTGGTGATAATGAACCGAAATCGATTTAATATCCGTAAAATAATATTTATATATATACACACGAAATATATATAAAATATTATTGGATATATATCCGAAATATATATATACACACAAATATATATAAAACGGACCCAACGGTTATATATACATGTATATCTACGAAAAAGATATACCAATATATATCAACCAAAAAGAAAATATAATCCTTAGATTATAATTTCAAAACAACAAGAAAGAACGGATTTTTGCTTAGAGCATAATCCAAAACAAGAAAGAAGAAGAAAGAAAGAAATGTACGAGTTAGGCAAAGTGCCTGTCTTTCCTTAAAACCTTATTTGCCACCTCCCAAAAGTGCTAGGAGCGTTGTGGCCTAGGTTTCCCAAGATAAAACGTACAACGGTTCGACGTTTGAGCACCCAAACGAACGAACCCGGCGAACTAGAGCACGGGCAAAACACAGTAGCAAGAAAGGAGTAGGAGCAGAGTTTTTGAGAAGAAAATATACTTATTTTTGTGTGTTGTGTACTCTCGTGTTCTTCCCTCACTTGTTGCCTCTCACTATGCAGTTCAAAAAGGCCTCTACTCCCACTACACTCTTATATAGGAGGTTGGTACTTAATAGCATTATTATGACACATTAACCAACATAAATTCAATTTAAAAATTGAATTATAACGTTTGAAACGGTCGTACTTATTATCGAAATAATATCAACGGTCACGAACTTAATATCCGATTAATTCGTACCGACAATAACGACCAGTTTAAAAAATATCTGAGTGACCGAGAAGTCCGTACAAACCCGAATGTTTAACAAATTGGGACCGGAAACCACACCCGAGTGGTCCGCAAGCACCGAAACGGTGCAGCACGAAAGTAGCTCACACGAAAGGAGCTCAAAAGCTTAATTCACTAATTAAGCTTTCAATGTTTTAATTGCATAACTTTCGTCCATGCAAGCTTTCGTTCATGCATAATGCATCACCCCAATTTCCATAATTAAGCTTTCAAAGCTTATCAAATTTAAGTTGCACGTGATGTGCTGCCAGCACATGCATAGTGTTTTAATAATTTAAATACTAGCATGCCTGATTGGCACAACACGAAAGTGCTACAACGAAACATAAGTAGCACGAATCTAATGCTAATTCTTGATTAGCATTAATCTTAAATTTTGACTTCTCTCAAATAGGTTCACTTTGAGAATCAATTTCTCATTCACCTATTACTCATTTTGAGCGTACATTATATCAAATTCTTCGTCTCACTACGAAGAACCCGAATCCACATTAACCCGACCCAAATTGAAGTGGATCCCGCATATATTTGTACCACAAAATAATCACTCCAAATATCATTTTAATGCTATTTTTCCAACAATATATATATATATATATATATATATATATATATATATATATATATATATATATATATATATATATATATATATATATATAGTAGGGTTCCAATGAGAACACTTGTTTAGGTGAGAACGTGGGAACAAATCGTGTGCATCCATCTAATATTTTTTACTTATCTAGATTAGGTTAAGTATGCGCCAACGCGAATTAAATGTGTGCAAACGCACTTAATACGGCATACTCCTATAATGTGTGTTTGTGTGTGTGTGTGTGTTGGTTTTATGACTTTTGGGCAATCAATGACTAGTCAACACAACTTTTAAAATAACGAATATATGAAAAAAAATATTAAAATATATATGGAGAGAACAAATATGTTGTATTGCTTCGAATTGCTTGTTGAGTAGTAAAAATTGCTCTCCCTTCTTCACGTATACTCTCATTTATACATATTTTGGGCCTAGAGCCCTATAGGCCCACTTCGACTGCAAATGGCGAATCTTCTTCCCATGCTCCTAGTAAGGTTAGCTGCCTTGCGGGGGAGGGGTGCCTTTGGCCAGCCACTACCCTTCGGGTGCTGCCTCCCTTACGTCTCCAATGTGAGGTGGGGTCAGCCGACCACCCAAAGGTGGGAAGACTGGTCGACCACCGAGTGGTGAGAATATCAGTCGATCATCACATGGTGAGATGACCAATCGACCACTGAGTGGGTCCCAAACTTTAGAGGCCCAATATTTAATTTTACCTAGCTAGTTTAGAAATAAAAATTAAAAGTTTTCAATTAAACTTAAAAGGCTCTAGAAATGGTAGGAATGTGTGTTTATTGTATTTCAATTTCAATTTGGATGTCAAAGGTTTGAGACTTGTGTGTTTCTCCAGCTTTGGATATTTCCCTATTTTTTAAATCCTTTTTGCATTGCGAGTTTGCGCACACTATTATTATTATTATTATTATTATTATTATTATTATTATTATTGTTGTTGTTGTTGTTGTTGTTGTTGTTGTTGTTGTTGTTGTTATAATTGTAACTTATTACATAATATGTCTTTTGGCTTTTTCTTTGCGCACAGTAACATGTCTTTTGTCTCCTCCTCCTCCTCCTCCTCCTTCTTCTTCTATTGATTTTAAAGATTGTGATTTTTGTAGGGTCTCATTTATTTACCAGAATAGGGCCACAAGAATTTAAAAACCGGCCTTGGTAGTGTGTCATGTGCAATTGGGTTACTGGTGGTAGCATAGATGGATTCATTGTGCATAGCCGGACTAATTATTTGAACAAAGTTTGTATTAAATTTTATATTATATATTTTTTAAAATATATTTAACATATTCGTAGTATATGTTTAAGTGTTTAACAATTATGCAATTCTAACTGGGATGGGGTTCAAACCTAAACCTTTCTTATAGAAATTAATGAGTAAGTTAAAAATAATAAATAGTTAACAAAATATTCTGTTACTAAAGTTTATTATAACGGAATTTAGGTTATTTAAGGGAAGAAAATAATATAATAGAGGGTAAATAAGGAAAATTATTAAAAAATATTAAAATCAAAAGAATATGAACCATTCATTTTAAGAAACAATGCTATCGACATTTTTCTTATTTCAGTTAAGAACCTAACATTATTGGCTCTTATTTGAATTGTATGTATATATAGATAGATTTATTTATTAGTGGAAAGAAAATAAAAAAAAATATTGTGGAAACCTTTTCCTAGGCAAATAATCGAGTAGGTATGTTTTTTTAAATATTTTTTTTTAGAAAATTGGAAACTAGAAAAAATAAATTAATAATATATTGACTTATACATTTAGAAAACTGAATAGAAAGAATGTAAAATGAAAAATAAAAAAGAACAAAATAGAGAATTAAAGTAAAGGCAACCAAGCATTTATATCATATTAATAGAGAGTAATTTTTTACTAGTCAACTGGTTACATGAGTGAAATTTGTCACAAGAGATCAATGATCGAGTTTTACCCATAGCAATGTGGAAATAACCTCACCTTAAGTGATCAGTTGAGTCACCATGATTTATTCTTCCACAATCATGCGGGGACGCTTGGAGTGAACGATCCCACTTTTTGTCACATGAAATCAAAATTTAAAGTGAAAAATGTGAAAAATAAGAGTAAAACTATTTAATTACAATATTATACTAACCACAACTGTAGAGATTTATTTTATCATATGTAAATATTCTTTCCTAATTATTTGTGATGTGATTAGTCAATCATAGGATTTCCTTACCCTTATTTTCTTTGTTACCGTTAAGTAGATTGTATATATATGCTTAAGTTCCTTCATTCATAAATCACAATCAATATACAATATATTTTTCCATTCTCCAATAACAACAACTAAATTTAAAAATTATATATATGAATATTAAAAAAAAATACTAAAAAGAGTATTTTGAAAGATCAACAAGATCAAGAATTCCTTGAAAAAAAAGTGTCTTTTATGCACTTTGTAATAATTAAAGAAAAATTTTCTATTTTTAACGTTAAACTTATACTCCATACTTTTTGTTAATGGTAACAAATCCTATATATAATAAAGCCATATGGTCTTGTGAAAATTAAATAGTGATCATCAACATTTAATTTTCACAAGACAATAATAATATTGTTAATTATAATAACAATAACAATAATAATAATAATAATAATAATAATAATAATAATAATAATTGCAATAATAATAATGATAATAATTTCTACGGACAGTTTAATATATATATATATATATATATATATATATATATATATATATATATATATTTATTATATTTATTTATATTTCAATTTTTATTGGTAAATTATTGTGTGAACGATGGTCCACATAATTGTAGGTGACGGTAATAACGTTACCGGTAATAATAATATAATAATGCTATAAGAGAGTAACAATAGTTGTATTGTCTTTTTTCTCCGTATAGAAAGTATCATCCCCTGCTCAGCTGAGGGAAGTTCTATTTATGCTAGGTCCTAACGGTAACAACATGAAGAGACATCCTTGGGGAGCTGAGCTAACGGCAAGAATATCAAGAGTCATGAATGAGGCGTTGAGGCTTTAACTCTCTCTCATCAATGGTGGCATCAAAGGTGGCTTCAATGACAATAAAGGTAACACCTGTTGGAATTCTAACCGTTTGAGTTCTGTCCGTTGGGTTCCCATGTGATGCTGAGTCAGATGCTCATTTGTGATCCGGGTCGGGTGCCAGCTCTATTATCCTGTAACCAGTCCCCCCCCTACTCCTGAGTCAACGGATATGTTTGAGTTGACTTGGGAGTAAGGCTGAATCTATCTTGATCCTCTGTAGAATCCTGCTTGATTTAGGATATGTGATTTTATTTGATCCTGTGTATGTGATTTTATATATATTTTTTTAAATCACATATGATTTTATTTTATTTCTTATGCTAGGCGAGATAGGCTTTGGCCTAGGTTGGCAGAGGTGCGTGCCTCCGGCCGAGGCGTCGCCTCGACTGATCGTGGCCGAGGCGTGCGCCTCGGCCGACCGCGGCCGAGGCATCGCCTCGACCGACCGCGGCCGAGGTGTCGCCTCGACCGACCGTGGCCGAGGCCGGCGCCTCGACTAATCGTGGCCGAGGCGGCGCCTCGACCGATCGTGGCCGAAACGGCGCCTCGACCGATCGTGGCCGAGGCGTCCCCTCGACCGATCGTGGGCGTCGCCTCGACCGACCGCGGCCGAGGCGTGCGCCTCGACCGACCATGGCCGAGACCGGCGCCTCGACTGATCGTGGCCGAGGCGGCGCCTCGACCGATCGTGGCCGAGGCGTCGCCTCGACCGATCGTGGCCGAGGCGTGCGCTTCGGCTGATCGCGGCCGAGGAGTAGCTTCGACCAATCGTGGCTGGGGCAGGCTCCGGCCTATTTTTATTATATTTTTTATTTTTTATTCATCATTTTTTTTTTTTGCCGAGACGGACTTCGGCGTTGGCCGAGGCGTGCGCCTCGGCCTCGGCCAACCCTTGGCCGAGGCGGGCGCCTCGGCCATCCGAGTCGAGTCACGTCTCGGCCAACCTGTAGCCGGGGCGTGCGACTCGTTCCTTTTTTTTTTTTGTTTTTTTTTGAAACAACATGGGCGGACCACAAGCACGAGGTATTATTCCAAAAGATTTCAGAATGCAAAGCGGGCGGACCGCGATTACCAAACACTAGTCCCAAACGACTACTAGAATATTAAGGAAAATACTTAATCAAATGTTCCTAGCTCCATACCCGATCGATTATCCTTACAGATGGTGTGGACTTTTGGATCATTTCTGCCAATCTTTTTACATGCTTTAACGTAACAACTGCGGGCCGCTCGCTAGTCTCCTTTGACGACCCCTATCCCGCTCAGAGTGGGGAACTTCATACACAAGTGTTCCACCGACACTATGGCCTTGAGGTTCTCCAGTGCCGGTCTCCCTAATATGATGTTGTGCGCACAAGTGAGTCTTACCACGATGAATTCCAAGTCAAGTTTGCGAATGTTAGGGCTCGTGCCTATCTCCACTGGTAAGACCACTGACCCCTCCGTCTCCACTGAATCACCCGTAAATCCAGAGAGTGAGGTACGTACTTCTTTGAGCTGGTTCCTAAGTATCCCTAACTTGGTGAAGGCATCGTAATACATCACATTGACTGAGCTTCCCGTGTCGACTAAGATGCGGCGGACAATGACATCGTTGACGTCCATCTCAATTACCAGGACGTCACGATGGGGTAACGGGCCCTCTAGGAGGTCATCATCAGAGAAGGTGATGGCCTCCTGTCTCTGTTTCTTTTCTCTAGGAAGACTCACCACTTCTCCCACGTATAGCTGCCGGCTCCACTTCTTTCTTTCCGCGGGCGTGTCGCCCCCTGCGGGTCCACCATAGATAAAGTGTATGGTGTGCTTCTTTTGTCATCTGGGCGCCACCTCGGTTTCTTTCTCGCTATCATTCTGCTCAAATATTTGGTCGTGTTATCTTTTTTTGGCGTTCGAGGTGGACGGCTCTGTGCCATCCTCATTCCTCTAGACATTTTTTGGTGGATTGTGTTGCGGCTGTTGCTGCTGCTTGGATCGCTTGACGAAATGTCGGAAGTAGCCCTGCTGGATGAGTTCTTCTATTTGTCTCTTCAAAACGTGACACTCATCCGTATCGTGGCCGGTTTGCCTATGGAACCTGCAGTACTTTGTTTGGTCCGCCTTCGGGGAGAACTTCATGCACTCCTCGGGGAATTCTATCATTCCCATCTCCTCAGCTTGCTTTAGAATGACACTGACGGGATGGGTAAGAGGAGTTAGATTACGCAAGGGAACCAAGCGAGGTCGTTCGTGGTCTCGGCCTTTCCCTGCGGTCGGGTGGTTCGAGAGTGGTGCCTGGCTGGGCGGACCCGCTTTCCCAGGCTTCCCACCTTTCCTTCCATCCTCTTCGTCCTTCTTCTTCCTGTCGACGTCCTCTGCTTCGGCATAGCGGCTAGCCGTCCTTATCAGATCTTCGTAAGAGTGGGGGCGGTAGGCGTTCAACTGCTTGTGGAAATACCCTGATCTTAAGGCATGGATAAATATCGGGATCGCCGCCTTGGAGTCGAAGTCGTAGACATTATTGACTTCCTTTTTCCATTTTATCAGGAAGTCTTTGAGGCTCTCGCCTCTATCTTGCTTCACTACACAGAGGTGAGAGAAGGGTTTCTTACGATGTATGCTACCGGAGAAGTATGTCAGGAAGCTCTTGGACAACTCCCCAAAGTTTTGGATTGACCCATCAGGGATGGTGTTGAACCAGTCTTGGGCCGCTCCATCCAGGGTGGATAAGAACGCTCGGCACATGATGGCGTCCCCTGCCCCGATCATTACCATAGCAGCCTTGTACCTCGTCATGTGGACGCGTGGGTCAGTGACCCCCGTGTACTCCCTGATGGCGGGCAACCTAAAGTCCCTCGGCAAAGGTATGTCCATGATGCTTGGGGAGAATGGTGTCGCCATCCGTACCTCGGGTTCCGGCGACTGCTCCCGTGCCTCCACCCTTCTTGCTAACTCCTCGATTCTTCTCTGCAGCCTCTCGACCAGGGCCGACTCATCAGGGTGCCGGTGCGGGGCCGGCTGCCGCTCCTCCAAATGTCGGTGTGGAACCCGCTCATCAACGTGTCGCTTCCCCGCCGAGTGCCGTCGCGGAGCCGGCTCTTCGACGCGTCGCTCCTCCAAGTGTCGACGTAAGGCCGACTCATCAACGGTCGGCTCCCAAGAATCGCCCACCTCCTCTGTGGGTGATCTCTCGGCTTCTCTGTTTTCGTGTTAGCGGGGATCTCTGGTAGAGGATCCCTCGGCCCGTGATCCTAATCTTTGCCGCACGGGCGCCCTTTGTCCCAATCGTTCTGGTGCAGATTGGGAAGGGCCTGGTTGTCGTCTGGCCGGTCCACTTCTTTGGGTCTCCACCCTTATTTCCTGGGGGGTGGCCGGCGGGAGCACTTGGCCTTGTAGCCCCACCGCCACTTGGTTTAGTGCCGCCGCCACCGCTTGCTGGATGGTCGCCTGGAGGTTCACGACTTGGTTCGCCCCTCTATTGTGGAGCTGGTCTCGGAAGTCCCCTCCATTGTTGAGTTGGTCTCGAAGGTTTCCTCCATTGTTGAGTTGGTCTCGAAGGTCCCCGGGCCTCTCATTGTTGAGCTATTCTCGGAGGTCCCCTCCGCGATTGTTGGTGAGTTGGTCCCGGAGGTCACCTAAGGCATTGCCATTGTTCACGTTGCGGGAACCGTGGGAGCTGCGGGACACCATTCTTTCAAGCTTGCTGTTGAAAGAGGAATGAGTTGTGTGTGTCGTAGCCTGCTTGAGTATTGGACTCAGGCTCTCAATGAAAGCACCAATGACGGTAATAACGTTACCGGTAATAATAATATAATAATGCTATAAGAGAGTAACAATAGTTGTATTGCCTTTTTTCTCCGTATAGAAAGTACCGTCCCCTGCTCAGCTGAGGGAAGTTCTATTTATGCTAGGTCCTAACGGTAACAACATGAAGAGACATCCTTGGGGAGCTGAGCTAACGGCAAGAATATCAAGAGTCATGAATGAGGCGTTGAGGCTTTAACTCTCTCTCATCAATGGTGGCATCAAAGGTGGCTTCAATGACAATAAATGTGACACCTGTTGGAATTCTAACCGTTTGAGTTCTGCCCGTTGGGTTCCCATGTGATGCTGAGTCAGATGCTCATTTGTGATCCGGGTCGGGTGCCAGCCCTATTATCCTGTCAGTAGGGATCATGAATATCAAATATATTTTTAATATATTAAAAATACATTATTTTTATATTGAAAGTACCTTACATACATATATAATGTACCCTTAGTAATTTAAAATATACTTTTTATTTCATGCAACCCCAAAGTTCATAAGTTTGAAATTAATATATGGCATAGCTAGGCGGCCTAATATTTAAGATTGTTGATGTGCATATTGAGAACTACAGAGACAAAGATGCGTTATTCGTGGATTCATCGGATACTATCCAACAACACTCTCCAACTTAATTGACATGAAGTAGCCTTAGTAACATTAAGATTATATTCTCTAATTATTAGTTCTCATCTTTTATTGATTACACACTTAATTCGATAGTATTTGGAAGAAAAAATCAATGTTCGAACTAAGATTGTGATTTTGGTCTTTAAAGGTCAATTGTAAGTTGCTACATCTAGAGTTAGAAATCTCAAAGGTCTAAAAATTTTGATCCGTGATGACTCTAAAATTGTAATTCAATTACTATTGTAGTTTACTAAGTTCTTAAAAATTTGTAATATTAAATACTATGTACTAAAATTTTAATATAGTTTAAGATTTGTAGTAATCGCCCACCTTAAATATTATTTTAATTGTAAATATATTTATGTTCATACTTTTATCATAGGAATTCACACATAATAATTATTAAATAACAAAAATTTTATATATGAATAAACTCATATAGGGTATATTTTTATAACATATTTTTCGTGCATCGCACGGGACAAATACTAGTAGGTTTTAAAACGTTGAAAGACTCTTGCGGTCGAGCGACATAGCTGTGCACCCTTAAATCGGTCTCAGGTTCGAAAAAAAAACGTTCAAAGAGTCAAAGTTGTGTTAAACCATTTCCTTCACAATAATAATAATAAAAAAAATACTTTATATAATGTGGTATTTATTCAGTACAAACTTTTAGGTAATGATTGCGAATTTTCTTTGTTATCCAAAAAATGTTTTATAGTCTTGAAAGGGATGTGTGGTAGATCATGATTTTTGCATCAGAAGATCACAAATTTGATTCTTGCAAACACTCTATTTGTTAAGCCTATTGCATATCAAGTAATGATTGCGAGTTTCTTTATCTTTAATCAATTTGATCACAAGTTTGATTGTGCACTATGCTTATTTCTTAGTGGGTAAATTAAACAAACTACAGAGTTCTTTGGTTATTTGTTATCATGTCATATTCTACTTAAAATTAATTGGTGGTAAATAGATGGAGATTAACCATTTAACTACGATAAACAATAATGTCATGTTTCGAATCAAACCATGGTTGAACTCAGCCAACCTGGCCAACGCCCAACAAAATTATTAGCAAACATATTATAATAGGGGAGAAGTAAAGGGTAAGAAGTAATTGTGGTTTAGAAGGTAGGGTGAATCCTAGGCCGTCACGTACTATATCCCTTCCTTAAGCGAAGATACGAGCCATCCACTGATAATGCACTTTTTATTTTTAGTACATTACCCATACCCAATTTAGTCGTTGGTTCTAAGGAACCGTTTTATTCCTCCGTTACTCTTCCAATGGAGGCAAGGCTATCTACAACTTTTCTCGGCCATAGATGGACGGCCGCTGCCGGAGCCGGGGCCGGAGCCGGAGGAGGACGCCGCCTCTTTGGCAAGCAATTCAATACGCGATTATTCTTCCCCCTCCGTCCCCATCCCTCGCTCCCTGTTTCCTGCAAGACTCGCCAGCGCCATTTCAGGTATCGATTCTGATTCACTGCTTGCTAGTGTGATTATACGGATTCTGTGATCTATACATACATCTCTGCAATAAAAAACTTATTTGATTTTCCCTTGTTTATTAGCATTTTCATTTGCCGCTCATAAGTGAAGAAATAGATGGTGGTTCGCTGTGTAGTTTTAGTACTACAATGATTAGCGACTAGGTTTTCTTTGTTCTTCTTTTCAATGCCTCCAGTTTTCTGAACTGAGATGAGAATCATGTCGATAGCAAATTATCAATTCTTATACTGGTCCGTGATCTTTCATAAAAAAAAAAAATTCACAGTTATAGCTTGCTTTATTGCTTTTCCATTGATAATAGTTAATCTGGTACTGAAATTTCTGCAGCTTGCAAAATAAGAGGCAACGACACAAGAAGATCAGTTTGGAACGTCCAACAAACACAGATATTCGGTCAACCAGTGTTGAAGGTGATCCAGAAAATGCCTTGGATGATAGTTTACCAGTTTCAAATGAAGAAACAATAGCTGAAGGGAATATTGTCGCTGTGACAGAAGCTGAGAGTCCAGATTTGAAAGAAGCAAATAGTCTACCAATTTCAAATGAAGAAACAATAGCTGAAGGGAATATTGTCGCTGTGACAGAAGCTGAGAGTCCTGATGTGAAAGAAGCAAATAGTCTACCAATTTCAAAAGAAGAAATAACGTCTGAAGGAAATGATATTCTGACAGAAGCTGGGAGTTTTGGTGAGAAAGGAGCTAATAGCGTACCAATTTCAAATGAAGAAACAAAAGCTGAGGGAAGTAATGATAACATGACAGATGGCGAGAGTTTTGATGAGAAAGAAGTTAATAGCATACCAATTTCAAATGAAGAAACAAAAGCTGAAGGAAGTATTGATACCATGACAGAAGCTGAGAGTTCAGATGAGGAAAGAGCAAATAGTATGGTTCTTCTAGATGAGATTAAATCTTTGGTACACTCTTGAAACTGCATTTTGGGATGAGATCTAGATGTTTATCTTTCAATAGCATGCATGAAGAAGCAACCTTCATGTTTGGCTACCTGAAGGTTGTAAATCAAAGGGAATAAGAATGGATCCTTCTTGTATCCATCTTGCTAAATTCACAACAGATTATTTTAATTTTTTACTTCCCCTGAGCTCTTAGATAAGCCCCAAGTATAGGAACTTGCTCTTTAGTTATTTAATGCTTCAATTGGAAAGCTTCTTATTTTTTTTCCTCTACTCTCTATTTGGTTAGTCTGTCGATGCAAATGGGGAAAAGGCAAGCATTCAACTTCAGGATTTGGTTGGCATGATAAGAAATGCTGAAAAGAGTATGACATCTTTTCTTCTGAAACATTAAATTGGTTTTTTAATGCTATATTTTGTAGACTTTCCTGGACAGCCTATCTGATCTTTTTTTTTTTTTTTTTTTTTTTTTTTTTTTTCAATTTTATAATTTAGATATTTATATTCTTAATAAAGCTCGTATCCATGCACTTGAAGATCTTGGAAAAATTATTGGTGAAAAAGAAGCTTTGCAGGGTGAGATCAATGCCTTAGAGATGAAGCTAGCAGAAACTGATGCTCGGCTCAGAGTTGCTGCCCAAGAAAAGATACACATGGAGCTTCTAGAAGAGCAGTTGGAGAAGTTGAAAAATGAACTATCTAGTAGGGGTATAAGTGAAGGAGATGTGCATAATTCAATTCCTATTTCACAGGATACGGTTGTTTATTCGATTAGTGAGGAACTTGATATATTGAGAAAAGAGAATGCTTCACTAAAGGGTGATCTGCAGTCACTTAAGACAGAGCTCAGCAATGTCAAGGAAACTGGAGAACGCATTCTAGTGCTGGAGAAAGAACGGTCGTTTTTGGATTCTTCTTTAAAAGAGTTGGAGTCTAAACTTGCTGCATCTCAGGAAGATGTGTCAAAACTCTCAGCCTTAAAATCTGAATGCAAGGGATTATATGATAAAGTGGACCATTTACATGAATTGCTACATAAAGCAACTAAACAGGCCGATCAAGCAACATCGGTACTGCAACAAAACCAAGAGCTCCGGAAGAAAGTTGAAAGGCTTGAAGAATCTCTTGAAGAGGCTAATGTCTACAAGCTATCATCAGAAAACTTGCACCAGCATAATGAACTCATGCAAGAAAAGATAAAACTTCTCGATGAGTGCCTTCAAAGATCTGATGAAGAGATACAATCATATATTCAGTTATACCAAGATTCTGTAAAAGAATTTCAAGTTACACTTGATAATCTGAAAGAAGAAAGCAAGAAAAATGCTTTAGATGAACCTGTAGATGATATGCCTATGGAATTCTGGAGTCGCTTACTGCTAATGATTGATGGTTGGTCTCTAGAAAAGAAAATCCCAAAGGACGATGCAATGCTGTTAAGAGAATTGGTTTGGAAGAGAGATCGGCGCCTATTTGATGAATACATGTTATGCAAGGAGAAGAATGAGAATGAAATTATCTCCACACTTCTAAGATCACTATCATCATCAGCAAGGTATACATATTCTGTCACGGTTGAATGGAATTTATACCATACCTCTAGATGCTAACGTGTGTTTTTTTGTCAATATTTAGTGGAAGACTTCACATAATTCATATTGCAGCTGAGATGGCGCCAGTAGCAAAGGTATAATAGCTCTTCGATGCATTTTCCTGACATTTTCTCTGTGGGAAAGCAACAATCTACATTTTAACTTCAACTTTCGTGCATATTTCT
The DNA here is from genome assembly GCF_001879475.1 of Ipomoea nil. Taxonomy (NCBI): domain Eukaryota; kingdom Viridiplantae; phylum Streptophyta; class Magnoliopsida; order Solanales; family Convolvulaceae; genus Ipomoea; species Ipomoea nil. The sequence goes on from NW_017617577.1 coordinate 1,257,337, forward strand.
TCAGAAGTTCAGATTGTATACATAAATAACAGGATTTTGAAGGGAAATTATAAGCACCATTTAACTACCAATTTTTTCTTACTTGGAATTTTCTTTTATTTTTAAACAAAACACATGTAATAAATGTTTATGTCCTTTCCCCTTACTTCATTTAACTTCACTTTTTCCTGGGAGCATGTTCCCCCAAGACCTCTTGTCATTCCAAATATCCCTAAGATAAATATTAACAGATCCTGGTGGAATCTGTTGGGTATGAATAGATTGTTCAATTCCCAAATAGACCTCCTAGACACAGAAAAGATACATTGTCAAGAAAGGTAAAACCATATCATCTTGATAGCTATTGTTGCTCTTTTTTATTTATTTTTTTATTTTTTTTTTATTACGTATTATCATTATGTTTATTTTTGTAGTCATATTGATCTGTCATGAATGATGTACTTTTTGTGTTAATGTTTGTTTTTTAGAGATAACTAATCATAACTCTTGTGGATGTTGAACCACATCTTCAATTTAGTTTTAATCTTGAAATGCATATTGATGAGTCATGAATGATGTCCTATATAGTCTTCTGCCTTTCTCAATTATTTCTATATTCATTACCCATGCTTCCATGTATGGGAAACTGGAGTAGTTTAAACAGAATATCTGATAGAAACCCCTTCATGCATCATACTGGAAACCTTGGACATAGTCATTGTGGCTTTACATATCTGGAGCATTTTATTATTTAATTTGAGGTTTATTTAAAGGGTATACTGGTTTGCATTATAGGTTGGTGGTCTAGGTGATGTGGTAACTGGTCTTGGCAAGGCTCTGCAGAAGAAAGGACACCTTGTGGAAATTGTGCTTCCTAAATATGACTGTATGCAATATGAGCTAGTTTCCAACTTGAGGGTATGCTCATTGCATCGATAATCTGATCTGCAAGACAATAGGCTAAGATATAGTATACCATTGCATTTACCTCATTTACTATTTTCAGGTCCTAGATGTTGTAGTTGAATCATACTTTGATGGTCAGTTATATGAAAACAAAATTTGGATGGGGACTGTTGAAGGTAAAAATGCTCAGTTCTGCTTGGTATTTACATTGCTTCATTTGATTGCTCTTTTGGTTGGTTTCTTGCAGGCCTTCCTGTATATTTCATTGAACCTCACCATCCAGGCAATTTCTTCTGGAGAGGTCAATTTTATGGGGAGCATGATGATTTCAAACGATTTTCATTCTTTAGCAGGGCTGCGCTTGAGCTAGTTCTTCAAGCGGGCAAGAGACCGGACATCATTCATTGTCATGACTGGCAAACAGCTTTTATTGTATGAAGAATCTTCTATTTCTTTTACCTTGTTCTTTTGGTTTCCTCATCTCTTATATATTAGTATTTCCTGCAGGCACCACTTTACTGGGATCTATATGTACCAAAAGGATTGGACTCGGCAAGGATTTGTTTTACATGCCATAATTTTGAGTATCAAGGGACTGCACCAGCATCAGAGTTAGCTTCCTGTGGTCTTGATGCTTACCATTTGAATAGGCCAGATAGGATGCAGGATAATTCATCAAATGATAGAATCAACCCTGTTAAGGTATTTAAACACTTTTGATTTACGAGTCGCTATAACTGATCTAGAATATTTTTTCCATTATGTTTTTGTTTACATGTTAATGAATCCTGTATTTCACAGGGTGCAATTGTGTTCTCCAACATTGTAACTACAGTTTCACCAACATATGCTCAAGAGGTCCGGAGTGCGGAGGTATGAATGTGATTTCCTTTATAATCATTCTTTATATTTATGTGAAGGTGCCAAACAGCTAAAGTTAATTTCTCTCATTGTTGACAATATAATATCTAAGGAAATCATTTTGATCTCTTGAGTAAGTTTATTTTAGATAGAATCTGATTCTATGCTTTACAATGTAAGAATTATAACCCATTAACCCCTGTGTTCTCCTCCCTTTTCTTTTCTTTCTCCTGGATTTTGACAGTTATGATAGAATATTACTAAACAAACTTCTGGGGCCCCAATACTCCAGATTGATTCAAAAATAATTTAGTTATTGCTGATGAAGGCATAACTAGTGATGATAGATAGCCATTTTTGGGACTGCCAATTGTTGCTTCTACTTTCTACACAAGCCTTTTCCGATGCATGATGTGGCTTTAGTTGATGTTTCAAACTCTTCAACCAGGGGTTACTTATGTGTTTAATTCATGATATACAGGGGGGAAAAGGCCTTCATGCAACAATTAACTCTCATGCCAAGAAATTTATTGGAATTTTAAATGGAATTGATTCTGATGCTTGGAATCCAGCATCTGATACTTTTCTGAAGGCCCAATACAGTGCAAGTGATATTGAGGGGAAAACAGAAAATAAAGAAGCATTAAGGAGACGTCTAGGGCTGTCGTCTGCTGATGTTAGGCGACCATTGGTAATTATTATGATCTCTGTTCAATTAATTAGGACTGTCTTATATTGCCATTGGTGGAGGTCATTGATCAAACCCATCATTATGTTCTTATTTTTATCTTGCATAATGCATACCTCAAATAATAGGTATGCCCATAAAAGCAACTGTACTGTGGTAGACATTCTAGAAGTTATGGAGTTGAGAACTTCAAATAGGAGGAGAAAAGAAAGTCTGATACTCTGATTTCCTTTTTCCTTTATTTGACCAACATCATTCTTGTTATAGATACCCTTTCTCTTCAATACTATGACTTAGAACACTATAGAGTTGATGAACTGCATCACCCTGTGAACTTTATCCCTAGAGTAGACTGGAAGAGAACTGCCAGAGAATCCTCTTTCTTAAGTGTACTTTCTGATGTGCCATTAATTATGAAATTGAGAATTATTTTGGTTGGAATGTAACTTGTAGATCTAAAATTCAAACCTTCCCTGACACAACATTGTACCTTTTACCTCTGAAGAAAATTGAAAAATAAAGACAATGAAAGGTTAACATTTTAAATTTTCAATAGAAAGAGGGGGCTTTCTGACCATTAATTTGGAATGAAATCTTTAGTGCAACTATAGCCTGTCATTTCGTTAAGAATTAAGTTCATGACCTTTCTAATTAATGGTGGAACCTAATTTCTATGTCACATTATTATTTTGCTAACTGTGCTGTACTTTGAGGAGGTTTGTTTTGTGAACTTTGACACAAGTTTGATCAACTTTTGGTAGGTTGGTTGCATAACAAGATTGGTGCCCCAAAAAGGTGTTCATCTTATTCGACATGCTATATATAGAACTTTGGAGTTGGGAGGACAGTTTGTTCTTCTTGGTTCAAGCCCTCTCTCCCATATTCAGGTACTAATTTGCTTTCCTCATACATCTAACTGCTGAAACATGATAATTTAAAAATGGGAAAAAGGGTCAAATAGACCCCTAAACATTATACGAAAGAGCAACTAGACCCCCGAACTTTAAAAAGTGGCAATTAAGCACTTAAACTTATTAAAATCAGTCAAATAGTCCTATTTACCAGTAACCAACAGGCTACCGTAAAATTTCGATGATGTGGCATGCAGGCCGCCATTGACCGCTGCACGCCACCCTTGACCACCTTCGTTTACAAAAAAGGCGACTACCGGTCATGGAAACGACTGATGGGTCAAGAAGGTGACCGAACTGGTCGCCTTCTTGAAGGAGAAGGTGAACCACTGTTTGCCTTCTTCACTGAAAAGTTCGCTGGTCGCTGGCTTTGTCCCTGGAACCTAATGACCAAATTCTAGGTGGATAACCGGTTATTGGGCCCAAATGCACCAAAATGACAAGTTAGAGGGTTTAATTGCCCCTTTTTAAAGTTCGGGGGCCTAATTGTTCTTTTGTATAATGTTTAGGAATCTATTTGACCCCTTTCAAAGTAAAGTTATATATATAATTGGTTTATATTTTATCTGTATAGTTGAATCAATAATAAGTCATAACTGAAAGAAAATTTATGGAGTTGCTTCTCTAGGCTCCCCACTTTTCAAAATCTAAAAGTAGATTTAAAGAAAACTTTTCCATACCAATTTGTAACAATGTACCTCATCCCTTACGATTTTTAGTATCTGATATTGTACAATCAGTATGGAAGTGGCTCCCATAGATTTAATATTAACTCTGTTGTCTTTAATTGGCTTTGTTCCCAAAACATTTCTTTCGTGCATTACTTTAGCATTGCTGTAAATAATGTGTCAACTGATGCTTATTGTTGTTGCAGAGGGAGTTTGAGGATATTAGCAACCATTTCCAAAATCATGAACATGCTCGGTTGATATTGAAGTATGATGAATCTCTTTCACGTTTAATTTTTGCAGCATCCGACATGTTTATCGTTCCATCCATCTTTGAGCCGTGTGGCCTAACACAGGTACTGCTGTATACAGTTGCTCAGACTCTTAATGAACCAACATTAAAGGACAAAAACATGAATAAAAAAATTAGACATCACATTCTGATGAGAACCATTTGATTTTATAAATCTGCAGATGATTGCAATGAGATATGGATCAATTCCTATAGCTAGGAAAACCGGGGGCTTGAACGACAGGTAGGCTAGAAACAGTAATTTCTTTATACATCAGCCTATATACTGCTTCAAATATTATCATTAGCTTTATGAATTTTCTTGCAGCGTATTTGATGTTGATGATAACACCATACCAATCCAATTTCGGAATGGCTTCACATTTACGACTGCTGATGAGCAGGTAACTTTACAACATCCCCCAACCCTCTATACTAAAACTGCAGTTCTATAATCAACATGCAGAAAATTTTAAGCTGAAACTCAAAAGTTAGCCCATTACTGAAGAGTACTTGTGGAAATACACAGGGTCTTAGCAACGCAATGGAACGCGCATTTAATCATTATAAGAACAATAGTGAAGGCTGGAAAGAGCTTATTCAGAAGGATATGACCATAGATTTTAGTTGGAACTCATCAGCATCACAATATGAAGAACTCTATCAGATGGCAGCAGCTAGAGCAAGGGCCACATCAAGCCGTATTTGAGATTGTTCTGATAATGGTGATTCTTTTATTCATTGATCTAAGCTTGTGCTGCCCTGATTCAACTAGCAGAGTAGCAGATAAACACACACACACAAAGATAATGCTCGAGTTCACCATATGATTTTGGATGACGCCCTGATTTACATGTAAATAATTTCATTTTTGTAGATTTGTAATAATGTATATAGTCACCAACTACTCCCGTACAAGATTGTGGTGTCACTAATCATAGAAAATTAGAAATACAATAAGTGCATTATTTATTGATCATGAGTACTGTTGATGTGCAGTGCATAGTTCATCAATTTTTTATTTTTTATTTTTCTTCTTCTTGGATGTGTGCTTGAACCGACAATGATTATGTCTACATAAATGTTCAGTCTAACATATCTTATCACCATATATATGTTCCAAGGCAATACTGTTTCACGGGTGGGTCGAGTTTAATTTAAATATTGAAATATAATACTTTCACATTTTAATTTAAAAATAATACATTTTTTCTTATTTTCCATCTTTATCAGATGTGTCTCAGAGTTAAGAATTCCTAAGCTTCTCAAATTTGATGTAAAAATTCTATTTACCATGTCGGTTTGAATTATCACGGAGACTTTCTTGAAATCTTTTTAGGATTCATAGATGCTCACTCAAAATGGAACAAATATCACATTATATTTCCCAGTAATTCACAGAGATGTTACAGCATCAAACATCTGAATTTCTACGTGCTACATTCACTTTCCGGGAACAAAGTTTGTGGCATAGGCCCAGGCGTTGTTGTTAACTGGGTCGGCAAGGTGGTCGGCGAGGTTCTCCAATGGGCCCTTTCCGGTAACGATGGCCTGAACGAAGAATCCGAACATGGAGAACATGGCAAGTCTGCCATTCTTGAGCTCCTTGACCTTGAGCTCGGCGAAAGCCTCTGGGTCGTCAGCGAGACCCAATGGGTCGAAGCTGCCACCGGGGTAGAGTGGGTCGGTGATCTCTCCGAGGGGTCCGCCGGCAATACGGTAACCCTCAACGGCTCCCATCAACACAACTTGGCATGCCCAGATGGCCAAGATGCTCTGTGCGTGGATCAAGCTTGGGTTGCCCAAGTAGTCAAGACCTCCCTCGCTGAAGATCTGAGCTCCGGCCTTGAACCACACTGCCTCGCCGAACTTCACGCCGTTGCGGGACAACAGCTCCGGGAAAACGCATCCAAGGGCTCCCAGCATCGCCCATCTGGAGTGGATCACCTCCAGCTCGCGGTTCTTGGCGAAGGTCTCTGGGTCAGCAGAGAGGCCAGCAGTGTCCCATCCGTAGTCGCCGGGGAACTCTCCGGTCAGGTAGCTTGGGGGCTCGCCGGAGAATGGACCCAAGTACTTAACACGGTCTGGGCCGTACCATGGGCTGCCGGATGAAACAGGCTTCGGCTTACCAGCTGTCTTCCTCATGGTAAACTTGGCGTTTCCGGTGATTTCCGGGGTGGAAGGCGAGACCTTCACAGCCTTTCCGGCAAAAGAAGAGGAAGAAAGAGCCATTGTAGAAGCAGCCATGTTTGTAAGAGGAAGAAGAAGAAGAAGAAGAGAGTTGCTTAGTGAGCTGAAATATGGATGAAGGAAATGATGGAAGTTGGAAGTGATATATAGGAGGAGAAAGAGATACGAATGCTATCTCATCATATCTCTATCTTTACTCCCATTGGGTTTCAAGATTGTGTTGGCATTTGTGTTTTGTCAACGTGGCACATTCTAATCCACAAATCCACCAAGATTTTACCGTTGAATCGCAACCAATGTGGTTTCCCCATATGTTATCGGGAAATCTATCATCCTCTGATTAGCTTTTAACACATTGAAAAATCTGACTGTAAATGTTGCAAGCTAAGGTTCTTTGTGTCTTTTTAATCGCAGCCGGTTCAGTAAATATCTGACTTATGCAATTAAGACACCATTCGACCATTTATCAGTGCAATCATACTCGATAATGTTTTTCATGTATACTACGAGAAAAAATTCATATACTACATAGTACATACCTCTTGTTTCGTTATAAAATATTTTAAACTCAACGATGTTAGATTAAATATTTGTATGTTTAAACTTTTAACTAATAATTTGTTCAATGATTAACAAAGAAAATAATACGGAGTATTTATTTAATTAGCCGGCTAAAATTAACCTTATATTATAAAAAGTGATGTACTTTAATTTCAACGTCTTTCTCGGCAAATTATATTATGCACCAGGATCTACCTTGCATTATAGACCATGTTTAAAAATAACATTCAGATTTTGTATCTATAGTTGACACATTATGTACCTACAGTTGATAGTTTCTGTACATGTAGCTTTTTCATTTTATCAGTCTATTTTTTACAACAATATAGAAGCGAATTTCCGTGCTGATAAGAGTGAAAATCGTATATCGTCATGATAAGAAGATAGGGCATGTACTCGCATTTCGGAGACGTGCATTTGCGCTCCAAGGCCTATTGTTGTCGGCGTCGGACTGTCAAGGCGGTTGGTCTCCACCACCCCAAACAATTCTATGAGCTTGAATTGATCATACAATCTAGAGCTAAGTATTATAAATTAATGCTTTAATGTGCATGTGTGTGATTATTCATTTTTATTGGTTGCGCATTGGTTATGCAAAAACCCTTTCCTATAAATTTGCAGAATGGAATATGATTAATTTTGAAGATATAAATGATTAATCTTAATTATAGACATATCATGTTATTGTGTTTACCGGTACACATGCATTTCTTAGGCTTAGAGCTTTAAACAAAATAATGTGGCTTTCTTCGCAATTTGAGAATAAAAATTGTTTATATATGTGATTAGCCTTTTAAGAGGTGCAAGATAGAATATACATGCAGAAACGTGAACTATATATATAAAATAACTTGATCACTACGAGAATTGTGGGGGTCATGTGGCTAGTGTTGGTAATCAATAAGCTATGGAGATATAATTGTCAATTTATTGTGAGAGTCAGCTATGCTGTGTCTATTAAATCATACATTAAATTTATTTATGATTGATAGTCAATAAAAGTGAATGAGCAAAATATGTAATAATCTTTAATTTCTTTCAAAACATCAATGTGTTATTTATTTGAAGATATTGTATATATTGCAAGCATGAATTAAAATCACATTGATTGAAATGAATTTGGCATAGATATTGCTTAAGTTTTGTACTGAAATTATTTGTATAAAGATAATAAGCATATATCAAATGCTTTAATTGCAATTTGTTGGTAACATGGAAGATTCATCATTCTTGACTCTGGCTAGGAAGATGATTTTTAAGTAAACCTCGGTTTCACCATTTGACCTGGGAGTGTTTTAAGAAGTAGGGTGTTGATCATGCAGGTTAATTGAAGTGCCACTTGATCCTCACCTCAATCTAGGTAAGAGATCAAGTACTTTTGATAAAAGTATTTGTAAGTGTTGCATTATGGGGGTAATTAACTCCTTATATTTCTTTCCTCTCTATGTGGTACCGAGAATAATGGTAAAAGAGAATGTTTATGTTGAACATGAAAATCTCAAGAGAATTATTTGTGAGTGATGTGGTAAATGCTTCGATTCCCACAAATATGTACGAGATGCGTGGTCGGACCAGGTTTAGGTCTTTCTACAACATGCTTGTTGGTTTAAGGGTTACTCGATTAATGGCGTGTGGTAAGAGGTTCCCGAGCATAATATAGCTATATAGAAGTTATCCAAAAAGTCCCATTCAAAAAGCATCTACCAAGGTATATTCCCCTATCAATGAGTGAATAAAGTACTAGTCAAAGTGTACGTAAGTTTGATCGAGAGTATCAACTTACTTTAATAGAGAAGACTAATTATAAGGTTAGTCGTTGAATTATTGATGGAATGACTTAAAGTCGAAGAGGTGATAAATTCGTGGTGGATCCCACTTTTGTGGTCAAACGAAGCCATAAAAAGAATCACAAAGTAGTACACTAATTGGTCAATCCTATGTTGTGTGTACCGGTGAGGTTGAGCTACAACTCTTAATAAATTTATAACCCTATGAGACGGGTAGTCCTATTGAGACGGACTTAATGAATTCACCGCTTAATAATTGAGAGGGTGAGTATAAAATGCTCTTAATGATTTATACCCTAATTTAATTGGGTAGTCTAGATTGAGATAGACTTAATGAGATCACCTACTTGAGTGAAAAAGGTTAGCCGCCTTTTATGAAAGATAATGAACTATCTTTCTAGAGAACTCATGAGCAACCCTAAGTTAATTTGGGCTAAATATATATGTAGTTTTTTGCGAAACTTACACAAGATCTAAGGTCTGATGCGTGTCACTTTGGTTTAAACCTCTAGTCTAAGAGTTCAAGATTCGTTCACTCACTAGATTAGAGGATACATTGTGTCACTACGTGCTAGTTCAAGATTCGTTCACTTTCACTTAAGTGTCAAACCTTTATACTTCTCAGAGTCTTAGAATCATTGTCGTTCCCTTGCATTTGTGGGGAATTGTTGGGAAAATGCAAGTGCGTGGCCAATATTTTACTGATGATTTAGTCTTGATCCACTATTCACCACAAGGTGGTGAATGGCCAAGATTTATTAGGCAGTATATGGTCCAAATTATTTGGCCTTTTACTATTTAAGGTGAAGGCATTACTGAGTTCAAGGGCACAGACAAACATTGTCTTGCTAACTCTATTGTTCCCTTTTCACTCTGAGAATGTTGTCTATGTTCCAATCCCTGCTCCGGGTGCACGAAGACAGGGATTGTTGTGTTAACCTTCGGGGACGACGCCGTTGTTGTGAGCCTGCACCGGTAGTGGCGAATTCGCTTCTATGACAGTGGTTATACCACGACACAACAGTTATTTATTTTTCACTTTATCAGCCTATTTTTACAACAACTATCATATTATGTGTCAACAATTATCAAGTCAGATTATGTATCTATAGTTAGCACATTCTGTACCTGCAGTTGATAGTTTTTGTATCGGTAGCTATCATATTATGTGTCAGCAATTATCAAATTATTTTTTTTACGTGTATAGAAACTGTTTACTGTAGGTACAAAATGTATTAACGGAATGTACATAATTTTTGTATCAGGGTTCATAATGCAATATGAACCTCGATCCATGGTATAACAATTGCTGGCGGCAAATTATGCCATGGACCCGGGTCCACCTTGTAAGGTTGACCTAGGTAAAAAACGACGCCGCGCGTCTAGAATAACAGTGCCATTAGTGACACTGTTTCCTTAGCCTTTTTTTTTTTTTTTTTTTTGAATATAGAGTTCAAAAATTGTAACACCCCGTGTTACGCCCTTTAATCCCAGATTAATTATTTAATTAATTCCGTTAAAGAATAGTTACGAAGGATTTAATCTGGCCAGGATCCCTTAATTAATTAATGTGGTCCACGAAGGACCGTGGACCCTTGTTTATAATAAGGACTTTAAGTCTATTAGGAATAAAGAAAGTGGGCCTTTACTACTCAGATTCTAATTAGGAATCCTAGACCTATATACTTGTTAGGGATAGAAAGTAGGTCTATACTATTCAGACTCTGATTAGAATTCCTAACTCTATAAATAGGGGATTAGAAGGCAATTAGAACCCTTACCACCCATAGTTATATTACGCAAAATTATTCCCAAGAGATTCCCCACCACCAAGCCTAGGGAGATCAATTGGGTGGAAATCTTAGAGAACAACCTTAATAGCCAAGGGAGGATTAATTAAGGCTAAGAGGTAACCCATGTCTTACAAAACCTACTTTCCTTGCTATATATATATATCTTATTTATTGGCTCCTTTGATAATCGTATGTACAATTCTGTGATTGAGTCTTGATAGAGCCTTGCCTAGGATTTATATTGTGTTTATTTGATAATCTCGATATTCTTGATATTGTGATTAATTATGTGTGATCTTGTATTTTATTTATGTCTAGAGCTTGTCCCTAGGGTTTATATCGTGAATCTCGTTGTTGTGATGTTCTTGGTATATTTGGGTGGGAGTTATGCATGATCGGGTGTTGAGTCTAGCCTAGGATGTATGTTTAGGGCTTTGCATTTAGATTTCTTGATGTTCTGGATGCTCCTGAACCGTTATATGATTAATGTGGGGTCTTGGCATGTTTAGGAGTCGTGTTAAAATGTATTTGGAACGATTCTTGATTTCATTCCGTTAATTGAATCCGTGGTGTTGTCGTTATGTGTTGGAATGTGTCCGGACATAGTTTCAGGTTCCACGAGAGATCCCAGGACTGAAAGTTGCCTGCGTACCCAACTCCAGCGCGCAGTGGCCTGCCCGCCGGCCACCCGCTGGAATCTTGGCTGCCCACAGGCGGGTGGCTGGCGGGTGGTCCTCCACCTGCCACCTACCCGCTGGAAAGTGGGTACGGGGCATGGTATTTTCCCCCATTTTTTGTTTCCCCGTGTCCCGTTGTATCCCGTTTGACGTGTATGAGCCTCGTTTGATGTTTTGAATATCGTTCTAGGAATTATGTGTAATACGTGTCGTCGTTGTTATGTCTTGATTGTTATTGATTGTGTATGTGTGGATTGGTTGAATGATGATGAGTATCGTGGTCATTGCGCAATGGCCGGTATAACAGATGATAATGATGTTGAGATTGTGATTGGTGGAAATGAATTGTTGGCGGTTGGCACAACGAGTGCCCGGTCATTATACTAAAGGTACAGGCCTAGCGGTTACTGTGCTAAAGGCACAAGCCCACCTTCGACTAGCTTGCCGTTGAGCATGGGTCAGGTTATAAGTGTTGCGGTGTCATGTCGGGGCTATATGCGCTGACCCCTTGATATTGGCACTAGAGGTGCGGATCATGCGAATGGCACTGCGGCTCTATCTTGATATGTTGGTGGTTGATAGGTGGTTTGTCGGTGGGGGCATGTAGTTTCCTGGAGGAATAAGGGAGGCGATATAAGGGTAACCTGGAGGTTTATGTTGGAACTGATGTGAGCTACAAAGTTGGAACTTGGTATAAGGTTGGAAGATGGTTTGTGTGCCTTGATGATTACTTGTTAATTGATTGTCTTTGAATGCCATTGTTGTTTCTATTTGCTATTTATGAGCTTATTCGTCTATTATGTCTTGTATCGTATTCTTAAGACGCATATTAGTCTTTATGATTATATTGTCGAGTCTATTATCGTGTCTTGAGTCTTGATCTTGGATTTAAATTAGAGTCTCGTAGGTTATATATGTATTCTGGTTTCAAAATGATTTTCATATATCTACCTATATTGTACTTAACACGTTGGAGTGGGTTACCAGCATTAGTCGCTGACGGTTGTTACACCGGATGTTTTTCAGGATCAGTTGAGTAGCTTCGGGGCGCGCTAGTCGGATTCGTGGACTTAGTTTAGATAGTTCTAGCTTTGATGAGATGAGTTGTGTGCCTTGATTTGTATTTGGATATTAATTACGCTTTGTTAATTAGTTTAGCATGTGCATATGGGTTCTCTAGCTCAGATGTGGCATAGCACCCCGACTATTATGTTTAGTTTATACTCTGTTTGGGAATTAATATTAGATTTGTCTTTATTCCATAAGCTTTAAAAGTTTAAAAATTTAGGGGTGATTAGAGATGTCGATTCATTCAATTCAACTAAAGAATAGGGATTAGAGAAAATTTCAATTTTGGTCCACTGACTATTGGGGTTGTGTTAATTGCAACACTTGACTTTCAAAAATGTTCATTTAGTACTTTGACTATGCAATTTCTATCAATTTTGGTCATGCCGGCCAAATTACCGGCGAATTATGACCGAAAAATCTAAAGTCAAAATTTAAACCTAATTAGAAGGGATAAAATTGTCTTTTGTTGTTCCTTCCAATTTGAGAAAGTCAATTGTTGACCAAAATTAAACCCCTCCTTTCTCTAATCACTCGGCGAGAACCTCTGGTACATCTGCGGCGGATTCGCACCGGCAGCGCCACCTCGCATGGGTCCAAAATTAAAACTGTTTCCCTGTTCCCGTCGGCGACGGCAGAGAAACTGATAGAGAACTTTCAAGCTGCTTAGCTTAGCTTGCTGCTCCTCATCGCCTTTCTTCATCATCACTCAACTCAATCTCTCCCTAGCTAGCTAGTAACATGATTTTAGTCCCAAACTGAATGTCTCTTAATTCTATCTATCCATCCATCCATTCAATTCGATCACAAACTTCTCTTTTCTTTAATTTTAATTTTCATTTTCCATCCCGCCCTCTCATCACTTAGCTAGCTAGCTTGTGTCTTTCTCTGTTGGTGACTACTATACACGTACAAACTGCAGGCACCATCCATGTATGTAGGCCGACTCCACAAAGCCATCAACGGAGGAGGCGACACCGACTTCAAATCTCTGTATTCATCTACGGCAATTTGAGTCCACAGAGGATACGGCAATTTGAGTCCACCGCCCAAATACGACTACTTGTACTGTGGATCGCCCATCTACGACAATTTGAGTCCACATAGGATACGAGAATGGATAGCACACCATGTCTGATTATTCAGCGAGAAGTCAGTTTTCGTGATCTACGACGCCGGCAGTGCACACCCCGCGGTAATGGAGGTTCTCCGGGCGTGGATGGAGAAGGGCTATGTCACATTACAAGATGTCAAGGAGGAAGAGCAATTCAACGGGTACTACCACAACCAGTTCCTAATCGTAAACGATTGCCTTCATAGATACAAATTTCAGGCGAAATGGATGTTCTTCGATGTCGACGAGTTCTTCTTCTTCGATGTCGACGAGTTCATCTTCAAATCCGTCATGGATTCCCTCTCCGCCTTCACCCAGTTCACGATCAAGCAAATGTCGATGTCCAACAAGCTCTGCCTCATGGAAGACGCTGGGAAAATGCACCGGAAAATGGGGGTTCGACATTGGAAGGAACAAAACGCCGGCCGTCTGGAACAGGAAAGGGGTTTTAATTTGGTCAATAAGTCAATTTTCCAAATTGGAAGGAACATGAAAAGACGATTTTTCCCCTTCTAATTTAGTTCAAATGTTGACTTCACATTTTCCGGTCACAATTCGTCGGTAATTTGGCCGACGTGACCAAAATTGATAAAAATTGCATAGTCAAGGTACTAAATGAACAGTTTTGAAAGTCAAGTGTTGCAATTAACACAACCCCAATAGTCAGTGGACCAAAATTGAAATTACTCTAACTAACCCTGAGTAATAGTCTATAGTTTCTATACTAATTCAGCTATTCTAAAACCACACAAATACAAGCATGTAATATAAAATAATATGGCAATAATAATAATAATAATAATAATACTAACACACCCCCTCAAGCACAAGGTTGGTGAGCCACAACATTGAGCTTGTCCCGTAGAGCGGCAAAACGCGGAGCAGGCAACGGTTTGGTGAAGATGTCAGCCAGCTGATCTGTAGTGGAAACATAGTTGACAACGAAATCCCCGGAGGCCACCTTATCACGGACGAAATGGTAATCAATCTCCACATGTTTGGTGCGAGCATGAAACACAGGATTGGCGCAGAGATAGGTTACCTCGAGATTATCACACCATAACGTTGCCGGATGACCCGAGTGTAGCCCCAGCTCATGTAGTAAAGAGACAACCCAGGTTACCTCGGCGGACACATCAGCTAGGGCCTTGTACTCTGCCTCAGTGGATGAGCGTGCTACGGTACGTTGCTTCTTGGAGAGCCAGGAAATGAGATTTGACCCTAGATAAACAGCAAACCCACTTGTACTCTTCCTATCAATAGGACAGCCGGCCCAATCGGAGTCGGAGAAGGCATGGATGGTGGTAGAGGAGGACGGTGATAGACGCAGGCCATAGTTAAACGTCCCTTTGATGTAGCGCAAAACTCGTTTGACGAGGGCCCAGTGGTCAGTAGTCGGTGAGTGCATGAACTGACATAAGCGATTGACCGCATAAGACAAATCTGGTCGCGTAATAGTTAGATACTGCAGAGCCCTTACCACACGACGATATTGTGTTGGATTCTCAAACAGCTGATCGGAGGGAGTGACGGCCTTAGTGACTGCCGCTGGTGTCGAGAGGGGTTTGCAATCCACCATACCGGAACGCCCAAGCAAGTCAGACATATATCGGCGCTGTGAGAGAATGAGGCTATCACCCATTGTGACTGTTTCAATACCCAAGAAGAAACCCGGTGTGCCCAGATCACGGATTTTAAAGGCCGTGGCAAGACGCTGTAGGAGTGAGTCAACTAGTGACGCAGTATTACCCATCATGATAATGTCATCCGCGTAAACCAGTAAGAACACACGTGAGGTCCCTTCACTGTAGAAAAAAAGCGAGACGTCTATTTTGGAAGCCTTGAACCTTGTAAACAGCAAACTCATGAAGTCTCTTGAACCAGGCTCGCGGAGCCTGCTTCAAGCCATATAGGGAACGCTGTAAATGACAGACGTGGCCAGGGGTAGCCGAATCTTCATACCTTGGAGGTTGCTTCATGTACACAGTTTCCGCCAGATGGCCGTTTAGAAAAGCATTATGAACGTCAAATTGGCAAAGTGTCCACCTGTTGGACACAACAAGAGAAAACAGCATACGAACTGTGGTCGGTTTAACCACGGGACTGAAGGTGTCAAAGAAATCTTCTCTTGTTACCTGGTTGAACCCTTTGGCAACAAGACGCGTTTTGTAGCGCTCTACAGAGCCATCAGCCATGCGTTTGGTCCGAAACACCCATTTACACCCAATGATGTTCATATGTGGTTCCGGGGCTACCAACCGCCAAGTGTGATTGTGTAACAAAGCATTAAATTCCTGATCCATTGCTTCACGCCAATGAGGGTGCCCCACAGCTTGGGAGTAGCAAAATGGGTCAGCAGTGACATTTAACGCATAAAAAGGCTCATCTGTGCCTCGAGTCATATGTTGAAGCCGCATGCCATGATCCCGACTCTGTGGTTGAGCTCGGGCCGTACGGCCCCTGGCCGGGGCAGCGTGAGCTATGACCAGTTGTGGCGGGGCACTAGCAAGCGGGATGGGCTCAGGCCCGGGATGACATGGCGTTGGTATTGACAGGATGGACTCGCGGGCAGATTGAGTTATAATGGGCGCAACGGCCCACGGTAAAGCTGGTGGTGATGCTTCCTGTCTTGAACATCCTGTTTTAAAGGGAAAGACAGTTTTGTCAAACCGGACGTGACGACAGATATAGGTTCTCCCACTTGTCAAGTCAATGCATCTGTATCACGTAAAGGAGGGTGGGTAACTTAGGAAGAGGCATGGTGCCGAGTGGTACTCAATCTTATACCTGTTATAAGGGCGTAGATAAGGGTAACACCGGCACCCGAAGACACGAAGAAAAGTGTACGGGGGTGACGTTTTAAACAGGCGAGTGTATGGGCTTTCAAAGTTTATGGCTGACGATGGTAGGAAGTTGATTAAACAAGTGGTTGTTTCGAAGGCGTAGTCCCAATATTGTTGTGGAAATTTGCCTTCGGCGAGTAGAGCAAGACCGGTTTCGACAATGTGTCTATTACGGCGCTCTACACGCCCATTTTGTTCATGTGTATAGGCACAGGATTGGCGGTGGTTTATACCAAGTGTTTGGAACGTGGCATGTAAGTTGCGGTACTCACCCCCTAAATCTGACTGAATAGATTTGATAGAGCGTGAGAATTGAAGCTCTACCAACACACGAAACGACTCAAAAACTTTATATATGTCCAATTTTACCCGTAATGGATAAAACCAGTAAAATCTGGAATAATCGTCTACAAACAGCACAAAATAACGAAAACCATTTGTAGACATTGCAGGAGAAGGGCCCCATATATCGGTATATAATAAATCTAGTACATTTTCACTAGAATTTGGAACCCTATCTAACTTAAATCTAGATGATTTGCCGAGATGGCAGGCTGTGCACGACTCCAAACACTCCGTTTTATTTGACGTGACCGGGCAGTGCTGTAACACTTTATTTAGGACTCGTGCATGGGGGTGACAAAGTCTGCTATGCCACATAGTGGGCATGGCCCAAGAACTAACGAACGCATGATGTGACCGAAACACGGGGAGCTTGTACAAACCGCCTGATGCGGGACCCTTAAGAAGAACTGCTTTGGTTGTAGAGTCCTTCGCAAGAAAACAGTCATTATGAAATTCAAAAAATACTTTGTTTTCGGCAGTAAATTTACGCACAGATAATTGTGGAATAGACAGACTCGGTACATGCAAAATATTAGATAATCTTAACGTTTTAGACACAAAAGGCAGTGATGCATTACCGATTCGTGAAATTGCCAAACCTGCGCCGTTTCCAACCCGAAGCACATCAGGACCTACATACTCATCCGATTGCTGCATCATGTGAACGTCGGGTGTGGCGTGTGCCGTTGCCCCGGTATCCGGGTACCACCCATCGGACGGAACTGCCGCTGACGACGTCGGGGCTTCACCGGATACGGCCACATGAGCTTGCGCGGGAGGCTGTGTACTGTACCTTTTGAAGCAATAGGCGGCCGTGTGTCCGTGAGACCTGCATATCTGACATCTCGGACTCCCACGGCCACCACGACCGCCATGAGCCTGACCACTACGACCTCGCTGATGCTGCGACTGTCGACCGCTGTTGCCTCCATTCGATTCGCGACCCGGAGCTGCATACATGGCGGCATGAGGGACGAGGGAATCAGTCGCCGATGGATAATCGTCCACGAGTATAAACTCGTGAGATGCAGGAAATTGAATAAATGTGCAAGCGAGACCGGAGTTCCCGCGGTGAGCGATGCTGCCATAGCTTTGAGTTCCGGACGCAATCCGTGGATGACATACAGGTTCTGCTCCATGAGAGACAACGGCCGGCCAACTTGTGCGAGGGACTCGACGAGAATTTGTGCTCGGCCTAAATACTCCGCGGTGGTGGCGTTGCCCCTGGCGGAGCATTTGGAACCGCCCCAGGAGATTGAGGTAACAAGCTTGGCTAGAAGAACCGAGAGCCTGAGTGATCGACTTCCAGACATCCGCGACGGTGTTCCAGCCGACAGCTAGGTGCAACACCTCATCCGACAGGGAGGAGATGAGAAGCGAGAGTATAGACTGGTCCTGCTTCTCCCATGCTTTGAACGCCGGGTTGGGGATGATCGTAGCCGCTGCCGGAGTGGAGGAGGACTCGCAGGAGGATGGCGCATCGATGGTGGCTGGAGGGCACGGGAAGCTGCCATCGACATAGCCCAGTAGTTCTTGGCCTTTTAGGAATGGAACCAGCTGCGTACGCCAGAACAAAAAGTTCCTGGACGTAAGCTTCATCGATACATAATGGTGCGCCTTGGCTAGAGGATTGGCACCGGCCGGCGGTGGAGTTCCGGCGGCAGACACGGTGCGTTCAGTTGAATTAGACGACATGGCCGGAGAGATGACGGTAAGGGAGGGTAAATTTGCAGAGGAGATGGTGAGAGAGAATCGATAACCTGACTGATACAAGATTAGAGATGTTGATTCATTCAATTCAACTAAAGAATAGGGATTACAAAGTATATCAAGAACGTAACTCTAACTAACCCTGAGTAATAGTCTATACTAATTCAGCTATTCTAAGACCACACAAATACAAGCATGTAATATAAAATAATATTAATTACCAACTGAAACTACAGTGTATCTAAACTGACACTGTCTCACATATTATTTTTATATTATCAAATGAAACTACAATTGAATTGAAATGAAACTGTAGTTGTGTTGAAATGAAACTGTAGTGTATATAAAATGAAACTGAATAACATTTCACATATTTGAGTGTATATTGTGCAATGTTGAAATGATAATGTAGTTGTGTTTTAATGAAACTATATTGTATATAAAATAAAATTAAATAACATTTTCACATATTTGAGTGTATAAATATCGAATGAAACTGTAGTTATATCAAAATGAGACTATATTTGTGTTGAAATGAAACTGCGGTGTATACAAAATGAAACTGAATAACAAAGTTACTTTTTGCGGAACGGTACAAAACGAGTGCTGTTTCTTTTCATTAAACAAAACGACGTCGTTTAGAAGCTCGGTCCATAATCCATTATGGACCGTGGTCCATGATATAATTTGCCATATTATATATTTGAGCTTTAATTATGTGGTGTAAGTGGACGAGGCCTATTAAGTAGTTTGGTTGGATTAGACATCTATATTTAGTTTGTATTCGGCCTATATAAAACCCGTATTGATGGGATACATGACATGCATTATATAACACCTAAAGTTATGGTACTCATTCCACTCAAAACAATACGAATACACCATGCATCTAGGATTCTAAGTCAAGTATGAGACAAAACGGCTAACACTCTGCAGGTCTGCCGTTCAATAGGTAACACAACAAGATCCATCAACTATGTTTGGAGATCAACACTCTTCTGCTTTCGCTACTACAAGATTCTGTTTCTCGTGGATTCTATTCAATATCGTTAACAATATTTACATCAATCTCATCATATCTGTATCTTTACTCCCATTGGGTTTCAAGATTGTGTTGGCATTTGTGTTTGATCAACGTGGCACATTCTAATCCACAAATCCACCAAGATTTTACCGTTGAATCGCAACCAATGTGGTTTCCCCATATGTTATCGGGAAATCTATCTTCCTCAGATTAGCTTAACAGTACACATGAAAAATCTGACTGTAAATGTAGCAAGCTAAGGTTCTTTGTGTTTTTTAACGGCATCCGGTTCAGGAAAAATCTGACTTATGCAATTAAGACACCATTCGACCATTTATCAGTGCAATCATACTCGATAATGTTTTTCATGTATACTACGAAAAAAAATTCATATACTACAAAGTACATACCTCTTGTTTCGTTATAAAGTATTTTAAACTCAATGGTGTTAGATTAAGACCCTGTTTGGTAAAATAGCTGTTAGCTGATAACTGTTAGTTATTAGCTGATTGTGTTAATTAGAGGGTATAAATAGTTGATAACATTAGCTGATTGTATAAAAGTGTTTGGTAAATTAGCTGTTAGCTGATAGTTGTTTGGTATAATTTCTTTTCTCAAAAAGCTACGGAGTAATTGAAAAAGTTGCTTGGAGTAGCATTTTGAATTTTAGCCTTTTGAAGTTACAAAAAGCTAATTAACCAAACATTTATATTGATATTTTAACTAAATTAAACAATTAATAGTGGTCAAATAAGTCAAAATAATTGACTTATAGGCCAATTTTTTTACCAAACAGGGCCTAAATATTTTTATGTTTAAACTTTAAACTAATAATTTGTTCAATGATTAACAAAGAAAATATTTAAAAAAAAAAAATCAAAGAAAATAATATTTATTTAATTAGCCGGCTAAAATTAACCTTATTATGAAAATTGATGTACTTTAATTTCAGCGGTCTTCCTCAGCAAATTATACTATGGACTGGGTCTACTTTGTATTGTAGATCATGTCCAAAAATAACTTTTAGGTTCTGTATTTATTGTTGACACATTATGTACCTACAGTTGACAGTTTCTATACCTGTAACTTTTTCACTTTATCAGCTTATTTTTACAATAATATAGAAACGAATTTCCGTGCTGATAAGAGTGAAAATTGTATATCGTTATGATAAGAAAATAGGGTATGCACTCGCATTTCGGGGACGTGCATTTGCGCTCCAAGGCTTACTACGAGAAAAGATTCATCATATACTACATATACCTCTTGTTTCGTTATAAAGTATTTTAAACTCAATGGTGTTAGATTAAATATTTCTGTTTAAACTTTAAACTAAATAATTAGTTCAAAGATTAACAAAGACAATAATATTTATTTAGCCGGCTAAAATTAACCTTATTATGAAAAGTGATGTACTTTAATTTCAATCACACACGATATATTTTCTTTTTGTTTAATTTTTCTACAAAATCAACTCTTGCCAAGCTTGCAACATATGCAGGTCTTGCAAATATAATAAATAAAAATAAAAGTTAGGGTGAGTTTGATTGACATATTTAGCTCTAAGGAATGAGTATCAAAGTGATTAGTATTGTTTGGTTGATAGATTTTTATAACATTACTATGTGTTTCAAATACCCCCTTACTTGAAAAACTCATACCCAAATAAAATAAGAGTACGGTATCATTCATTTTCATTCCCTTATTAATTCTCATCCCCTTTTATTAGTGCTTTTACATTTTTTTTTTTCGTTTATATTGGTGTTTTGGATGTCTTTATATTAGAATTAATTGTCTTGATTTTGTATTCTTGTATTTTTAAAATCTTTATTCTCATTATTGGATCATACATAACCAAACAGCATTATTGATAATCATTCCCCTTCCAACTTACTACCAAACATGCAAAATACTTTTACTAAAACTCATTACCATTATCAAGTATTTGATACTCGTTCTGATTCCGATTCTGATTTCCATGTACGAACCAAACACACCCTTAAATTTGATTTAAAAATTTCTATAAAAGCTGACTTTCTATTGTAAAAAAATAATTCATGGTTAATATTATTATTATTATTATTATTATTATTATTATTATTATTATTATTATTATTATTATTATTATTATATTTTAAGAGTGATGATCGTCATTCAAACTCAAAAAGTCTATAGGAAGAATGGTAATATGATGGATTTGAATTGAAGATAGGAAAGTGAGGTCAAGGTGGGGCAAATTATTGTGTGGGACGATAATAAAAAATATATTTTTAATATACTAAACGTACATTATTCATGTACTAAATATATATTATATATTTTTTTAAAAAAATATATATTATATAAAATAATATACTTTCAGTACTCAAATAATGTACATTCTTTGAATACAATATGCATTTTTAATGTACTAAATGTATATTATTTTTATACTGAATGTACATTATTTTACAATATACAAAATATGGTCCACACAGCTTGTATGGACAATGATCCACACAATAATGATTGTCAAGGTGGAACATGAGCTGAAATATAATGGGTCAGCAGGCGTTTTGCATTCTATGTTCAGATTATGAATTTACATTTATTAAATTATGAATTTTCTGTTATGAGATTATGAATTTACAGTCATGTAATTATGAATTTTCTGTAAATTCATAATCTCATAATAGAAAATTCATAATCTCATAAAAGAAAAACATTTATTAATTTATGAATTTTCTGTTATGAGATTATGAATTTACAGTTATGTAATTATGAATTTTCTACAAATTCATAATCTCATAACAGAAAATTCATAATATCATAAAAGAAAAGCATTTATTAAATTATGAATTTTCTGTTATGAGATTATGAATTTACAGTTATGTAATTATGAATTTTCTGTAAATTCATAATCTCATAACAGAAAATTCATAATCTCATAACAGAAAATTCATATTCTCATAAAAGAAAATTCATAATTTCATAACTGCACATTCATAAATTCATGTCTGCACATTCATAAATCCATGAGTTTTGAAGAAGCTTGCGCGAAGAGAAAGTGAAACTTCGAAATGTGAAAGTGAAGAAGAAAAGTTGCGCTGTTAATTTAAAAAAAAAAAAAAAAGATTGGTGGAAGATAACGGTGCCACTTACGGGCACCGTTACCGTTTGGGACCGTGTTCACCATTCACCATGGATGGTGAACACGGTTCCATGGCATAACGATTGCTATCAAAGCTCATAGGTTAAAGTGTCATCCCGCACCATGAACTATATGGGATTGTTCATGCCGCATCATAGTCTTTCATAACATCCATTTTGAGCCACTTATCATTAACTTTTTTCCCTCTAACATTTTTTACAGGTTTCCAGGATGACATGACACCGGTAATGTGATGATGTGGACCTTCTTTTTAAGTGAGTCTCAATCAAATAGGCTTACTCAGTCAACAACCTGAAGAGGATGAGCTATTGTAGAGGTTGGCGGAGAAGTATGGCCCGCTGAACTGGTCTTTGATCAGCAAATTGATTCCAGGGAGGTCGGGGAAGTCGTGCCGGCTGCTGTGGTGGTGCAACCAGCTTTCGCCACAGATGGAGCACTGGGCGTTTACAGCAGAGGAACGGATAAGTTCGAGAACAAGTGGGCCACCATATCCCGGCTTCTTAACGGCCGAACGGATGACGCAATTAAGAACAACTAGAACTCAACGTTGAAGCGGAGGTGCGCGGTTGCCCTCGGCGGGCTGTCGAGATTTTGGCTCAGGATTTGTTTCTGTGGTTCCCGGTTATGGAACTCTGGGTCGATGTGCCCAGTTCCAGTTTGATTTACTTTGATGTTAGCGTGGTGTCCAAATAGTTCTCTTTGTCCTCCTTACTCATCTCGGGGATGGTTGGCACATAGCAGAATCTACTTCAATTCAAAGGTCATTTGTTTTTCTTGAAAGTGTGCCGTGAATCTTGAATGCAAGATGTTACTAATGTTCTACTTGATTTTATATTAAGTACCAATCAAATCAATTAATTAGGTTATTTAACAATAATAAATAAGGGAAAAAGACTGCAGAAAATAAATCAAGTACACAAGATAATTGTTTAGACAGTTCGAAGTTCCTTTTCCTACGTCTGCGGGGCAACCCACGTCTGCCCAATCCACTATAGATGTTCACCAAGGAGTTATACAATATGTAAGTACAAAAAGGCTACCAACTGTTACTACCACAAGACCTTCCTAACATCTACTCAGGATTGTACGTGCATGACGTGACGATCTTCAAGCGAAGCTTCAGCTGACCCAGATACAGACAGTCCAGCTCAGTAAATAGCCCACATAGAATAGATTAATAAAATATATTAAGAATAAAGCACTGTATGGATTTTCCTTTCTATCAAATTAGCATCTCTCCATTCGTCAGTTTCCAGAATGGGAAGCCTTCCTTTTATAGTAACATTTATTCCAACAGATTGATCCACATTAAAAGCGTGCCAATTGATTCAAAGAACCACAACCACCCATTTAATTTTGACATCCTCATAATAAACATCAACCAAAGAGTTCTATTGAATTCCCTTTCACATGTAACCAATAATTTAGAGCCATTCAAATAAATATTATAAGATAGAAAATGGTCCAAGAGCTTTGCCTAATTTAAATCTATTTATTATTATAAAATAAATTAGCCAACACAAGGTTTTAAATGTGTACTAATTGTGTACACTTACAATCTCTCACTTTGACAATTTATTTGGCAAAAACTATAGCATCTTATACTTTGGGCAAAACAAGAGAATAATTAATTAATTTTATTAAAAACCCTTAGTATATGTGCTAGACAATAACCTAAAAAAAAATATTTACAAAAAAAACTCTTTTAGACCATGTTCTATCCAATAATCAAAAATCAAACCAGCAGAACGCCAATAACCAGTAGATAACCACTCAGATGATCCAAAATATAATAATGAACTCAGATGCTTCAAGAACACAGACAAAGAGATAGAAAAGCTAAATAAAAGCTATTCTTCCAAAATAATAAACTTCAATAATAGAGAGATATACTGATTAGAGATTACCAAAAGAAAATCATAATTGTAGTAGTCCAGACATCATACCAAACACACCTTTGCAACAGTCATAAACCCAGTACATCAAACTTTTCTTAATACCCTCTTATTTTCAAAGTTACCAAATTTCCAAAAATCCAAAATTCCAATAGTTTTACCAAAACTCCCCCTTAATCCATACTCCCCTTTAATCCAACCATACTCCCCCGTAGTATATACTCCCCCTTTTTTGCCAATAAATTGACAGAGGTGAACATCAATAGTGGATTGAGTCTGACGGCGTGCCCGATTGAATTGAACCTACACAAGAAAATTAGTAACGAAAAACATGCAGAACTTGATAACATATAAGCACATAAAGACACACAAATCAAGTTGGAGCAGATAAAGCAAATAAAGCATATCCAAGTAGTAAACACATTTCACACTTAGGTAAAGCAAATTCAAGCACAAATTCATATAAACAGATTCATAACAGAGAGCACGGAAAACACACACAAATAATACAAACTTTAAATTGGGTCACTCAAAAAAAATATTGGTAAATAAGACAGTAAGCACATTCAAGTAAAGCAACTTCAGGCAAGAATTCATAATAGTTAGCACAATAAGCACACAAGCAAACACAAATACGGTCATGACCGGACCAACCAAAACACATTCACATAAAACGCATAGTAACACAGGAGAATACAAATATTAAACAAATTGAATCAAATTATCATTCAAGTAACCATAGAGAATTCATAGGTTTAACACATAAAACACCAACAAGACAGTATAAGCAAAAAATAAGAATATCAGTTCAAAAAGAAGCCAAAACAACGTAGAGGAGACATTTTGGGAACACACTGAAACTGCCAAAACAAAAAAAAAAAAAAAAAAACCGTTGAAATTGAAAATCATGATTAAATACCAATATACCCACATAATATCAAGAAAAGTTCATCTTAGACACATTTAAAGGGGTAAATAACGAAAGCACAAATAACATACCTGTACAAAAAAATGCAGCAAAAAAAGAGATAAAAGAAAAAAAAAAAAAAAAAAAAAGGAGTCCTAGACTCAAGGTGTTAAGGTGATACCAACTAAAGGAGAAGATTTAAAGAGTACCACTTTCCTGAGTGTTTTGAAGCCTTCAAGCAGTGAGAGTTTGTTCTTCGTCAAAAGTCTTCTTCTATATATATAAAAAAGGTTAATATAATTAAAATTAGAAAATTACCTGTAATTCTTAACTGCAACCCTCAATTGCAACTTTGCCAATTTTCATTTTAAGATGCCTTAGAAATTGCCTGAGAGCCAAAATCGGTTTACTTAATCCACACTTTTTTTACAAACGGTGTAATATGTTTGTGAGTGAACTTCTCGTGCCAATGATCTTTATAGAAGTAGTAGCATTCTGGTCTGATATGACCACGCAACCTGCAATAATGACAAACGGGGTTATAGAGTTTATAAAATTGGTTATTTGACCGTACTATACCATTATTTTGTCTCGCTGAGCTAGATTCAGGTATGTCTACTGGATTTGGTCCTGATGCTTTGATGAATACAATTTTATCTTTTGAAGTACCCCCGGTGAAACCCAGACCAAATTTTGCAGAAGACTTTCTTCCTGAATCAAGTATTTGGTCAAGTGTTGAGGTTGTGTCCATCATTTGGATTTGTCTTTTGAAGGTGTTCAACTCCTGCTTCAGGGTCTGTTCCTCCTGTTTCAGTCTCTCTTCTCGATCAAACGCCTCTTTAAACAGTAAATCCTTATTAGCTACTTGATTTTGGTACACTTTACTAGAATTGGCTAATATTCCTATCTCACTAGTCAATTGACGATTAGCTTTTAGCAGGGCTTCCCACTTGGGATACAATTTATTAAACTCTACTTCATAAGACAAAGCAGGTAAATCTAAATCTTCCGCGAAGCCATATTCACATTCTTCTGAATCAACTATGTCTCCACATTCTAAACACGCTGAAACACGAGCAGTGAATGCTATAAAGTTATCGGAAATTTCTTCTGCATCAGATCCAGTTGCGTCAGTCTCAGGTTCGTTGTCACTTCAGGTATTGGCCGACATAGATTTTTTACGTCTTAGTTAGGTGGGACATTCCGCTTGTACGTGACCGAAGCCTTCACACTCATAGCATTTTATCCCTTTATTGCTAGATTTTTCTTTGGATTGCCCTGGACGTGAGACAGAAGATTTGAAATTTGATGAGCCCGTCCTAGGGCCAGCTTTTGATGTATTTGATATTTTGACCATTTTTGTGGTTTGTTGTTGCGGGAATTCTTTGACACTTGTTTCAAGATTTTAGAAAATTGCTTAGTTAAAAACACAACAGTATCGTCACCTGGTTCATCTGAGTCAGAGGCAACATTGTTTTCTTCAGCGGCAAAAGCTAAGTTTTTTCGTTTTTTGGTGTGATCGTTAAGGATTTCCATTTCATATGTTCGAAGGTTTCCCATTAAATGAGTAACAGTCTTATTTTCCCAACTGTCATGTTCCTGAATGGCAGTGACCTTCATCCTGAACCTGGGCGGTAAAGATCTCAGAATTTTCTTTACCAGTTTTGCTTGGGAAAAAGGTTCACCAAGGACCATTGCACGATTCGCCAATTCTTGCACTCGGCTATGGAAACAAATGTTGTTCTCTTCTTCACTCATTCG
Source organism: Ipomoea nil (assembly GCF_001879475.1). Lineage (NCBI taxonomy): Eukaryota > Viridiplantae > Streptophyta > Magnoliopsida > Solanales > Convolvulaceae > Ipomoea > Ipomoea nil. The sequence continues at coordinate 1,284,468 of NW_017617577.1, forward strand.
AAGTTCTTCAAAGTCAGACTGTACCAGTTGCAGTTTCGATTGTTTCACTGAATTCGTGCTCTCGTAGGTTGACTCAAGAGCATCCCACGCACCTTTAGCTGAACCATAACCTGCAACTATGGAAAATTGACTTTCATGTATTAGTTGGTAAATAGTATCTAGTGCTTTATCATTATTTTCAGCATTAGTTATTTCAGTTTGGGTCCATTCAGTTTCAGGTTTTGCCACTTGTGGACCTTCAGCACTCGTAATAACTTTAGTCGGATGAGCCCAACCCGTCACAACAGAACGCCAAACAGCGTCTCCTTGATCTTTTAGATGCGTTCGTGTGCGTGCTCTCCAATAAGCATAGTTGTCGCCCGTTAACCGGGGAAGAACCTTAACACGATCCATTCTGAAACACTCAACAAACCATGAGATTGAACAAAGTAATATAATGAATAAAAGCAATAAAAGACGCTGAAAGCTTGAGTTCAAGAAGCACGGAATAACCAGATCGACAGACTAATAATTTAAGTCTCCGAGCTCTGATACCAATTGAAAGTGTGCCGTGAATCTTGAATGCAAGATGTTACTAATGTTCTACTTGATTTTATATTAAGTACCAATCAAATCCATTAATTAGTTTATTTAACAATAGTAAATAACGTAAAAAGACTGCAGAAAATAAATCAAGTACACAAGAGAATTGTTTACGCAGTTCGGAGTTCCTTCTCCTACGTCTGCGGGGCAACCTACGTCTGCCCAATCCACTATAAATGTTCACCAAGGAGTTAGACAATAGGTAAGTACAAAAAGGCTACCAACCGTTACTACCACAACACCTTCCTAACATATACTCAGGATTGTACGTGCATGCCGTGACGATCTTCAAGTGAAGCTTCAGCTGACCCAGGTACAGACAGTCCAGCTCAGTAAATAACCCACATAGAATAGATTAATAAAATATATTAAGAATAAAGCACTGTATGGATTTTCCTCTCTCTCAAATTAGCATCTCTCCATTCGTCAGTTTCCAGAATGGGAAGCCTTCCTTTTATAGTAACATTTATTCCAACAGATTGATCCACATTAAAAGCCTGCTATTTGATTCAAAGAACCTCGCCCACCCATTTAATTTTGACATCCTCATAATAAGCATCCACCAAAGAATTTTGCTGACTTCGCTTTCACATTTAACCAATAATTTAGAGCCATTCAAATAAATATTATAAGATAGGAAATGGTCCAAGAACTTTGCCTAATTTAAATCTATTTATTATTATAAAATAAATTAGCCAACACATGGTTTTAATGTGTACTAATTGTGTACACTTACATTTATTGATCCCTCATTCTTTGATTTTTGTTGTATTGCAGTGGTGCCAATAAATTGAAATGGAAAAAAAAAGTTGTTCCAATTTTCTGTTTCATATAAAAAATCTCATCTTCAATTGTACGTCCTTACAAAGTTCATGTATATTGAAAAACTGGGCTGAACCATTTAATTTGCTTAACTGTTTTTTGTTCTACTTTTGCAAATGCATGTTTTGTTATTGGTGAAAGTTGATTATTTCTGTAAGTTTTGATTAGTTGCATCTATTCTTGCTGGGGCAGAATATCAAGAATTGGTCTATTTGTTTAATTTGTGTTTATACGAATCTGTATGATTTATGGTGTTGAAGATTGTCATGGAAGAAGAGGGAACGAAAGAGTGGATGATGAGCAGCATTTTACGAAAAAGAAAAATAAAAAAAAATAAAAAATTCCATGTCACTATATTATTACCGGTAACTTGTAGGAAACCTATAAAAAATGCTAGACGAACAAAAATTAATGGTAAGTGGCTCGAAATGGATGTTATGAAAGACTATGGTGCGGCATGAACAATCCGATATAGTTCATGGTGCGGGATAACACTTTAGCCAAGCTCATATTTAAACCTTGGAGAGGTTACAACCACCTTCAATTCGATCTCAAAGATAGCGCATCCATGATTGTTAACATTGACAAAGAAATAGACATGAAACTCAACTCTTTTTTTCTTTCTTTCTTTTAACAAATACATAGCAGTCACAAAGATACTGGTTCAATTCATTGCATTTTTCGACAATTGTGTTGGAATTTTTAGCTTAAAAAATGGCAGTTAAGTGACTATGTTGTGGTACAAATATATGTAGGGTTCACTTTCGATTTGGGTCGGGTCAAAGTAGATTCACACTTTTCGTAGTGAGAAGAAGAAATTAATATATTGTACGCTCAAAATGGATAATGTGAGTGAATGATAAATTGATTTTCAAAGCAGACTCATTTGAGTTGGAAAAGGGAGGTGGAAAGGCTTTGAAAAAACACTTGTCCCACATTGATTTGGGAAGTGGGTTTGCACCACTATATATACAAGAGTCTTTTAGAAAGAAGTTGAATTGTATATGTGAATATAAATGTTGACCAAAAATTTGCTAGCTTTTATGCCAATATTTTGTATAATTTAAAAATTTTCCAACTCGTATGTAACCTTCAGGTAAATATTCATGAGTATTGCTCGGACTACCGTTCTAGACAACGTTAATTCTAATTCGCAGGAATTAATCCTAATTTATATTTTAAGAATTAACGGTCGTAACAGTTGTGTTAAACTCCAGATTAAAGTTGATGTTATGGGGGTTATGTATTTGAATTTATTTCAGATATTAGTGCCATTATTAAATGCTATTAAATCATTCTTCTCCTATAAAAAGCCTTGGTGCTCAAACACTAAAGTCGTAATCCATTCAAAAAAGTGTCAAATATGACACTATAATTTTACACATTGTGCAATTGAAACATCAAACAAAAAAGTGTGCAATTTGACCATTAAAAACTCAAAAATTGTGCAAATAGCATTTTTTTTTTCAAGTTACTCCCAAGTTTTCCTTAAATATGATGTCATAATGTCAAATTATATATAAAAAATATTTTAATTATTATTTTTTAAAATTAAAAGAAAAAAAAAACAGCTTTTGGAAAAAGATGGCTGCCTCCACCTTGTTCTACTGTGGATGATATGGGGATAGGGGAGAGGGGTAGCCATGACTGCCTTCATCCTCGTCCAGGACGAAGCTGGAGGCAGCTATGACTGCAGTCATCCACAGTAGAAGAAGGTTCCGCCTTCTTCTAATTTTATTTTTTATTTAAAAAAACTATTTTTTTCTTTTAATTTTTTAAAATAATAATTCAAATATATTTTTTTTATATAATTTGAAATTATGACATCATATTTAAGGGAAATTTGGAAGAAACGTGTAAAAAATGCTATTTACACAATTTTTGAGTTTTTAATGGTTCAATTGCACACTTTTTTTTTTTTTTTTTTTTTTTTTTTTTTTTTTTTTTTAGTTCAATTGCACAATTTGTAAAAGTTCAGTGGCATATTTGACACTTTTTCCTAATCCGTTTTATCAAGAGAGATTGACGCTACAACGCTCCTAACACCCTCGAAAGGTAGCGAATCGATTTTACGGAGAGTGTGAGTACACATGACTTGAATTTCCTTCAATTCCCTGTTGGGTTTACAATCTCAAATTATAAAACCCTCTTCTCATTTTCGTTTTTAATTAGTTTGTATAAATAAATTTGAATTCTTGGTTTCATACCAATTTTTGTTGGGATTATTTTTCTATAAAATAAATCATTTTCGTTCAAATGCGGCCGCGTCTTCCCGTGCGGTCGTGCGACCGCTTGACAAAATACACCAATAGTGCTAGGAAAATGCACAACAATAAAATGCACAAATACACCAAAAAATACACAACACACCCCAAAAAATACACCATAACTCCCACACCCTAATGGTGTATTATTTCCAAAGACTGTGTGATGCTTTTATTCATATCTAATGGTGTGTTTTTTGGTGATGCGTACCTAATTTGTGCATGTTTTTTGTTATGCATTTCCTAACATTGTTGGTGCATATTTGTATAACTATTGGTGCGGCCGCACTGCACCCAGGAAGACACGGCCGCACCTGAACTCGACTATATATATATATATATATATATATATATATCATTTATATATACTATTTTTGTGCATCGACTTATTCACCGCTAACAAATCGTTGCTAGCAATAGATAAACATGATTGTTTGACTTCAGAGACAACTACTGCCTATTGGAAAGATAGTTCGAGGTTAGGGGGTAGGAATTAAAAAATTAAAATTAAAATTTGATAAAATGGATCCATATAATTGACGTTACATATTTATCAAGTCAAGAGTAACCTACTTAATATATACGTAAGGTTAGAATTTAATTATATTTTTGTCCATTTAAAGGGTCTTGGTAGAGTTTTTTTTATAAGGCTCAATTTCATTTTTTTTTAATAAATATGTTTAAGTTTGAAAAATGGAAAATGAAAAGTGAAAATTTGATAAGAGTTTTTCATTTGGAAAAGGAGAATCAAATAGATTCGGCCTCCAACTATATTTTTTAGCTCAGAATGGGAGGGGAATACCCGGTATTGCATAAATATAGCGTCCATTTGGCGCCAAAAAGGAAAGCCATATTTATCATCCTCTAGGATTTGCATTAACTCAGCAGGAGGTTGGTCTAGGATCACAAGGCCTCTCTGCCCATGTCGATCTTTGGCAAGATGATCAGCTGCGTAGTTAATCTCTCTGGGGACGAGGGTGAGATGCCAGGACACAATGTTACTTAATTCACGTTTGCATGCGTCTAGGATGTTATCTGCAATACTTTCAAGCCTTGTTCCCAGGTGAATTGCATCTGTGATCGTCTTGGAATCACATTCGAAGCAAATAAAATTGCTTGCTTGAGCCTTTGCAAACTGGATTCCCTTCAGAAGGGCCCATGCCTCCGCCATATCTGCTTGGCATGCTCCAATTGCGTAGGAGAATCCCTTCAACCAATCTCCCTGATCGTTTCTAGCAAGGCCTCCACAGTTCGCCTTATTGGATGTGGGATCATAGCTGCCATCTATGTTTACTTTAATCCAACCTACTGGGGGTTTTGCCTATCTTATAAGCTTCCCATCCTTGTTGGCTGACTGTGAACCGGTTCCCCTAGCACGATCGAAAGCTCTGTTGATCTTAGTCGCTTGCATTTGGATCCAATAGTTCTTCTGTCTATCCTCAATTCTGATCTATATATCCAAGTGTAATTAGACCCTCGAATTAAAAAAATTCAATTAAACCCTTAAATTGATTAAATGTGTGCAATTAACATATCTAATAGGTTACCAAAATGTAATTGGTTAATTTTACTTTCTTAACATACATGGCATTTCATTTATTTTTTTTAAAAGAAAAAACTAAAAGAAATAAGAGTCTACGACGAAGAAACCACTAGATTCTTTGTCAGATTGGACGAAGAAGCCACATGCTTCTATTCTCCATTCAGATTTAGACGGAGAAGCCCGCTGGCTTCTCAACGGAGACGCTATAACTTCTGGTTTTTTTTTTTTTTAAAAAAATAAAATTTATTTGATTATAATATACTTAAGTTTTAAAAATATTAATCGACGTGGCAGGCGACTTGGGGGTAACATGTTATTATAGGTCAAATGGTTTAGTTGAACTATTTTAACAAGTTTAAAGGTTTAATTAGAGGTTTTTAGTTCGAGAGCCTAATTACACTTTGGTATATAGTTGGAGGGTCTATTTGATGACAATTTATATCGTGGACTCACCTAATATCTTAAATGTTTAATACAAATCTATCCAAAAAAAAAAAAAGGCACAATATTAGCACTAACATTCAATATGACATTATTAAAGTTAACTCAAAATCTCATATAATATATATCTATATATAATTTTTATTAAAAAAAAAAAGTCTACAACATTGACACTAAGTCACCAACCTAGCTTGTTACCACCTTTGAAACAAGTATGAAAAAAATAAAATCATAAAATTTGGTCTCCAATGAAAAAGATAATTAAATTGTGTCATTTTGTTTTATTTGTTTTTCTAATTGAGGTAACAAATACTCCCGTATCCGAACGTTTGAGAGTTTTCAATCCCTTGGGCAGTGCAAACTGGACGAATATGATAGTCTATTCCTTTATAAATTGGATATAGGGTTGGTGGCTAGGAATGAGTGTGTTCGGGATAGTCAAGTCTCTATATGTCTTACACGCAGGGGCGGAGCTATAATGGAGCCAGCTGCCCCTTCACCCCTATATAACCCTTGTGTGTGTGTGTGTATATATATATATATATATATATATATATAACTTTCTTTTATATTAATAATGATACGTGTAATTTATAATGTGTTTTATATATATTCGAATTATTTTATTAAATTAATTATGTTTCATATTTTGTTATGAATATTTTTATAAAATTTTGATATGTTTTATTTTTTGCTATATCCAACAATATTTATGGTTATACTTCTTAATTGTTTCATTTTTTTTTCGAACTTTCTCTTTTGTTTTAATGTTTCACCCCCACTGGAAAGAATTTCTGGATCCACCTTGCTTACACGTGCAGGGAAGGGAAGGCGTTCGCCGGTCATATATATATATATAGGTTATGCCAAGTGTCATAAAAAGACTGAAAATATGAAATGACGTGATTGGACTGTTCTTCCGGACTAGGAAGTGTGCTTGAGTGGATTCCAAGGCGAGTGGCTTGCTCTCCGATCACAGTAATAAATTTTTCTGTCTTATCTGGTTGGGACCTGATGAAGAAATAAAAAGTAAATATTTTTGACAAAATCGAGTAACCTAGTCGGGAACTGGTCTAGATTTGGTCGGTGTCGACCGCCTTGGGCCGGGTTTGATACGGTGAACCTAGTCAGGTGCGTATAATCCGTATCACTAACAATTGATTATAACTAACAAGAAAAATGGTATATTTGTGTTGTGGAAGAAAATTTTTGATCTATTCATATCAATCTTTCTCATCAAAACTCAAGATATTTTCATGGATTTTTTTACTTCCATTTCAAACAATCGTATGGCTATGAAGAGTCGACAGTAGATGTCACACAAATACGTGCATTATTACAGTGCCACGTGAATATGAATTGCCTAGCTACTTGGCCAATTCTCCGAAGTTGATATTGCACTAATCCAATTGAACACATGGCAACACCCAATTCGCTGCACAACTGGAATCTGCATTTTGCTAGATTTTTTGAATCCAAGGATATTTGTGGTGTTAGAGATAGCCAACTGGACTTGCATTTTCAATCTATCAAATACTCATCAACCAATGAAATTATAGATTATGATCTTCAAGATAAGGACCTTGGGCGTATTTATATAGGCTGTAATGGAGAGGAGAATGAAACTCAAGCCACAAATTAAACTCTCTTCTTCTTCATCTTCTTCTTACAAACATGGCTGCTTCTACAATGGCTCTTTCTTCCTCTTCTTTTGCCGGAAAGGCTGTGAAGGTCTCGCCTTCCACCCCGGAAATCACCGGAAACGCCAAGTTTACCATGAGGAAGACAGCTGGTAAGCCGAAGCCTGTTTCATCCGGCAGCCCATGGTACGGCCCAGACCGTGTTAAGTACTTGGGTCCATTCTCCGGCGAGCCCCCAAGCTACCTGACCGGAGAGTTCCCCGGCGACTACGGATGGGACACTGCTGGCCTCTCTGCTGACCCAGAGACCTTCGCCAAGAACCGCGAGCTGGAGGTGATCCACTCCAGATGGGCGATGCTGGGAGCCCTTGGATGCGTTTTCCCGGAGCTGTTGTCCCGCAACGGCGTGAAGTTCGGCGAGGCAGTGTGGTTCAAGGCCGGAGCTCAGATCTTCAGCGAGGGAGGTCTTGACTACTTGGGCAACCCAAGCTTGATCCACGCACAGAGCATCTTGGCCATCTGGGCATGCCAAGTTGTGTTGATGGGAGCCGTTGAGGGTTACCGTATTGCCGGCGGACCCCTCGGAGAGATCACCGACCCACTCTACCCCGGTGGCAGCTTCGACCCATTGGGTCTCGCTGACGACCCAGAGGCTTTCGCCGAGCTCAAGGTGAAGGAGCTCAAGAATGGCAGACTTGCCATGTTCTCCATGTTCGGATTCTTCGTTCAGGCCATCGTTACCGGAAAGGGCCCATTGGAGAACCTCGCCGACCACCTTGCCGACCCAGTTAACAACAACGCCTGGGCCTATGCCACAAACTTCGTTCCCGGAAAGTGAATATGAACAGTAGAGTTAGTGCATGTGTTTTTGTGTGATGTGCTGAAGTGGTTTGATCTAATGGATAATATGTGAATTCTTTGCAGCTGCATTTCTTTTTGTTTTAAATTTGTGATTCATTGCTATCATTTCTTTCCTTTGCCTCTAAAGGGGAGTGCTGAAGTTCTACAACTACTCTTCGATGCCTTCACTCATCGCCATAACACGCTATTTATAGTGCTCAAAGGCTTAACCATTATCAATTTTATATATTCGATCTGCCTTATTTTATCTCTGATCTGCAACTTAACATTGGATTGCTACATAGCCGAAAATAGAGTTAAACAACGCAATAATAATTCTTCCTTCAACTCAAGTATGCTGCAATTGACATGTTCTGAAATTTCCTGTTAATTGCATGAAAGATCCGATCCGGTACAGAGAAGTGTGGTTATTTGGGAAATTGACTGAAATGGGCATTGGGAAGTGATTGTGGACAATAATGGGAGGTCAAATTTTTTTTGACAAGAATAGGAAAAACGAGTTTGGGAAATGCGGTTGTGGTCAAAACCGCATTTCCCAAACTCGTTTGGGTCGCAGTCATACTCTACGGACAACCGCATTTGGGAAATGCGGCTGTCGCAAATGCGGCTGTCGTATACACATAGCCGCATTTGAGAAATGCGGCTTTCGTATATCATACGATAGCCGCATTTTCCAAATGCGGCTATGCTATTAGAACGCCGCCGGCCATCGGAGAGGAGCAGACAATCAATGATGAAGGAAGACACACGGAATCGTAAAAGGAAGAGAGGGAAGCGCCGCCAAAAACCCACCGCCTCTCCGCCTCCTAGCGGAGATAATGCTTCTTTTGCTAAGCACAAATCCGGCGATTCATCCTCGGTTTCTGCCTTGCAAAGCAAAACCATCTCTAAACCCAACAAAACTTCATCATTTATCGATAAGGTTCCCTCCTCCCTCCATCTATCTTTCGATAATATGAGGAATTGGTAATTATTGGCGTGATTATGCAGATGAAGGCGAGATTGTCAGGGGGACACTTCCGTATGATTAATGAGAAGCTTTACACATGCTCGTAAGTTTCCTGCTTTTGATGAGGCGATGACTGAACCTAATACGTAACGGTTTATCTCCTGTTTCTAGGCTATTTTAACGAATAGCTTCTTGTTTATGTAACAGCCTAGCATGAAAGTTAAGCCTTGTGCTGAAATTATCTTATGAAAATTTTGTTTTGTGTCCCTTTAATTCAGTGGAGACGAGGCGCTGAACTATTTCAAACAAGATCCGCAGTTGTTTAGTGTGGTAAGTTTGCTTTTTATGTCCAATCTCCGTAAATAAATCCAAAACATGGTGTTTGGTATATGTCTGTACTGAAGGTATATATGTTTTCTCCAGATTGTTGTTCTCATTATAAATGGTAATCTACAAATCACTTCTGAGTACTATGTTTGGTGTGCAGGATTTCTCCAATAAGATGTTTGTACTCCTCTACTTTAAGAAAAAGGTGATAAGATTTACTCGTAAATTATTGATTTGTTTCTTTGTGAAGTGAGTGCCTGTATTTAGTTGTGGTTGGTTCCTTTTGATTGCAGGATAAGCAAAAGTTGCGGGGAAGGGAAATTGATTGGCCTGAGCTCAAGCCTTGCATATACAAGCGTCGTTAAGTTGTCCAAGTTTGCAGTATCAGTCATGTAGAGTTTTCTTGGCGTCGATACTTTTTTGAGTTTCCATGTCTTAGGATCTAGATGTACAACAAATTGACAATATGAGAGTCTTGAAACATTTTAGTAATATTTTTATAGCATCTATATTCTGTATTTTGTTATATTATTGAGAGAAAATCTCTTTGGTTTACATTTAAGCCCCTGGATATGGTGAATTGGTAAACCATACTGAAGTTGTTTCAATGCTATCAGCCAATTTTACCAAACATTACTAAACAATATGAGTCATTTTCCATGTAATCGGTTGCTATCAGCCAATTTACCAAACATTTTTTCAAAAATCAGCTAACGCTATCAACTACTCAAACCCACTAACCCAACCAGCTAACAACTACTTACCAAACACCCCCATGAAAATCCAGAGCTTTCTGTTTTTGGCATATTGCAAGAATTAAGCAACAGTTTCTGGCTTATTGGTTAACCAACCCAGCAGCCCTGATAAACCAGGCATCTTAAATCCTGAAAAATAAAGCAATATAACTGGAACAAAGAAGCTGATGATTCCAGTAGCACTGGCCAAACAAATGGAGAAAGCTTCTGCCACCCTACCTAACCTGAAAAAGACAGTCAAGATCCCTAGGTTAAAAGAAATTGCATATCTTGAAATGCTTAACACATCTTAAAAGTTAAAAGGACTTTGCTGGAAAATTGATGAGGGGCAAACCTCTTCCTGCAGATTGAGGTCAACATTTGGACCAATAAATCATGAGTGATGGAAGTAGTAAGGCTTGAGACAAGGCAACAAATGCTTAGAAGCAAAGCAGGATACATAAGTTCAGCATAATGGAATACTCCTGCAAAAGTTTACACCAAAAACATAAAATGATACTAGAAACAAATTGGATAGATGTGGCCCCATTAACAATATCCCTCCATTGATTAGTAACAAGTACCTTATCCAGTTTCTCCTGAAATCCAGGAGTGCCTTTGCCTGTTTGCCATGTGAACGGATAACCACTCATTGGTAGCTGAGCCAAACCACACTGATCAATAGTCTCTCCAAAACCGCGTAAGAGACTATTCGGGTGTGGATTACCTCCTTTCTTCTCATACTGATACAAGAGATCATTAAAGTCGCCAATCACAATCCAGGGTAGCTCAGATTGTGTCGCCAACAATTTTAATAAGTCCCATGATTCAGTTCTCCTTGTTCGCTCTGGATAGCCATAGTAACAAGTCATCCTCCAATTGGGAAAACCACTTATAGTCACCTCCACACCAATATGTGTCTTTGAGTAACCCAATAATCTTGCAGTATTATTCTTTCTCCAAAGTAGTGATAAACCACCACTACGGCCCGTATTATCAACATAAAAAAAGGCCTTCGTAACCAATCTTGACACGAACACGTTCAGCATGTATTCGCCCCACCTTCGTTTCCATCAGAAATACAAAATCAGGCTTCTTCCTGGACACCATGTCCACAACTACACGAACTGTCCGTGGATTGCCCAAGCCACGACAGTTCCAGCTCAGGATACTCATTGTTGTGGGCGGGTCTGGGAACCATAGCCCGCCTGTAGCAAGTTTTTTGAACTGTCAGCCATGTTAACATCCGTACCAGTCAACGGTTCCCCCCTACTCTCATTCCCGCCATCCTGCCTGCGGCGTTTAGTCAACGCCGTTATTCCATCCTCCTCCTCGGTTTGGTGGTGCACCTGATCATTCATGCTCGGATGTTCCGGCGCCCCACCCGTAGCCCCGGCACGGTGCACCGGCGGGTCGTCAGACGTAAGTAATCAGGGCTCCCCGATTGGCCGTGGGCCTCTCACCTGGCCAGCTCTCATCCAGACACCATAAGGATATTACTCGGGCGTCAAAACCGAGTCCCTACCTTTCAAACAAAATTTGTCCGAATGCCCTAACAGACCACAGAAAAAGCAGAAGGTATGCAACCTTTCATATTTGAAATTCACCCATCCCCATGACTTGTCCCGCCGAATTAACTTCATTCTCCTTTTTAGAGGTCTATCCACAGGCATACAAACCCTAATTCGGTAGAACGCTTTGAGAGGCCCTTCATCTGTCTTTCATCATTCTCCTTTTTAGAGGTCTATCCACAGGCATACAAACCCTAATTCGGTAGAACGCTTTGAGAGGCCCTTCATCTGTCTTTCATCAACCTTTAGGAACTTCCCCATAAAGTTCCATGTCTGTTCAAGCACCGATACAGTATTATAACCAACCGGCAGGTTATAAACCTGCACCCATAGATCAACAGTATCAAGCACTATATCTTCCGGCAACTGACCATCCTTCACCTCCTTACAGATCAGCGTACAATTCTCAAAGGACCACGGCCCCTCATCTAATACTCTCTGGACGTCCGTTTTGTGATGGAACACGAACTGGAAGAGATTCGGTTGAAGCTCTGTGATATGCACTCCTTTAACCGGCTTCCATGCCGAGGCCATGACCTGCCGCATGTACTCAACCTTAATCAACCGCTGCGTCAAGAACCGACCAACTAACGTCCATGAGTCTGCCAATGCTACTGCTCCACCGTCGACCACCGGTGTCCTCATCCTCCAGTACCATGTCCGCCCATCTATCCGACATGCCTGCGATCGAACTTCCGCTTGCTGCCATCATCTGCGCTCACGTCGTCACCTGCTGTGAGTTGTCGACGTTCTGAAATTCGCGTCGTCGTTCCCTGCTTCGTGAAGTCGAAGAAACCCTAGTTTAGGGAGATACTCAGGGAAGCCCTAAACGTGAGAGAGAGAAAATTCTGAGTCTTAACCTATCCTCAAACATAGAGAGGTAGAAGGGTAATTGTACAAAAGATTAAATTTTTATCATGGATGACATCTAATATATTAGCTATCTCTATTTCAAGCATAGCATCTGAACCACATTTAGTGATGAGGGAAGGGTGATTGATGAATATCATACTAGATTAAATGCACAATCTATTGAACCTCTTATTTATGGTGGGGATTGGCTTTGTAACAAATATGTGATAACGAAAAAATAAAAGGTAAGAATCTTATTTCATATTAGATATAAGGGTCAAATAGTCCCATCTAGTATCAACTACTGCTCAATTAACCCTTTACTAAAACAAGATCTAATTGGACACATTTACTTTTAAAACTATGTTCACTTGGTTAATATGTAATTTAAATAAAAATAATTGTTTACTTGGTTTCAATGTTGACTTTTAAACGCATTTAAACCCAAAGAAAATCGTTACACATTCAAACCTAGTGGACTAGAGGAAACTTGGAGAAAATGCCAAGTGAACACAATTTTAAAAGCAAAAACGTTTCCAATTAGATATTATTTTAGTCCAAATGGTTAATTGAGTAGTCATTGATAGTAGATGGACCTATTTGACAATTCTGTGTTTATATTACTATTAGTTAATAATTATGAGCACTTGAACTTGTAATCGACTAGTTATTCATTTTCAACTTATTCGTTCATTTTGTAGGAGGATTCTAAACAGGAAGACATTATGTTGATGCCTTAATTGGTCTTGGTGACTTGGTGTTATTTTAGACATTATTATGAGGTATTGGTTATTCTACATGTTTTATTGAACTTGTGTTGTTGAATTTTTATATTTTAAACTTTGGCTCTGTTTGGCAGAGCTTATTTAGGAGCTTATAGCTTATTTTAAGCTACTAATAAGCTATAAGCTCTGTTTGGTAATGTTCCCAAAATAAGCTCCTAGCTTAAAATAAGAGCGTATTTTAGAACGCTACCTTAGGTAGCGTTTCAAAATAAGCTCCTAGCTTCCTAACTTTTTTTTTTTCCATCTTTATCCTTATTATTTTAAAGAAATGACATAATTTACCCTTTCGAATTAAAAAATTTTTCTCTTCTCCTTTATCCGCAACTTTCACCGCAAATATTATTATTATTATTATTATTATTATTATTATTATTTTTTTTTTTTGAAGAGAGCAGTATTATTTTTTGTGAAGAGATTATTATTATTATTATTATTATTATTATTATTATTATTATTATTATTATTATTATTATTATTATTATTATTATTACTATTATTAGATTTGCAACAATATTGCTACTTCATTATGAGATGCTAGATCATGATTATGCTAATAGTTTTATTTCAAATGTTAAATTTTAATATGTAAACAAACTAATATAAATTTTATGAAAATGTCTTTTTTAGTCTTTTTACATTTATCAGCTTATCAAAAAGCTAATTTTTGGCTCTGTTTGGCAAACCTAGCTGAAAAGCTATAAGTTAGGAGCTGATAGCTGAAAAGGAGCTGAAAGTTGAAAAGCTATAAGCTCGGAGCTGAAAATTGAAGAGCTGTTAAGCTAGCTGTTATGATTGAAAGTGTTTGGTAAAATTAGCTTTTTGATAAGCTGATAAATGTAAAAAGACTAAAAAGGACATCTTTATAAAATTTAAATTAATTTGTTTACATATTAAAATTTAACATTTCGTCTTCCAAAAAAAGTAAACACTTTTTACTACTTCCATAATGAAGTAGCAATATTGTTGCGAATCTCCTTCATCTCCATAGAGGTGTGACTTAAATTTTCTTTGATGGAGGTATTACTACTTGAATTTGAGATATTAGAGGTGTGACTTAAATTTTCGTTGACGGCTCTTGTTCAATTTGAGATTGAAGCCATATTGCTAATTTTAAAATAACATTAATAATTAATAATAATAATAATAATAATAATAATAATAATAATAATAACAACAACAACAACAACAACAATAACAACAACAATAATAATAATAATAATAATAATAAGCTAAAGTTTCAACATAATTGTTTAGCAGGAAACAAGACTAAGGAAGGGATTGACGTGAAAGTTGAGATAGGGGAAGAGAAAGGGTTTTAATTCATAAGGTTAAAACATGTCATTACTTTAAAATAATAAGGGTAAAGATGGAAAAAAAGTTAGGAAGCTAGGAGCTTATTTTGAAACGCTACCTAAAGTAGCGTTCCAAAATAAGCTCTTATTTTAAGCTAGGAGCTTGTTTTGGGAACATTACCAAACAGAGCTTATAGCTTATTAGTAGCTTAAAATAAGCTATAAGCTCCTAGCTTAGCGTTGCCAAACAGAGCCAAATCAAACACTTTCCATCATAACAGCTAGCTTAAAAGCTCTTCAGTTTCAGCTCCGAGCTTATAGCTTTTCAGCTTTCAGCTCCTAGCTTATAGCTTTTTAGCTAGATTTGCCAAACAAAGCCTTTATAAACTTGTGGTTATCGATTAGTTTTCATGTGAAGTATTGAACTAGTTATTGATGTATAAAATAGTGAACATGCAATGTAAAATATCGTCCTCAAGAGATTGGGTGCATGCTATGGTACATTAAATGCGACAACTAAGCACTAGTCATCAAGTTAGGGAGAGTCATCAAGTTAGGAAGCACACAACAAGCTATTATTTGCTTACAGTAAGGAAGATATTGCACAAATCCAATTAAACACATGGCAAGACCCAATTGGGTGCAGCAACTGGTATCTGGTCTTAGCTAGACTTTTTAATCCAAGAATATTTGTGGCGTTAGATATGGCCAATGGACTTGCATTATCAATCTGTCAAAGATTGATGAACCAATAAAATGAAAGATTATGATCCAAAAGTTAATTGGGCATCCATATATGTCGTATATATAGGCTGTACTGTAAAGAAGCATCAAGCCACAAATTAAAGGAGCTATTCACACTTCTTGTAGTTACCACCTTCTTTAGCTTCATTTGTCTTTGCATTTCACTTATAAAGAAGTACAATGGCAGCAGCTACAATGGCTCTCTCTTCCCCTAGTTTCGCCGGAAAGGCAGTGAAGCTCTCGCCCTCCACACCGGAAATCACCGGAAACGCCAAGTTTACCATGAGGAAGACCGCTGGTAAGCCGAAGCCTGTTTCATCCGGCAGCCCATGGTACGGCCCAGACCGTGTTAAGTACTTGGGTCCATTCTCCGGCGAGCCCCCAAGCTACCTGACCGGAGAGTTCCCCGGCGACTACGGATGGGACACTGCTGGCCTCTCTGCTGACCCAGAGACCTTCGCCAAGAACCGCGAGCTGGAGGTGATCCACTCCAGATGGGCGATGCTGGGAGCCCTTGGATGCGTTTTCCCGGAGCTGTTGTCCCGCAACGGCGTGAAGTTCGGCGAGGCAGTGTGGTTCAAGGCCGGAGCTCAGATCTTCAGCGAGGGAGGTCTTGACTACTTGGGCAACCCAAGCTTGATCCACGCACAGAGCATCTTGGCCATCTGGGCATGCCAAGTTGTGTTGATGGGAGCCGTTGAGGGTTACCGTATTGCCGGCGGACCCCTCGGAGAGATCACCGACCCACTCTACCCCGGTGGCAGCTTCGACCCATTGGGTCTCGCTGACGACCCAGAGGCTTTCGCCGAGCTCAAGGTGAAGGAGCTCAAGAATGGCAGACTTGCCATGTTCTCCATGTTCGGATTCTTCGTTCAGGCCATCGTTACCGGAAAGGGCCCATTGGAGAACCTCGCCGACCACCTTGCCGACCCAGTTAACAACAACGCCTGGGCCTATGCCACAAACTTTGTTCCCGGAAAGTGAATATGAGTAGAGAGTTAGTGTGTGATGTATTGAACTGGTTTGATCTAATAGATAATGTGTGAATTCTTTGCTGCTGCATTTCTTATTGCTTTAAATTTGTGGTTCATCAAAATATCACTGTTATGATCTAAGTATCTGTACAGTTGATAAAATTGGTTGAAAACAAATTGGGAGATATCAAAACGAATAATACCCATTTTGAAACTTCTATGTCCAATTGATCCTTGATTGATCCTCGATCATTCACATACAATTGCTTCTATTGATCGCACATCCTCACATCAATTATGTGTCCGCCACTGCTTGATCACTCATACTGCTCCACGCCCTTATCTCTGGACACGGGCACTCACACGCCGTGAGTTCGCCTCTGTTCAGACATAGGCGTGTGCCGACCCTCTGTTGCGGTTTTCAGCTATTTTTTGGGTCTTTTGACCGTGGATAGACCTAGATACGAGCAGAGGCTATTTTTCATTGATTTCTTTATATACTTAATTTTAGCTTATATTAGAATAGATTTGCATTGGAAGTACGTATCTCTAGCTTGTAATATTGGATTGAAGCGGATTTCAACCCGAGAAAATATCATTTTTAGTCCCTTGACTATAATACATGTATCAATTTTAGTCATTGACTATTAAAATTTTATAGTCGAGGGACTAAAAATGCACAAGAGTTGATGTTATGGAGTAAAGGCCGAATATTGGTAAAGGGTGAAAAAGAAATAATTGTACAAGTTGGAAAAATTAGTTTAAAATGGCATATTAAGTGGCTATTTTGTGGTACAATTATCAGTGGGGTCCACTTCCAATTTGGGTCGGGTCAAAGTGGATTCGGATTCTTCGTAATAAGACGAAGAGATTGATATATTGTACGCTCAAAACGGATAATGGGTGAATGAGATATTGATTCTCAAAGTAGACCAATTTGAGTTGGAAAATGAAGGAAAATAGAGGACTTTGTCCCACATTGGTTTGGAAACAAGATTTGCCCCCCTTATATACATGAGCTCTTTTGAAGCTTGTAGAATTGTATAGCATAGAGGCTCTCTCGCGCGAGGGGGGGGGGGGGGGGGTGGGGGGTGCAAATCAAAATCCAACTAGAGCACCTACTCTCGTGCGTGCTGTGGTGCAACCCGAGAGTGCACGAGAGATGTACTCTCGTGCGTGCTGTGGTGCAACCCGAGAGTGCACGAGAGATGTACTCTCGTGCGTGCTGTGGTGCAACCCGAGAGTGCACGAGAGATGTACTCTCGTGTTGCCTGGTCCGTGTGCTCTCGTGTGAACCTGCACCCCAACTGTCTGAAACCCACCGAGAGCACAACTCTCGTGCGTGCTGTGGTGCAACTCGAGAGTGCACTCGGGTTGCACCACAGCACGCACGAGATATGTACTCTCGTGTTGCCTGGTCCGTGTGCTATCGTGTGAACCTGCACTCCAATGGTCTGAAACCCACCGAGAGCACAACTCTCGTGCGTGCTGTGGTGCAACTCGAGAGTGCACTCGGGTTGCACCACAGCACGCACGAGATATGTACTCTCGTGTTGCCTGGTCCGTGTGCTCTCGTGTGAACCTGCACTCCAACGGTCTGAAACCCGAAAGTTCAGCCTGTTGTACAGATTAAACTCATCTGTTACGGAATTAATACTGTTTTAATTCCAATTTTAAATTCTGAGTTTAATCCTACTTAGTGGGTGACCGTTACAGGTGTTACACAATTGGTTTAATACCAATTAAAGGCCATGTTGAATGCTATCCCTTCCAACAGCCCTATATAAAGAGAGGTAGGGCAGAAGCATTTTACACAATACAGAAAACGAAAGGAATTCCAGTAGCTTTCAGCCTCTCAAAACTCTGCTTCTACTCTCTTACTCTCTTCTTTACCAACTTGTGTTCACTGCTTTGCTTTGTTTGCCGGGTTCCTTGTTTAGGTATTTAAACAAGGAATCGTAGCACGTTTTATCCTGGGAAACCTAGGCTACAATGCTCCTAGCACTTGTGGGAGGTAGCAAATAAGGTTTTAAGGAAAAGAACTTCGTGTTCAAACTCGTGCTAAACCTATATCCAAACACTCCACTTTTTCCTTCCCAGATTTTCTATTTTCCCATATAATATTAATCTTTTCGTAGGATTATTATTTTTGGGATTTTTCAACCTTATTACCCAACACAAGACTCAGAAGATCGGAGATCGTAAGACGTGGAACCCTTAGTGTTGGTGATTGAACTTAGTCAAAGATTAGAATAATTTGAGAAGGAGTTCAATTGCCTTTTCTTTGTGTCGAGCACCTTACTAGATCAGAGTAGTTGAATGAAGGAGGATGGTTATGTTAAAGGCGGTGGTTGATCACTCATGCTCTCTAACTGAGCTCAAATTAGGATGGTTAGGTTCTAAAATGTCGGAAGACGATTAGTTAAATACTTTCGAGGTGGGGGGAGGGGGTGGAGATGAAACTAAAAACTAAGAATACTAGCTAATTACAAGGGATGGAAAAAACAATAATAAATAAAATAGTAGCAACAATAATGGATCACTAAGTTAATTGGTTAAATTAGTTGGCTCGGTTGATGAAATTTGAAGCAAGCAATAATAAATAAAATAGTAGCAACAATAATGGATCACTAAGTTAATTGGTTAAATTAGTTGGCTCGGTTGATGAAATTTGAAGCTTGTGGTGTAGTTGGTGGTGTCACCGGCATCTCCCCCGCCCCCTTTACCATTAACTTCCCCCAAAAAAAGCTCAAAATAAATATCCAAATGGGGATGCTTTAAATTTAAAATCTACTGTCAAAGAACATGCAAAATTGGTAGATGATTCTGAGGCAAGACAAAACTAAATTTAGAAGTTAGTTCTTCTATTTTATTTCTTACAAGTAAAATTAAATTTATTAACGAAAAAATTATAAATAAATCAATAAAATTCATTCGTATTTAATTTGAATGTAAATATGATAGGTAAAAATATAATACAAAGAATATAAGACAAAATCATGAATCTACTTTTTAATTAATTTTATTCTAAAGACTCTTTAATGATTTGGTCAAATGGATGAGAATATAGATTGTGTTGTATTCAATCATAATGTCTGAGAGTACAGAGAGCGAATATATAGATATTAGATAGAATCCTAGTCTAACACGAATAATATAGTCCTAGTCTAATATGGATAACATAGTCCTAGTCTAATATGGATAACATAGTCCTAGTCTAATATGGATAACATAGTCTTAATACTCCCCCTCAAGCACAAGGTTGGCTAGCCAAAACATTGAGCTTGTCACGGAGAGAATTAAAACGAATAGACGAAAGAGACTTGGTGAAGATATCTGCTAGTTGATCCTTGGTTGAAATAAAGTGCACCTCTAATTCCTTTTTGGCTACTTTATCGCGAACAAAATGATAATCAATCTCAATGTGCTTTGTGCGGGCATGAAACACTGGATTGGCACATAAGTAAGTAGCTCCCAAATTATCACACCAGAGTCAAGGAGGAGACGCAGGTGGGATGCCGATCTCGTGTAGCAGAGAAACAAGCCATGTCACCTCAGCAGATACATCAGCCAGACCCTTGTATTCTGCTTCAGTTGAAGAACGTGCTACTGTCCGTTGCTTCTGACAAACCGAAGATATAAGATTACTCCCCAAGAACACAGCAAAACCACTAGTAGACTTGCGATCATTCGGATCGCCAGCCCAATCTGAGTCAGAATAGGCGTGAATATCCATCGACGCAGACCAAAATGCAGGGTGCCTTTGACATATCGTAGGACTCTTTTTAGAGAGGCCCAGTCCGTAGTAGTGGGGGCATGCATATGTGACACAAGAGATTAATAGCATAAGACAGATCAGGACGAGTTACCGTAAGATATTGGAGAGCACCAGCAAGACTTCTGTATTGTGTTGGATCGGCATAGGGAGTGGCAACATCGTCGACGGTTTTTACGGTAGAGACAGGCGTGACCACTGGCTTACAGTCCACCATGCCTGCACGTTTGAGAATATCCTTCATGTACCGTTGTTGAGATAAAAGCATACCACCAGATAACGGGACAGTTTCAATTCCCAAAAAGAAAGAAGGCACACCCATATCACGAACTTTAAACTCAAGTGCCAATTTATTAATAAGAGCAGTAACACGGTCTGAGTCAGACCCCATAATCAAAATGTCATCAACATACACCAAGAAATAAAGACGAACATTATCACGAGAATAGATAAAAAGAGACACATTAGTCTTTGAAGGCGCAAAGCCCACAGAGACTAGAAAATCATGTAGCCTTGTGAACCATGCACGTGGAGCCTGTTTGAGACCATAGAGAGATTTTTTAAGCAAACACACATGATCAGGTAATGACTGATCCTCATAACCAGGTGGCTGGCGCATGTAAACAGTCTCAGCTAGCTCGCCATTCAAAAAAGCATTGTGAATATCCAACTGGCGAATAGACCACCCACGCGATACGGCTAAAGATAAGAGAAGACGTACCGTAGTGGGTTTAACCACAGGACTAAATGTCTCAAAAAAGTCCTCTCCAGCAACCTGATTAAAACCCTTGGCCACCAATCGTGCTTTATGACGTTCTATTGAACCATCGGCCTTTCGTTTGGTTCTGAAAACCCACTTGCAACCAACAACATTCATACCTGGTTGAGAAGGAACAAGACGCCATGTATGATTATGAACCAAGGCATTGAACTCTGCGTCCATTGCATCACGCCACTCAGGAAACTTGACCGCCTAAGAGTAACAGGTAGGCTCAAACACCACGGTGGATGTAGTGGTTGGTTAAGGCAACATGTTGATGCGGACCCGAGCTACGAGTGTTCATGCCATGCGATCGAGGAGGCGGAGTGGATCGCCGAGGACGCCCGCGCGATCTGCCGCGCTGCTCAACCTGCTGGTCCGAGACAATCCGCTCACTCGATGCGGACTGCTCGTGACCAGCACCGTCACCATGGCCAGAAGCCAACACGGGCTCATCAATCTGCCGAGTGCCATCAACAAAGGTGGCCGAGACATCATTCCCTCGGCTCGTCACAACCGGTGCGGTGGCCCATGGTTCGGACCGTGGCTTAGGAACCTGCGAGGCAATAGGAGAAACAAAAGGAAACACAACCTCATCGAACCGCACGTGGCGACAGATAAAGACTTTGTTAGTGTTAGTATCTAAACAACGATAGCCACGATAAGACGGGGGGTAACCCAGAAAGACACACGAAGATGAAAGAAAGCACAAAAACAACCAAATACCCGCAAGTAAGAGTAGGATGGGGGAGAACGATGCAAACGAAAGTGTGGTGACTCATCAGACAAAACACGAGTGGGTATTTTATTTATAAGATAGACAGCAGTCTCAAAAGCATAGTCCCAGAAACGAGACGGAACAAATGCTTGAGCCATTAAGGACAGTCCTGTCTCAATAACATGACGATGCCTGCGCTCCACCCGTCCATTCTGTTCATGAGTATAGGCACAAGATTCCCTGTGACGAATACCTAGAGAAGAAAGGGTGGAACCAAGCTTCTTATCCATATTAGGACTAGGACTATATTACTCATATTAGACTAGGATTCTATCTAGCATCTCTATATATTCGCTCCCTGTACTCTTAGACATTATCATTGAATACAGAAAATATATTCTCATATGGTATCAGCTAGGTTTTTCCATGGAAAATATCGGTGTTAATGACGGCTCTGTTCTTGGTTCCTCTGAACGGACTGTTACCGAGATTCCTACGATGCCTGCGAGTGGTAGCCTCACATCGGCTCATCACTTTGTTTCGTTAAAGTTGACCTCCCAGAATTATCTATTCTGGCAGACTCAGATGCTTCTGTTTCTTGAAGGCCAAGGGCTTTTAGGGTTTATTGATGGTTCTACACCCTTTCTGACGGCATCACCGGACAGCGCCCCGGCGGTGGTTTCCGATCTCTCGACACGGCAGCTCGTGTGGCGTCGGCAAGACAAAGCCATCCTCTCCATGCTCATCTCCTCTTTATCCGAGGAGACTCTTCGCTTCGCCGTCGGCAAGGGCACCTCGCGGCAACTTTGGCAGGTAATCGAACAAACCCTAGGTTCGTCTACCCGCTCTCGTGCACTCCGACTTCTCGACGAACTTCAGGGGCTCCGTCAAGGTGATTCGTCCATATCTGATTACCTTGGTCGTGCCCAGATGTTGATTGATGAATTGGCTCTCGCTGGTCGTCATGTTGAGTTGGATGATAAGAACTTATACATGTTTCGCGGTTTACGCCCGGAGTTCCGACCATTGGTGGCAATCCTAGCTCGCAGTGCTCCCGTTCCTCTGCCGGAAGTTGCAAATTTTCTTTTTTCGCAGGAGTGGATCTGTTCGGATGACGGCGCGGCTCTCGACGCATCGACAGCCTTGGCCGTGAGCCGTGGAGGACACGGTGGTCGCGGTGGCAGTCCGCAAAATCGAGGAGGTGGCGGCCGCGGTGGCCGTGGCCGGGGGCGGTCCAACTCGGGCCCTCGGTGTCAACTTTGCAACAAGCAAGGGCATATAGCTACGACATGTTGGCATCGTTTCACTCCAGATCCGGATCCTCAGGCGAATGTCACTGTTTCTAGTGTTGAAGGTTCTCTGGATGACTCTCATCAGTGGTTTCCCGACACTGGGGCCACAAATCATGCTACTCCTGATCCCACCTTATTGACGTCCTCTACTACGTATGATGGTCCGGAGACACTTCGGGTCGGCAAAGGTACAGGTTTGCCTATTGTTACTGTTGGTTCTACTTCGTTAGCCATTGATTCTAGGTCGTTTCGTATGTCTGATGTCTTGCATGTTCTTGGTTTATCTTCTTCGTTATTATCTGTTCAGCATTTTGCTAAAGAAAATAATGTATTTTTTTAGTTTCACCCTTCGTGTTTCTTTGTGAAGGACATTACAACCAGGAACACTCTGTTTAAGGGGCATGCGTCTGGGGGTTTATATGCCTGGCCTGCCTCGCATCCGGCTCCCGCTGCTTTTGTTGCTGCACGATCATCTTTCGTTTGGCATATGTGGCTTGGGCATCCACACTCTCGGGTCTTGCGTCAAATTTTAGGCTCGTCTAGTCTTAGTTCTTTTAATCCAGTGATCTGCCTAACATTTGTTCCTCTTGTCAATTGGGCAAGTCGTCTCGTTTTCCTTTATCGCGTGTTGAATCTACTAGTTCGCATCCTTTAGACTTAATATATTAGGATATTTGGGGCCCTGCGCCGATACTTTCTTCAAATGACTTTAAATATTTTGTATTATTTGTGGATGATTACACTCGTTACATGTGGTATTATCCTATGCGGGCTAAGTCTGATTTGTATGCGATATTTGATAAGTTTCGGTCACTTGTTGAACGTTCATTCTCTCGTAAAATTCTATCTTTTCAGTCTGATTTAGGGGGAGAATATAAAAAGTTTGGTTCGACTCTCGCGTCGTTGGGTATTCGTCACAGGCAGTCTTGTGCGTATACTCAGGAACAAAATGGCAGAGTAGAATGCAAGCATCGCCATGTTGTCTAAACAGGACTAGCGCTAATGGCCCAGTCCTTTGTTCCGTCTCGTGTGCCTTCGAAACTGCTGTGTATCTCATTAATAAAATGCTCACTCGTGTCTTATCTAATAAATCTCCTCATTATTTCTTGCATCGGTCTCCTCTCTCTTATTCATACTTGCGTGTTTTCGTGTGCCTATGTTTTCCTAACCTGCGTCCCTATAATCGCAACAAACTACAGTTTCGGTCGTCTCCTTGTGTCTTTTTAGGATATCCCCATCTTTTCGTGGCTATCGTTGTTTAGACACTAACACTAACAAGGTTTTTATCTGTCGCCATGTGCGATTCGATGAGACTGTCTTTCCTTTTGTTGCTTCTGTTGACTCCCAGGTACCCGCACCACGTCCGGAGCCATAGGGTGTTGCGCCGGTTGTGTCTCGTGGTAAGCCGAGTACTGTCTCGGTCTTTGATCAACCTGCCGTGCCCGTAGCCAGGTCCGACCAGCACCGCGATCAGCCCACCTCTGCCGAGCCGTCCGTGACCGAGTCCGAGCGGACAGTCACGGACCAGCTACCTGCTCGGCCGAGAGGTCGATCTCGTCCCGTTATCTCACCCGTTCAGTCTCATGGGATGAATACACGGAGCTCGGGGCCGCATGATCATGTTGCTCTATCCACTGATGTCACTACTGAGCCTACATGTTTTACTCAAGCGGTCAAATTTGCCGAATGGTGGGATGCAATGGATTTGGAATTTAATGCCTTGGTGCACAACAATACATGGCGGCTCGTTCCTTTTAAATCAGGTATGAATGTGGTTGGTTGCAAGTGGGTGTTTAGAACCAAGAGAAAAACTGATGGTTCGGTTGAGCGTTACAAGGCTCGATTAGTTGCCAAGGGATTCAATCAGGTTGCCGATGAGGGTTTCTTTGAGACTTTTAGTCCCGTGGTTAAACCGACTACGGTACGACTTCTCTTATCGTTAGCTATTTCTCGTGGATGGACTATTCGACAGTTAGACATTCACAATGCTTTCCTAAATGGCAATCTTGCTGAGACGGTTTATATGCGCCAGCCCCCTGGCTATGAAGACAAAATAATGCCCGGGCACGTTTGTCTCCTTCAACGTTCTTTGTATGGGCTTAAGCAAGCTCCCCGCGCTTGGTTCACGCGTTTGCATGATTTTTTGGTTTCTGTTGGTTTCTCACCTTCCAAAATTGATGTACCTTTATTTATATATTCACGTGACAATACTCGTCTATATTTTCTGGTTTATGTGGATGATATTTTAGTCATGGGTTCTGATTCGGCTCTTATGACTGATCTTATTGGCAAGCTGGCTCTTGAATTTAAAGTTCGTGATATGGGAGTGCCTTCGTTTTTTCTGGGTATTAAGACTGTTCCGTTGTCTGGTGGCATGCTTCTGTCTCAATAACGGTACATGAAGGATATTTTAAAACGAGCAGGTGTGGTTGATTGCAAACTCGTGGCCACTCTGGTTTCAACCGCGAAGGCCGAGACCGGTGCCGTGGTGCCATATGCTGATCCCACTCAGTATCGTAGCTTTGCAGGTGCTCTGCAATATCTTACGGTAAATCGTCCTGATCTTTCCTATGCAGTCAATCGTTTGTGTCAGCACATGCACTCTCCCTCTACTGCGGATTGGGCGGCTCTCAAGAGGGTGTTACGGTATGTAAATGGGACACTACATCTCGGTCTTAAAATTACTCCTTCTTCCTCTCTGTATATTCATGCATATTCTGATTCGGATTGGTCTGGCAATCCTGATGATCGAAAATCTACTAGTGGTTTTGCTGTGTTTTTGGGGACCAATCTTGTCTCATGGGTTTGTCGAAAGCAGCGTACTGTGGCTTGTTCCTCCATTGAGGCTGAATACAAAGGACTTGCTGATGTTTCTTCAGAGGTTACTTGGCTTGTCTCTCTGATGAAGGAACTCGGGTTTGCGCCACCTTCTGCGCCCAAACTCTAGTGTGATAATCTAGGAGCTACTTATCTATGTGCTAATTCGGTGTTTCATGCTCGCACCATGCACATCGAGATCGACTACCACTTTGTTCGTGATAAAGTAGCAAAGAAGGAATTACAAGTCAATTTTATTTCTACTAAGGATATGATCAGATAACAGATATTTTTACTAAGTTTCTTTCGTTTGTATGTTTTAATTTACTCCGTTCCAAGCTCAATGTTTTGGCTAACCAAACTTGTGCTTGAGGGGGAGTATTAGGACTCTAATATCCATATTAGACTAGGACTATATTATTCGTATTAGACTAGGATTCTATCTAGCATCTCTATATATTCGCTCCATGTACTCTCAAACATTATCATTGAATACAGAAAATATATTCTCATACCGAAACCTTTACAAATTTGACACGATTCTGTCGCCGCCGAACAAGTGCTCATTTTAATTATGGAATCACATCAACCAACAATTGTAATTAGTGACACTCTTAAGCGCTAAACCCTAACTCCATGAGAGAAAACTTGGAAACTGATACCAGATGAGAATATAGATTGTGTTGTATTCAATCATAATGTCTGAGAGTACAGAGAGCGAATATATAGATACTAGATAGTATCCTAGTTGAATAATATAGTCCTAGTCTAATATGTATAACATAGTCCTAGTCTAATATGGATAACATAGTCCTAATAAAATGTACCCAAGACTGACACTGGTTGAATAATCTTGCACACCACCTGAGTATCTATTTCCATTCTGCTATATCCATTGACAATATTTCCATTGGGCTGAACTGCATATCATAGTTCAGAAGAATCTCTTTTTCATTGTCATGTTTGTCACCCAGGATGAAATTCACATACGTCATGACCAGTTTTATCGTTTCACGCTTTATGAAAAAGAACTCGCCAAGTAAACGAGAGGAAGAAACTCGTCAAAAAAACGAGAGGAAAAACACAGAAACTCTCAAACAAAATTAACCAGTAAAGCAAAGCAAACGAAAACAACAATGCGAAAATAAGGGAGTAAACGACCGGTAGCGGTGGAGATGGAGGGTGGGACAAGGCATACCCGGTGGCGAAGGTGGAGAATGAAAGAGAAGACGGTGAAGACAGAGAAGACAATGAAAGCGGACGTTGTCTGTAGTGGAGATGGTGGTAGGGGAAGACGATCGGACGCCGCCTCCGATCCACTTGCTTCACGGAGGCGGCGACCGTGTAAAAATTTGAGTGGTCGAAAACCAAAGAGAAGAGAGAATTGGAGAAACCCTAAAGAGAATTAGAGAAACCCTTATTCTAAAGACACTTATTTAGGAGCTTATAGCTTATTTTAAGCTACTAATAAGGTATAAGCTCGATTTGGTAATGTTCCCAAAATAAATTAGTAGTTTAAAATAAGAGCTTATTTTGAAATGCTACCTTAGGTAGCATTTAAAAAATAAGCTAGTAGCTTCCTAACACATTTTTCTATCTTTTATCCTTATTATTTTAAATAAATGACATCTTTTACCCATCCCAATTAAAACCATTTTGACATTTTCTCTTCTCCTGTATTTTTATTCATCCTCTTCCGCAACTCTTCATCGCCCAGCAACTCCTTAAAGGTCCAACTCCAATCGTCCATTCATAAGTCCATTGCTACTTCATTATGATATGCTAGATCATATGCTACTCCAATCGTCCATTCATAATTTCAAAATGTTAAATTTTAATACATAAACAAGCCTATTTAAATTTTATGAAGATGTTCTTTTTAGTCTTTTTACTTTTATCAACTTATCAAAAAAACTAATTTACCAAACGCTTTTAAACCGAACTAGTATTTTCACTCGTGTGATGCATGGAATTTATTTGTTATAATATATTAAAAATATTTGGGTCGTTATACAATTATTTAAATTATAACATCAAATATTATATAGTGCATTTGAAGATATAATCTGGATCGTTTATGTTTGTTGATGCTATCGTTGCTTGAATTAGAGCAAATAATTGCTTAAATTAATAGTTAATGTGTAGATGTACGCATGCGGTGTTGTAACTTTAAAGATTTTATAAATTAGACAAATGTGCTCGTTCTCTAGCAACTTAGTTATAGTAATCATTTGTTATCCTAATTCATTTGTATAGAGGATATATTGTTGTCTAGATATATAACAATTTTGTGATTTTGAAAAAAAAATATAATATCAACGATTGTATTTACACATTATTGAAAACCTCTTTGTATATGAAATTGGTAGTCGCAACACAATCTTTTCCATCCTCGTCTAGAGCTAGCTAACACCTTCAGGCCATCAGGATGGGTGACTCGGGAGAAAGTCACGTACAATTGTCTGTGATTAAAGACCAGTTTTTTTTTAGCAATAACCCAGCGTGAGTTAGTATTTTGGTCTTGGCTTTTGTTGATAGTCATGGCATATGCAAGCATCAACAGTAATTTTTTACGTTGGAACTTGAAGGGAAATCTCGTATGAGAAGGAGTGAGAGACAACTGGGAGATAAGATCTTTAGTTCCTTCATGTGTCCCATTAACTATTCCTGCTTCGACAATGTGATCTGCCAATCTTGTGATGATGAGCCGCGTTCCGTTACAAATAGCAAGGGGGTGGACCATGTTCTGCAATAACATAACATGTGCACTGACCTTTAATGTCAATGAATGATTAGGAAGACCCGACAATCTCGAACTATTTAAAAATTCAGGAGTGTGTACTTCTAATAGATTTTCATTGTCTGATTCTACCTTACACAAAGAGTCACAACTTAAATATGTTTGTCCGTCTGCAGTATTCATATCGCACATGTACTGATTAATTTGATCAACGACATCTAAAGTCAGCGAGATGATTACTTGGCCTTCTAGCTGTGAGGACAGATTTAGTGTGTGTCATTAGCCGGTATGTTGTGTGCATGGCCGAATGTAGTCGTGTGCCACAGTTTGTATATCGTGTGCATAGGTTTGTTAATTTATAGAGCCTATGTTTGAAACCTGATGTTTACATGTATACTAGTGTGCCATTGTATATTAAATTGTGTGCCTGGTATTAATTTGTTGTGTGCCCAATATTTATCCTCACAGTCCTCTATATATTGTTGTCATCATGTGAACTCAACCCTATAATATATATATATATATATATATATATATATATATATATATATATATATATATATATATGTATGTATATATATATGTATATATATATGTATATATGTATATATATATATATATATATATATATATATATATATATATATATGTATATATATATGTATGTATATATATGTATATATGTATATATATATATATATATATATATATATATATATATATGTATATATATATATATATATATATAACCATAAAATTACCATAGTAATTACACGAAAAAAATAGAAATGATAATTTCTTTACTTATCATAGTATTACACCTTAAGCATAAAAAAATATAAATTATCATAAAATTAATTGTAATAATTATAAAAAATCCAATGACCCATATTTAATTATAATTATACTATTATTTAAGTAATTATTAACTTAATTACCATAATAATTATTAATTAATTTTACTAATATTGTGTAATTGTACTATTACACCTTATAAATAAAAAATATATAGAGAGATTAGCATAACATTACCATATAAATTACATAGAATAATGAGAATGATAATTTATTTTGTTCCCATATTATTATACCTAAATATAAATAAATAAATAAATAAATAAATAAATAAATATATATATATATATATATATATATATATATATATATATATATATATATATATATATAAAATCAAACAATTAATTTTAATTATAAAAAAAATTCAACGACCCGTGTTTAATTCATCGCATGGGGTAAATATATGTGATGCACGGACATATGATATAGACAAAAGATTAACAATATTCTAATAAAAATAAAATAATATATGAAATAATTATTTAAAAACGATTAACACTGCAATTCTATTACCCATTATTGAAAACTTCTTTGTATACGACATTTTTAGTCGTACTTACATATGGTACATACAATATCCCCACATATAAAAATTTTTAATCTCCTCAATTTACTTACTATTGAGACTGCTACGTATATTTGACCATGATTAAAGACCGACCTTCTCAAAAATGATCCCACGCGTGATATTGTTTAATTTGCCATTGACTTTTATTTATTGTCATGACATATGATAGCATCAAAAGAAACTGTTTTTTTTTTTTTTAAACTTGAAATGCAATCTTCTTCCAAAAGGCTGAAGCCCAACCCTAAGGGCCCCCCACACCCCGGCCCGACAGAGCATTTTGGAGGATGTAAATCATGGTAACTCAACTGAGTATGAACCACAGAGGCTAGATCGGTGCTCATTGCGCACAAGAAGCCCCCCTCACTTTGAGAGGTTGCTCCCACACTGCTTTTTTTTGAAACTTGAAATGCAATCTTCTTCCAAACGGCTGAACCCCAACCCTAAGGGCCTGTTAAGGAAAGAAATCACAGAAATCACATGTTAGGAAAGAAATCACAAGTGTTGAATATTAGGAAAGTTGTATTACTTTCCTATTCTTATTAGTAGTTTCCTAGACTAATTTAGTATCTAGTTTAGTGTATATAGAGGTCCATAGAAGTATAGAATATACATTAAGAGAGACAATCTATTGGCGGCCCCCCTCAC
This sequence comes from Ipomoea nil, assembly GCF_001879475.1. Classification (NCBI taxonomy): domain Eukaryota; kingdom Viridiplantae; phylum Streptophyta; class Magnoliopsida; order Solanales; family Convolvulaceae; genus Ipomoea; species Ipomoea nil. Next base: position 1,315,022 of record NW_017617577.1, read on the forward strand.
TTTGAAATGCAATCTTGAATCAGAAGGTGTTTATGACATTCGAGGAATTAAAACCTTTGTTCCTGCATTCGTTCCACACACAATCTGAGCTTCCAAAAAACATGATCAACCAACCTTGTAACCATTACACAGTCCTAATGAGTGATCTATATTTTTCAATAGCATCACAGGTGGTAGATTTCAGCAATCCATTGTGCACCTTGTAACCATAATCTATATTTATCTTATTAATTGTGTTGCCTATTCATATTTTGCAGTGTTAAATGTTGAAAAAAATCTGTAGATTATGGTTTTAAGTTTCTGTAATTTTGTATCTATTTTTTTTTTTCAATACCTGGTAGCTTATATTTTAAAGCCCAACATATTATTTTATGATTATTAATTGTGTTGCATATTCATATTTAATTGTGTTGCATATTAATATTTTACAGTTCTGAAGTATTAGTAGAAGACATTATAAGTGTTTGTCTATAAATAATGAAAATCCCTGCATTTTTTTTATCTTTTTTTTATTCATATATATATATATATATATATATATATATATATATATATATATATATATGAATTTCAATACAAATTATATGAAATTGAAAAAAAATATTAAAACTTTTTGATAAATTATATGTGGTAGGGAATATCCCGACCGACATGGCTTCACCACGACCGAGGTACCTTCGTCTTTTTCTCTTTGTCTTTGCAGGTAGCAGGTCGGGCTCCTTATAAAGAACTCGGTCGGGGTCCGACCGGGAGTTGCCCGAGCGGCATTGTCAACCACCGAGCGGTAGCCCTTCGGCGAGAGAGCTGATAAAGGACACGTGGCGGTTCTCTATGACGACAGACAGGACACCCGGGAGGATGACACGTGGAGGCTACGTGGAGAGCATGCCGAACGACCGGATTCTTGTCTCCGGCATAGCGGCTATAAATACCCACAGTAGCCACAGTGTAGGGGACTTTTGGACGATCGATAGGTTGTTGTTAGAGAATCCCGACCGCAGTCGGTCGGCACTCAGAGCAACCAAGTAGATTGTACTTAGGGCCTCTACCGTGATCAATAAAGACATTTATTTACTTTAATTGGTCTCGAGTTATTTCATATTGCTTACGTATAATTAGCAGTATCATTTTGGCGCCGTCTGTGGGGACCCGTGCAACAAAGCTACGTCTTGACGAGCACTCGGTCTCTTTGCAACAATGTATCCGTGGGCATACAACAACTTCGCCGACGACCAAGCAGATGCGGCGAGCTCGTCTGACCATCACGCTACCCAACAGCAAGGCCAGACGGTCGATCTAAACCTCAACCTCTCGCCACCACACCCATCAAACACATACCCGGCCGCCCAACAGCCGGTGAACTACATACAACCGGGATTCCAGACGCCCGGTCCGCAATACCCGCAACCGATGATGTATCCCGGCCAGTATCCGTACCCGGTCCCACCTCAACCGTATGGGTATTGGCCAGGCCAACCGATGTACTATACTCCTCCGGTTGGCTACCCACCGTTCACGCCTGCGTACACGGCTCCAGCCGCCGCCCCTCCAGTATACCCGGCCGCTCAAGTAGAGCCGCAGCATCAGCCCACTTCCCGGGCTCGACACTCGGCTCGTTCGCGGTTGGGGTCGGGGGTTGCTGTTGCGATGGAGGCACCACGGCAGGCCCAGCAGGAAGAAGAGGTTCCCGCCCGAGCGGAGGACCCTGAAGAAGTTGCCCGAGCGGTAGCTTTTGACCGTCTTCGACCGAAAATGCGGCAAAGATTGGGACCCCAAGATCCGAATCGCCAACCGGAAGACGTGCACATGCAGGACGCTAGTCAGGAGGCTTCATCCGGGCATAGCGGGTCGAGATCACACCGACGGCGACGCGCTCGGAAAACAGCGCGAGTCGTCCAAACCGCCGAGCTCAACGAAACCCAAGGATTGCTCTATAACCTCCAGGCGGAAGTTGCGCAGCTCAGGAATGCATACCCTGCAACACCCCCGGTCAACCAATCGACCCTGCACCAGACGCCCTTCACAGCAGCGGTAATGGCCCAGCCTTACCCGCTCGACTTAAAGGTTTCTGGAGAGAAGAGTTATGACGGACGGGTAGACCCTGAAGCCCACGTGAATGATTTTTACAGCAACATGATGCTGAAGGGCTTGTCAGACGCCGTAATGTGTAGGCTTTCTATTCTACGCTCACCGGTCGAGCAGCAGAGTGGTTCCGAACCTTGCAACCGGGGTCGATCGACAAATTTGACACCTTGGCGATCAAGTTCGTGAGGAAGTTCATCACTTCCAAAGTGGTGAGGAAGCCCTATATGTATTTGGAGAAAGCCAAGCAGCTCGAAGGGGAAAGCTTAACCGATTTCCTCGTCAAGTGGAAGGCAGCGGTCGGGGAGGTCGAGCCTGTGGACGATGCGACCGCCACCCATATGCTTCACATATCTCTCCGGGCGGGACATTTGTATCAAGACTTCATCCTACACCCCCCGACCACTTATGAGGAGGCCCTTCGGAGGGTCACAGATTATGCCAACGCCGGCGAGGCGAATGCCGTAAAGCGCTTGCAGGAGGTCGGCTCTTCGTCTCGTAAACCGGCCGGCCGGGCGGAACATCGGTCGGGAGATGACAATCCCCGATCCCGCACCAGGCCTGGCGAGTTTACGGCCTTGAACCGATCCGCAGCGGAGGCCATGCAGTACGCCCAGTCCTGCAATCTCATCAAACTCCCCCATCCTGATCGAGATGGTCCTGACAAGAGTAAGCATTGTGCTTACCATCGATGCGCCGGGCATGATACAGAGGAGTGTACCCACTTGCGCCAGTTGTTGGAAGATCTGCTTAACTTGGGAAAATTGGACAAGTGTGTGGGGAAGAGAGAGGATAACAAGAGGAATACCGATCGGAGAGATTACAGGCGCTCTCATCACCGCTCCGATCGGTCAGGTCAGGACCGAAGAGATGATCGAAGAGACGATCGTCATGATGACCGACGGGACCCTGACCCTCCGTCTAGCAATCGTCCGTCCGGAAAGCCTACCATACATGTCATTTTTGGTGGACTAGAAGACGCTTCCCGACCGAGGACAAACTGCCCGGTCGCAATAGTGGATTCCCGAGAGACCGGGAAGAGGCAAAAGATGGAACCCATAACCTTCACCCTCGAAGACCAACCTACCAGCAGTGACCACGGCATGGAGGCGCTCGTGGTCACGATTGACGTTAAGGGGACGGACGTCCAGAGGGTTATGGTTGATACGGGCAGCAGTGTGAACGTCCTATACTTGGACGTCTTTGAGAAGCTTGGCCTCAACAGGAAGGAGCTGACTCCGGTCGGTGTACCACTGTCAGGATTTACCGGGGCTCTTATTTACCCCGAGGGAAAAATAACGCTCCCGGTCGAGATCGGCGCACCTCCAAAGTCGATCAAAATGGAGCTGGAATTTGTTGTGGTGAACCTCCATTGCGTCCACAACATTATCTTGGGCCAACCCGCCATTATGAAGATCGGTGGGATAATTTCTATGCCCCACCTGTGCATGAAATTCCCCACCCCCAATGGGGTCGGTGTGGTCCGTGGCGATGTCCAATCCGCCCGGAAATGTTACACCCGAGCGGTTAATAGACGTGACTCCGGTCCATCTTCCCGGGTGAACACCATAGCCAAAGAGGAGGCTAAGGATCGGAAGGAACAACCTGAGCCTTCCGAAGAAATAGAAGAAGTTCCCTTATCCGAGGACCGCCCGGATAGGAAGATCAAGATTGGTCGAGCCCTCACCCCCGAGCTTCGAGCGGAAGTTTTGGCCATACTCTGGGAGTACGCTGATATCTTTGCGTGGGGGCCCGAAGATATGCCCGGGATCGATCGATCGGTCATCTGCCACAAATTGGCCGTCGACCCCGCAGCCAAGCCGGTCGTGCAGAAAACACGACACCTGTCATCCGATCGCCGCGAGTTTGTGAGAGAAGAAGTCAAAAAGATGGCGGCGATCGAGCACATCCGTCCGGTGGAGTACCCCGAGTGGGTGGCGAACATCGTCCTTGTTCCTAAGCCTCCGGCTTGGAGGATGTGCATTGATTTCACCGACCTCAACAAGGCCTGTCCGCTCGACCCGTATCCTCTACCGAGCATTCACCAGATGGTCGACGAAACGGCCGGGGCTGAGTTAATGAGCTTCATGGATGCCTTCAAGGGGTACCATCAGATCATGATGCACCATGAAGACGAGAGCAAGACAGCCTTCGTGACCCCGGATGGGCTGTATTGCTACCGAGTGATGCCGTTCGGCCTCCGGAACGCAGGAGCGACCTACCAGAGGATGGTTAACATGCTCTTTGCCGATCTATTGGGCCGAACGATGGAAGCTTACATCGATGACATGCTGGTCAAGAGTCGGGATCGATCCGACCACACTCGGGACCTCCGGGAGTGCTTCCAAATCATGAGGAAGTACCAGTTGCGGCTGAATCCGACCAAATGCACATTCGCGGTTCAGACCGGCAAGTTCCTCGGCTATATGATGACCAAGAGAGGAATTGAGCCCAACCCGGCCAAAGTAAAAGCGATTCTAGACATGCAACCACCTTCCACCGTTCGGGAAGTCCAGCAATTGACCGGTCGGTTGGCAGCCCTCAGCCGGTTCCTCTCTAAGTTAGCCGAGCGCGCTCTACCTTTTTTCAAGGTATTGCGGAAGGTTAATGGATTCGTCTGGGACGAAGAGTGCCGAGCGGCTTTTGATGAGCTGAAGGAATATCTCATGTCGCCGATCGTGCTCTCAAAGCCCGAGCTCGGAGAAGAGCTAGACGTGTACCTCGCCGTTTCCGATCGTGCAGTAAGCGCAGTGTTGTGCCGAACCGATCCGGAAGGGGTCCAGCGACCGGTGTACTATGTAAGCCACGCGCTACATGGTCCCGAGCTCCGGTACTCCCGGCTAGAGAAGGTCGTCTACGCCTTATACATTGCCGCGAAGAAGTTGGCTCCCTATTTCCAAGGTCGAGCAATTCGCGTGTTGACCGATCAGCCGATCGGGCCAGTCCTCCGAACTGCTTCATCATCCGGACGTCTAGTCAAATGGGCGTTAATGCTGACCCAGTACGCGATCGAATACCGACCGAGACCCGCTATCAAAGGTCAAGCCCTTGCTGATTTCTTGGTCGAGTGCACCGCCCGGGATACCCGACCTCCCGAGGTTGCGGATCCCGAGGCTGAGTGGTGGTCGTTGGCTACTGACGGGTCGAGTAGCAAAAAAGGAGCAGGAGGAGGAGTGGTGGTCACGAGCTCGGAAGGATTCAAGGTTTATTTCGCCCTCATGTATCAGTTCCACCCAACCAATAATGAAGCCGAATACGAAGCATTTGTTAATGGCTTACAGTGTGCTCGGGACTTGGGGGCTGAATACATCCGAGCTCAAACAGATTCCGCGCTTGTGGTCGGGCAAGTCCTCGGGGATTAGGAAGTCAATGGAGAGCGTTTGCAACTGTACCGAGACCTTGCCATGGAGAAGCTTGCTCAGTTCCGGGGGTATACCGTCCGACACATACCCCGATTAGATAATGCCGACGCAGATATCTTATCTAAATTGGCTCAAGACGCCCCGGAACACATGTCAAAGATAGCTTGGATTTTGGTGATCCCGAGACACAGCATTCATCGTCTACCGGTCAATCCAATCCAACCGGTAGAAGACAATTGGATCACTGATCTGAAGGAATTCCTCGAGCACGGTCGACTTCCAGACGACCCCCAGCGTGCTCGAAAAGCCAAACTGAGAGCCCCGAGGTTCTTAGTTTTGGACGGCCGCCTCTATAGGCGATCGTATGGAGGCCCTCTTATGCGATGCTTGACCGCGTTTGAAGCCGATTTAGTCATGAAGGAACTTCACTCGGGAATTTGCTCCTCACATCAAGGAGGCCGATCCCTGGCCCGTCGTATCATGCTGATCAGGTACTACTGGCCGTCCCTCCAGCTAGACTGTGAAAAGTTAGCTCGGGAATGTGAGACGTGCCAGCTGTTCGCCCGGATGCCTGGACGACCGGCAACCTTCTACCAGCCAGTCACGACCGCCATTCCTTTCGCTAGGTGGGGGGTGGACATCTTGGGCCCCTTCCCTCAGCTCTCCGGTCGGAGAAGGTTCTTGATTGTCGCCATTGATTATTTCTCCAAGTGGATAGAAGCCGAGCCCTTAGCCACGATCACCTCTCAGCAATGTGCTCGTTTTCTTTGGCGAAATGTGGTTTCCCGCTTTGGCGTGCCCGTACATCTCATCAGCGACAATGGCCGCCAATTCGTAAGCCAATACTTCCAGAACTTTTTAGCCACGATCGGGACGACTCACGTCCGATCGTCGGTGGCTTACCCGCAGGGAAACGGTCAAGTAGAGAATGCTAACCGGACGATTTTGGAAGGTCTAAAAAAGAAGTTACACTCGGCTGCTCGTAGTTGGGCCGATGAGTTGCCATATGTCTTGTGGACTTATCGGACGACCCCAAGGGAAGCTACTCTGGAGACCCCTTTCGCCCTGGTTTATGGAGCCAAAGCCCGACTCCCGATCGAGGCTTGGATCCCGACCGATCGAGAGAGAACCTACAATGCGGAGGAGAATGAACATGCGATGGTCGTGGATCTCGACGGGGTCGAAGAAAGAAGAGAGCTAGCCGCTCGGCGTATGGCCGAGTACCAGAAGCGTGTCAAGAGTTCGAAAGACGTTCGGGTCAACCCTTGCTATTTTCAGGTTGGAGATTACGTTCTGCGGCGAAGGGAGGCCAGTCAACCTTTAGAGGGTGGAAAATTAGCTCAGAACTGGGAAGGGCCGTACATCATCAGCGCGATCATACGGTCGGGTACATACCGACTGGAGACGACAACCGGTCGGGTAATCGAGGGAACTTGGAATTCCGAGCACCTCGTTATGTTTAGGCATTAGCCTATTTTTTGTAATCTTTGGACGAAGTGGGGACTTGACCTGCGAGTTAGTCCCGGTCGTCGTTTGTAATGAAGTTTTATGATTGTAAATATTTGCTTAACCGCCTGCGAGCGGGAAGGTTTTAATGTATATACGATCGGTGATTGCTCGACCGCTTGCATGCGGCGGCCCGGTCGGTTATTTTCTTTACCTAGTGCACGCAGATCAATTCATCTTCAAATTACATCGACCGGGCGAATCTATCGACCGGTCATATGCGCTCCACATCGGCGGACATGCGAGTCACGTCACTGATCGGGGAAGCCAGGAGCACACAACATAATTCCCCGATCTAATCAACTCCTGTCCACTATCGCACTCACTCGTGCCTTGAGAGCACAATAGTGTGGGGGCTGGGATAAGGGAGTGTCCGTAGGCCCATCGCTCGGGAAAACTCGACTGTCGGGGGCTTACTCATTTTCAAAATTTCGTCAAGGCCTGAAGATCGGGTAAACCTGATCGGGTTGGCCAATATGCCGTTGACTTAAGTCCGTTGTTTGGAGATATCCCGAACATAGAGGCTTGGGTAATCTCAAAATTTCGGCAAGGCCTTAGGATCGGATAAACTCGGTCGGGTAGGCCAATGAGATGTCGAAATTTTGGATGTGCAACCGGGCCATAAGGCCACAAGGTCGGATATCGAATTAATGGAATACAGCACGACCGGGGTAAAAGGCTGTAGGGTCGAGCACCTACGATCGGCATACGCACATTGAAAAGAAAGATAAAATAAAGACGAACGGCACAAGTTGGACCAAAATTTTTTTTTTTATTAATTAAAAGACGTGCCCGGTACAACTCGGGACCGGGCTCCCGATTAACATCACTTGTGCAAAGAGCAGAATTCTACCTATCCTACTTCTTCGTTTCCTTTGCTGCTTCCTTCTTAGACGTACCCTCCTCGCTCGGGATGGCCCCCGTTGACGTGGTCGGGTTGGTGGTGACTTCCTTGGAGGCAAAAGGCGAAGGACCGGGATCAGCTAGGTCAGGAGGGAGGGCAGACAATACGAGTTGGAGGTCGTCTCCTTCGAGAGCTTCCCCCAACCGTTTTTGGGCTTTCTCTAGCATCTTCCTTTGGCCAGCCTTGAAGGCCCACCGACCAAAGGAGAGAATTAGGTCCTCCCCGACCTTGGTCCGCCGAGCCGCTGTGAGGAAGGCCGAGCCTATCTTGTCGTCCTTGAAAGCTGATTGGGCCAGCTCGTCCGGACTCTCCAAGCGGGTTTTCAACTCATTGTTTTCACCGATCACCCGTTGGGCGACCTTCTCCGCCAGGACCCGGTCCTCCTCACTTTTCTTCAAGGCCTTCTGGACTTTCTCCAGCTCGGCCTGGATGTCCTTGACTTCCTTCAAGCGACGAGCGGCCTTCTTTTTATGGTGGTCGGCTTCCTCGGCCAGCATGGCTCGACCCTGCAAAAGCTGAGCCGCTCGGGAAATCTACAATGCAAAAAGATATTCAAGAGCAGCCCGGTCGAGGACATTTGCACAATAGGAGACGGTTAATTGGTGAAGGCTTACCTCGGCCAGGTCATAACCGATCCTCTCGGCCACTTGGGTCGGGGTCATCTTCCCCAAGTCTTCTCTGGCTGGCCCGGCGTTGCCGATACGGGCCAGTATGGACGAGTCGTCCTTGTTCCGCCCGGTCGATGGGCTCGGGCTGCGCTGTTCTCGGCGGCGCTTCATACCGCCCACCTCAGTCACGCCCTGTTCGGGCACCTTTTCTTTACCCCGGGCGACTTCCACCCGCGTAACCAGGACATCCGTCGGCTCGACGACGAAGCCTTCTGCCGTCGTCACGGTCGAGGCGTTTAGGGGTCGGGCTGAGGGGATCTCTTTTTGCCCTGTTGGCTTCGCCTTTGTTTTCTTCTTGCCGCCAAGGGAGATCTTGGCGGGCGGGGGAAGCGGGGCATCTTCATCTCCGAATTCGGCCATGGCTGCAAATAAAGAAACAAAGTTAGATCGATTGGTGAATAAAGTTAAGTCGGGAGGAGTAGCTCGAGTTAAACCTTTCTTCTTCCGCCTCGACGGCTTGGCGACCGTCACGCCCATCGGTACGGGTAGATATTTCTCATGTAGCTTGTACATAGGGGGCGGGAGTTTAGCTGCCTCGAGACTCTCGGCCGTTCGGAAGATTGTGTAATCGTGCAGTTCGCTCGAGATCCGAGCGACCGCCTCCTTGAGCGCTTGTGTCTCGTCCGACACCACTTGTTTCCGGAAGTGGGTGCTCCAAGCGCGGTCGACCGGGAGAATCCAAGGATCGTATTTGATGGAGAAAATCCTATTCTTCTACCCCTTGTTGTTCCCGGGCGGGCCTCTGATCGTGCACATGTCCGCTCGATACTGCAACATTAGGAACCCGCCCCCGTAGCTGCCCGGGAGAACTTTGACTTGGTAGATGTAGTTGAATAACTCCATCGTACAAGCGGCCTCGTGCCGAGCGCATATCTGGGGGAAGCAGGCGATGATCCGGTGTGAGTTGGGGCAGATCTGGGCCGGGACGACCCGGTAGTAAGCCAAGAAGGCGGTCAAGGGGGGGGGGGGGGGGGGGGGAGGGAATGGCGATAGGGGCCATCAGGGAATCATAATGCATCCCGATCCATTTGCCCCGGTGCCGATCGATGACATTCCCTAGCCTCCGGTTCGTGTCGAATTCTACCCGACCCCTGAGCCTCTCGGCGATCCTGGCCGCTTCACCTTTGGTCAGTCGGCTCATTTGTTGTTCGACATTCTCGCTGTTCAAGAATTCGAACTCTACGACTGCTGGTGCGGTCGGCCCAGCTGTATCTTCTTCGGCCGGCTCGGGGGTATTTTCCCGGTCGCCTCGTCGAGGAGCAGTTTCCGGGTGGTCCCCAACCACCCGGGTAGGCGTTTCCCTAACGCCTTCGGTCGGGGAGCCTTGTCTGCCTGATGAGGCTCCTTCTTCTTCCTCTTCGTCGGAACTCCCCGATCCGCTTGAGCTGGAGCTCGATGACCCGGAGGAGCTTGACGCGTTGTTTTGTTCGGAAGCCCGCTCGGGGGCTGGCGCCGGTCGGTGGATGACCTCGGGAGAGTAGGACATGATGTCCACCTCCTCGTCGCTGAGGTACTCGACCTCTTCATCGTAGTCCGCAATCGAGGCGTTTTGGCTGTCAGAATCCGTCATTTCGATCTACCTAAAGGTCGGTCGGGGTTAGTAAGGGACTTGAGACGTCCGGGACAGTTAGTTGGCCTATCAGTTCTACTTATGAATGAAAACGTAAAGTAAAAAGAGGGGTTGAGAGCTTACCGAATGGAGGAACTTTGCGAATGAAAGCTTGAAGTTTTTTAGCTCGATTGCCTTGCTAAGGTGCTCTACTCGGGGCTCTCTGAGGGTTCCGACTGAAGCAAAAGAGTGAGGAAAGTTCAAATGAGGGCCTCAAGGACCTATTTATAGGAGAGCATTTAGGCGGGAAACGAGCCCACTTGCTTGACGCGACCCGCGCTGATTCCGAGGCGACTGTTGCAGTCGCAGAGGCCGGCAGCGGCCGACACGTGGCGAGGAGAGGAATGACAGCTGGCGGGTCGGTTTGATGGCCGACGGTTGGGCTTCTTCATCCCGTCCCGTTTTTTCCCGGACGGTCAAAAAGGCCCGGGCTGGGGGGCTCTTGGTAGGGAATATCCCGACCGACATGGCTTCACCACGACCGAGGTACCTTCGTCTTTTTCTCTTTGTCTTTGCAGGTAGCAGGTCGGGCTCCTTATAAAGAACCCGGTCGGGGTCCGACCGGGAGTTGCCCGAGCGGCATTGTCAACCACCGAGCGGTAGCCCTTCGGCGAGAGAGCTGATAAAGGACACGTGGCGGTTCTCTACGACGACAGATAGGGCACCCGGGAGGATGACACGTGGAGGCTACGTGGAGAGCATGCCGAACGACCGGATTCTTGTCTCCGGCATAGCGGCTATAAATACCCACAGTAGCCACGGTGTAGGGGACTTTTGGACGATCGATAGGTTGTTAGAGAATCCCGACCGCAGTCGGTCGGCACTCAGAGCAACCAAGTAGATTGTACTTAGGGCCTCTACCGTGATCAATAAAGACATTTATTTGCTTTAATTGGTCTCGAGTTATTTCATATTGCTTACGTATAATTAGCAGTATCAATATGAAATTGAAAGTTTAATAAAATTTGAGCTTGTTAATTACTTGCAGATATTTAAACTTACCATAGGCTGCAAATAAACAATGAGGATATATAGTTTGTCAAGGTATGTTCAAAGTATAGAAATAATTAGTAATATACTTTTTAAAGTTTAGAGTACATATTCTCAATACTTTACAATACAACTCAAACCTATAATAGTCTATTAACAAAACATAAGAATTATCAAAAGTACATATTCTCAATACTTTACAATATTATAGAACTCAAACCTATAATATACATCCAAAAAATAATGAAAAACTAAAGAGCTGTGTAGAAAAACATCATCATGGACTCTAACCACCAAATTAGCTATATATGTCCTATGATATTTGAATTCCCTGCAAAAGAATAATTCAACCATCCAAATAGTTTGATTCTAATGCAATCACCTACTTGGAAGAATAGGTGCTTGAAAAACTTGAAATTAGTTACAAATTAAAATAAGATTTAAAAATAAAAAGAATGAAATTGTTAAAATTCAAGAGAAACAACTATAATAGAAAAAAATTAATAAATAAATATAAAAGAAAACTAAAACATGAATATAGCATTTTATACTGCAACATTAAAAAAACATAAACTGCATAATTACCAAAAAAAGAACTTGTAATCCTTATTTCACCTATAGAAACTAAAGTTAATAGAATGGAATACTCCAAATTGAAAAGCCAAGGTAAAAATTGTTCTTCCTCAATCTTCTGTTTCAGTCTTGGTGATGGAGTGCTGGGTTTTGGGCTATATTTATAGGTGATTGAGTACAACATGGAGTTGGGAGATTGAGTTTGATTTTAACTGGGAATTAAGCATGCATGTTTTTAAAGATTTTTTTATTTAAATCTTAATAATTTAGCCATGCAGTTGAGTTTCAATGGGAGTTTGAAATTTAGTAAATTTAACAGAGAATTAACGGATAATTATAAAACTAATAATAGAGAATATAATTTTTAACGGGAAAAGGAATAATATAATATTGTTGAATGGAAATATGAATTTTAATATTGTTGTATTGCTAATATTATGTTTGACTATTTTACTACTCAATCATCTCTTTCTGACTGACATATGTTCCAATATTATATATATGTTACAGTAACGATAAAATTAATTGATTTAAAAAAAAACAATAAAATTAACAATAATTATAATATATGTTGCTTGTACTGCCAAATTTATTTATCACACACGGATTATTTAGTAGTATTTTAATATTGTCCTAATGTATTACAAATAGGAATTTTAATATAGAATTATAGTACGAATAGAAAAATAGGAAAGAATATATTGTATTAGGAATTGTATTAAACTATTTTACATTTTCAAAAAAAAAAAGTATTAAACTATTTTACAATATTAGAATAGAAATTTTAATGTAGAATTATAGTACGAATAGAAAAGTAGGAAAGAATATATTCTATTAGGAATTGTATTACACTATTTTACAATATTAGAATGAAATTTTAATGTATTATAGTACGAATAGGAAAGTAGAAAACAATATATTAAAATTTGAGGATTTTGGCGGAAAGTTAAGTTGATGATTTTGTTTTCATATATAGTATAGATCAGCTAGCTTAACTGCTCTTCAGTTTTCAGCGTTTAGCTTATAACTTTTCAACTTTCCACTACTTTTCAACTTTCAGCTACCTTTTCAGTTAAGTTTGCCAAACATAGTCTAAATGTCCCCACAATGATGAAATATTGAAATCAAGTGATCTTTCATATAAATAATATAATAGATCGAAAATCACAAAATAATTGATTTACTCTCTTGTATTTGGCAAATTATATCGTGCACCGCGGTGCATAATCGATTATGCACCGCGCATCAAAACGACGTCGTTTTATTTATTGAAAAGAAATGGAATCTGTTTCGCGCCGTTCGGCAAAAAATAACTATGTTCTTCAGTTTCATTTTGTATACACTGCAGTTTCAGTTCAACACAATTACAATTTCATTTCGATAAAACTACAGTTTCATTCAATATTTATACACTCAAATATGTGAAAATGTTATTTAATTTTATTTTATATACACTATAGTTTCATTAAAACACAACTACATGATCATTTCGATATAATTACAGCTTCATTGTACAATATACACTCAAATATGTGAAGTATTATTCAATTTCATTTTATATATACTGGAGTTTCATTTCACCACAACTACAATATCATTTTGATATAACTGCAGTTTCATTTGATAATGTAAAAATAATACGTGATACAGTGTCGCTTTAGATACACTGTAGTGTCACTCCGTTAACACTAACAGCGCGCCGTTTCTTTACTTAAAAAAACGGCGCCGTTTTGATGCGCGGTACATAATCGATTATGCACCGCGGTCCACGATATAACGGCTGCTTGTATTTAGCATACTAGAAGTTTTAAAAGTAATTTGTACTCAATAGTATAATTTCAAAAGGAGTAGCTGTCATGTGAGACGGATATAAAAAATGGGTTACAATACCAATAATTCAAGTAGAGTACTTGAAAACAAACAAATAAAACATTCAAGATTAATCTGAAAATTGGATCAACAAAATGCTAATACGCTCATCCAACAAACTTTACCACAATCCCATTCATTACATATATGTTGGGGAGAATTACTATTGACCTCCCTAATAAGCTCTTGCTTATTGTTTCATTACATTTAATTCTTACAAATTGACTTACATTCAACCTATAACTTGACGTTAGAGTTATAGCGTTCGGATTAATACTAACATTACATATTATTGTTTTATAAAATCTCCCAATTAACTAAATCAAATAAAATATGTAAAAAAATTTAGATAAATTCATAGATATTTTCCTTCTAATATTCCGTGATCCAAACACCCCCTAAGTTAATATTAATTAGCACCCCCTCCACCTAAAAAAAACCATGAAAAATAGCCAATGAAATACTCTAAATGTAATCTACTGTGAAAGAACATTGCAATTTGCAAGGTCAGTAGATAATGTCAAGAAAAATTGTAAGGTCAGTACAAAGCTAAATTATATTTAGAATTTCTTCAATATATTGTATTTCTTCCAAGAAAAATTGAATTTATTAACGAAAAAATTGTAAAAAATCAATAAAATTCATTTGTATTTAAGTCCATGTTCTTGATGTTGGTTACTGCAATTAAAGTAAATCATGCCTTTTCAGATTACAATGAAAAATATCAACATTATAAGAACACATTATCATTTGAGGATTGAGAAAAGATTGAGAAGCTAGGTTTGTTGTCTCTTGGAAGGTTTTTTATGATGCCACTCATGACATCTCAGATAGTAACCCTACTTCTAACTTATATCTTGTTGGAGTTCAGGGGTAAAAAAATTATTGATAGGATTTAGTTTTTTTGACATGTTCCTGAGTGAGATGTCAATACCCATGAACGAAAATTTTGATAAATATTAGGCGAACTGCAATTTAATTTTTTAATGGCTATTGTATGTGTTTTGGATCCAAAGATGAAAGTAAATGCTTTAAGATAAGTTTTTTCTTATTGTATAAAACACAAAAGGAGGTTAATTTAATGGAATGTGAATAAAGGCAAAAAAAAAAAAGCTTTAAAAGAATTATATCTTGATTATGTACGTAAACTTGTATAATGAAGACTCTTCCTCTACTAGTGGACCTAGCTAGTGGTGAAGTGGATGTTGATGATACAACTATATATGGGTGATGTTGCACAAAAGTATAAAGGGGTGCAAAAATTGTTGAATATGGTTCATCAAATCCAATCAATTCCTCCTACTGATGAATGTAACATAATTCTGTATTCGATAATCATGAATAATAACTGAAACAGATAATATAAGCTAGAAGTAGAAGGCTACTAGGACTCTCACACTTGAGTTCATTATTATCTCTAATATTATCAATTATCCTATTACACCCCCTCAAGCTTAAGGTGTCAAAGAAATAACATTAAGCTTGTCACGAAAAACCCCGAATCATTTAGCAGCGAGCGGTTTAGTAAAAATGTCAGCAACTTGCTCCTGAGTAGAAACATAATGAACCTTGAAGACACCAGAACAGACCTTGTCACGGACGAAATGGTAATCGACCTCCACATGCTTCGTACGGGCGTGGAAAACAGGATTGACGCACATGTACGTAGCCCCGAGATTATCACACCAAAGGGTCGGCGGTGAAGAAACCGGTAAGCCAATCTCAGTCAACAAGGACACAATCTACATAACCTCTGCAGCCACATCAGCTAAGCCCTTATACTCAGCCCCAGTCAACAACCGAGTCACCATGCGCTGCTTGCGACATACCCAAGAAACTAAGTTGCAACCAAGATAAACAACAAACCCGCTGGTAGACTTTCGGTCTGCCGGATCCCCGGCCCAATCCGAGTCTGAGTACGCATGCAAAGTAGAGTGAGACGAAGGCCGAAGACGCAAACCAAAATCCAATGTACCCTTGGCATAGCGAAGAACACGCTTCAACATAACCCAGTCAGAAACTGTGGGAGACTGCATATGCTGATAGAGCTGATTGACAGCATATGACAAATCCGGTCGAGTGACGGTCAAGTAATGCAACGCACCCGCCAGACTCCGATACTGTGTGGGACTTGCAAAAGGCTCAGTAGAAATCTCAAACGACCGGGCAACCGACAGAGGAGTAGCAAGTGGCTTACAGTCCACCATACTAGCCCGAGTCAAAATATCAGACATATAACGGTGCTGAGACAACACAAAACCACCATCAATAGGAACCAGCTATATCCCGAGAAAGAAGCTCGGGGAACCCAGATCACGAATCTTAAAGGCTGTAGCAAGCTGCCTCAATAGCGAATCAGCCAAAGCCGAATCAATACCCATCAAAAGGATGTCGTTGACGTATACAAGCAAGAAAACCTGTGCCCCTGCAAAATTATAATAAAATAAAGAAACGTCGGTCTTGGACGACTTAAACCCGACTGAGAGCAGATAATCATGCAGATGCCTAAACCAAGCCCGCGGAGCCTGCTTCAGACCATAAAGAGATCGCTACAAATGACACACATGTTCCGGGAAAGCCGGATCAACATAGCCTGGAGGCTGCTTCATAAACACAGATTCAGCCAAGCGCCCATTAAGGAAGGCGTTATGCACGTCCAGTTGCTGAAGAGTCCAACCACGGTAGTAGGCTTGACCACTGGGCTGAAGGTGTCAAAGAAATCCTCCCCGGCAACCTGATTAAAGCCTTTAATTTGGCAACCAACTGCGCCTTATACCGCTCAACTGAACCGTCAGCCTTACGCTTGGTCCGGTACAACCATTTGAACCCCACGACATTCATGTCGGACGTAGCCGGAACCAGTCACCAAGTGTGATTATGGAGGAGCGCATTGAACTCCTCATCCATCACAACACGTCACTCCGGATGTAAGACGGCCTGGGAATAACATGAAGGATCACCCAAGCTAGCCACCAAAGCCTGAAGAGGCTCAGTATGCTCCATGTGCCGCAAATGCATAGAATGAGAGTGGGGCGGCGGCACCGCCCTGGCTCGGCGCTTGGGCCTACTCGTAACAACACCGTGACCAGCCGGTAGTATAGCACCCGTACGCGGTTGAGGCAACCCAACAGGTGACGGCACAACAATCGGACTAACACCCCACGGGTCACCAACACAGCAATCCTAGGAACGGTCCTGCACAAAGCATTTAGCAAAGGGAAACATATCCTCATCAAACCCGACATGTCGGCATGTAAACATTTTACCCGTATCAAGGTCCATGCACCGATACCCACGAAACGAAGACGGGTATCCCAAGAAAACACAAGGAGACGACCGAAAAGCAAATTTGTGCTTATTGTATGGCCGAAGATAAGGGTAACATAAACACCCAAACACTTTAAGATAAGACATAGAAGGCTCAGATTGAAAAAGTGTATAGTACGGACTATGCATTTGTAAAACAGACGAGGGCAGACGATTAATCAAAAGCACGGCCGACTCAATGGAAAAGTCCTAATATTTCAAAGGAACTGACCCCTGAGCCAACAGGGCAAGACCAGTTTCAACCACATTCGATGACGACGCTCAACACGGCCATTCTGCTCGTGTGTATACGCACATGACTGGCGATGAACTATACCGAGGGACGAGAAAACAGACGACAATTTGCTATACTCGCCCCCCAAGTCAGACTGAACGCCCTTAATTTTGCGGGAAAACAGTCGCTCAACCATCATGTGAAAAGTATTGAAAACAGCATACAGATCAGATTTAAGCCGTAAAGGAAACAACCAAAACGAAATAACGATAACTCGAAACAGATAATACTGGGGCAGGACCCCAAATGTCCGTATAAATCAAGTCCAATACAGCCTGACTAGAAGAATTAATACGGGGTAAGGGAAAACGGGATGATTTCCCTAACTGACACGATGAACATATAGTAGACGAACTAACATCAAATTTACTAACAGGACAATGCTGCAATACTTTATTCAACATACGAAAATGGGGATGCCCCAAACAACTGTGCCACACACTAGATGGAGCCCGAGCAGAAAGAAACGTCGTGGGTGACGACATAGGAAGCCGCAACGAGTACAACCCCCCAGAACTCGGCCCCCTAAGCAAAATGGTGTTGGTAGCGATGTCCTTAATCACAAAATAAGATGGAAAAAAATCAAAGTAATCACGATTGTCACGAGAAAACTTCTGAACAGAAATTAAATGATTGGATAAACCATGAACAATAAGCACATTAGACAATTTAAGAGAATTAGAAACAGGAGACGAAACACAGGCATGACTGATACAAGTAATAGACAAACCTTCACTGCTATCGACACGTAGCGTATCCGAACCATGGTAGGGCTCCGTCCCCGTCAGTCCAACTTCCGAAGGAGCTGGCGGCTGCTCGGAGTATTGCCGGAAGCAAAACGCGATAGTGTGGCCGTGGCTACGATAGATCTGACACCGGGGTCCACGACCACCACGACCGCCACCACGGATACCTCAACGACCACCATGTCCAGAACCACCAGAACCGGATCGGCGGCCACCACCTCGCTGCAACACCATAGTCGCCGGTTGGGACTCCATAGCCGAGGAGAAATCATCACTGTAGATGAATTGTTGAGCCAACAAAAAATCAGATAATTGAGAAATGGTGACCGAATTACTCGAGGTGACGAGAGAAGATGCCATAGCCCGGAATTCCGGCCGCAAGCCTCGGAAAACATACAAATTCTGCTCATCGAGTGAAACCGGGGGGCCGGCCATGGCAAACTCTTCCACAGTCACCTTCGCACGACCTAGGAAATCCGCAAGTGTGCTATCTCCTTGGCGTAACCCCTGCAACTGACTGAGAAGGCCTAACCTTCGATGGCCTGCCAGACTTGACGCGAAGTAGAGTACCCCACTATCAGGTACATCACTTCCTCCGACAATGACGCAACAAGCATCGACAAAATGGCTTGATCCTGCTGCTCCCAAACAAGAACAGCCGAGTTATCCACCGAGATAACTCCGTCGGAGGTGGAGGTCACCACCGCTGGACACTCATGCGAGCCATCAACAAACCGGAGCAGCCCTTGTCTGCAGAAAAAGGGCACCATCTGAGTACGCCAAAACAAGTAATTTTTAGAGGATAGTTTGATGGAGACGAAGTGGTGCGCCGACGAGAGAGTGGGAGGCGCCACCACCGGAGAGGCAGAGGGTCCGGTAGAAACCGTACGTTCGGAAGACTCATCGGATAGTGTGGGGCGAACGGAAGCCATCAGAATCGTAACAAAGCGATTGATACCAGATGAGTGTAACGTAATTTTGTATTCAATAATCAGGAATAATAACTGATACCGATAATATAAGCTAGAAGTAGAAGGCTACTAGGACTCTCACACTTGAGTCCATTATTATCTCTAATATTATCTATTATCCTATTACTACTAAATCAAAATTGGAAACTTATCTTCAGGGTGATCCTTTTCTTCTTTATTCTTCAACTTTTTGTGCTTTAGAGAGGTGGAAGGGTAATTGTACAAAAATGTAAAATTTTATCAAAGATTACAACTAATATATTAGCTATCCCTATTTCAAGCATGGCATCCGAACCAAATTTAGTGGTAGGGGATGGGTGATTGATGAATATCATGCTAGATTACATGCACAATAAATTGAACCTCTTATTTGCTGTGGGGATTGGCCTTGTAACAAATATATATGTGATGAAGAAAAAACAAAAGATAAGATTCTTATTTTATATTACACTTATTAGTTAATAGTTATATATGAGCACTTTAACTTGTAATGGACTAGTTATTCATTTTCAACTTATTCTTTTATTGTGTAGGGTGATTCTAAAGAGGAAGGCACACATTATGTTGAAGCCTTAATTGGTTTTGGTGACTTGGAGTTATTTTAGACATTGTTATAATGTATTATTGGTTGGTTTTGATTCTACAAGTTCTATTGAAATTGTGTTGTTAGATTTTTATATTTGGACTTTATGAAATTGTGGTTATCTATTGCGGACTAGTTATTGATGTATAAAATAATGAACGAGTAAAAAGTCGTTATCAAGGGATTAAATGTTGTGGTACGTTAAATGCGACATCTAAGTACTAGTCACCAAGTTAGGAAGCAAGTAGAGAAGCTAAGGACAATGAATATAATGGTGATAGGATCATGTAATAATCAATGGGGAAATAAACAAAGAGCAATATAATAAAATGAGATTAAAAAGCAATTAATAAAAGTAAGAGCTCAGGTTAGGGAGTATAATCTTTTAGATGCAAAAGAACCCATAGGATTGGGGGAATGAGAAAGCAATTAAAATTCCCCTATCCCTTATTCTCATGGTGGGAAATAGAATTTGTGCAAGGATTGGCTTGGAAATTCAATCCAACTCTTATTGTACGTGATTGAATTTTCTCCAAAGGGCTATCCAATGAGTGTTGCACACCATACATCAACAAGACATAAGCACAATTTCTTCACAAACATCAAGACCCCTAACTAGATCCACCCCCTGGCCCCCTCCCCCTGTATGCAAGAACTACAAATAAAGCATCTAGATAGATTAAACGAAACTACCTACATATATTTAGCATACATAAAATGAAAACATAAATAGAATGCATAAACATAGGGTACGAGCAATAAAATGAAATTAAAGATAAATTATATAAAAAGTAGATGAAGAACTCCAAAGTTGATGCCTTGGTAAGTGTTACTAATCCTTTATCTAATGCTAATATGCTCTAAGCTAGACTGCTAGAGTAATGATATGAAAGGAAGGGAAACAAACTAATTTGTATTTTCTTTTAAAACATTAACCTCTCCCTAAATTTAATGGGGATGCTCTAAATTTAATCCACTGTCAAAGAACATGCAAAATTGGTACATCATTCTAAGCATGACAAAGCTAAATTTAGAAGTTCTTCTATTTTATTTCTTATTGTTTCATTACATATGATTATTACAAATTGGCTTACATTATATTCAACCTATAACTTGTTGTTAGGGTTATAGCGTTCAGAGTACATAATACTAACATTCATTACATAATAATATTGTTTTATAACATGTCTCGATTATTATCTCAAAAAAAAAAAAAAAAATCTCTCGATTAATTACTAAATCAAATAAAATTTGTGAATTAAATGTAGATAAATTCATAAGTATATTTCTTTTGGGTGAACCAAACATTTCCTTAATTAACATTAACGCCAACCCCCCTTAAAAACAATCCATGAGAATTGAGAAATAGCCAATGGAATGCTCTAAATATAATCTACTATCAAAGAACACTGCAATTTGCAAGGTCAGTAAATAATGACGAGCAAAACATAGCTAAATTTAGAAGTTGTTCTATATATATTATATTTCTTACCGAAATAATTGAATTTATTAACAAAAATTATAAATAAAGGGGAAAATGACAATTTTTCCCCCTGAGTTATATAATTATAGCACTTTTTTTCCCTGAATTATTTAAGTGGCTCTTTTTCCCCCCTGAAATGTTAATTGGACATATTTACCCTTAAAATAAATATTTCATTTATTTTTCTTCTCCAACAAATTATTACTATATTTTGGTTCAAACCAAACAGATATTATAGCAACCAAACCAAAATATTCCAATTACAATTTAGAATCAAAATGCGATATTTAGAGTATATTAAAATCACGGACCGGAATGGTCGGTTCATGTTTCGAATTGAAAAAATAAAATACATTTATTGTTGAATTTAGAATATTTTAAAATAAAGACGGTTCAAAATCGCGAACCGGATCCGGAACCACAGGTTCATGGTTCAGGATCCAATTTTTTTTATTTATAAATTTAATAAACTGAAATCCAAATATTGGGTTCTAGATCTGAATCATAACTGGAAATTTTTAATTTGATTGTTATAGCGTCCGGTTCAGTTCGAACCGAACCGTGGTCATCGCTACATATACGCAATAATTTGTTGGAGAAGTAAAATAAATAAAATATTTACTTTAAAGGTAGAAATGTCAATTTAATATATTAGGGGGAAACACTACCACTTTTAAAATAATTGAGGAGGAAAAAGTACTATAAGTATATAACTTAGGGGGAAAAATGTCATTTTCCCATAAATAAATAAATAAAATTCTTTCGTATTTTATTTTCTAATATATTTCATAACTAAAAAATAAAATATCTATTTTTTTTAAATACTTATAATTCTTTACAAGGTAAAAGTATCATTCCTCTATATTGCCCTCACAACCGCCATTCAAACCTGAGATGCCATCAATACAGGGTAGTTGGCAAATAAAATATGTAAATTTAGATAAATTCATAGGTATTTTTCTTGTATTATGTGCAGATTATTGGGAAGATATTGCACAAATCCAATTGAACACATGGCAACACCCAATTGGCTGCAGCAACTGGTATCTTCTTTTTGCTAGATCGACATTTTTAATCTAAGGATATTTGTGGTGCTAGAGATGGCCAATGGACTTGCATTATCAATCTGTCAAAGATTGATCAACCAATAAAATTAAAGTTTATGATCCAAAAGCTAAGCAATTTGGGCATCCATGTCGTATATATAGGCTGTAGTGGAAAGAACCATGAAACTCATCAAGCCACAAAGGATCGGAGCTATTCAATTCAGTAGCTAGTCTTTGCATTTCACTTCTAAAGAAGTACAATGGCAGCTGCTACAATGGCTCTCTCTTCCCCTTCTTTCGCCGGAAAGGCAGTGAAGCTCTCGCCTTCCACACCAGAAATCACCGGAAACGCCAAGTTTACCATGAGGAAGGGCGCTGCTAAACCTGTTTCATCCGGCAGCCCATGGTACGGCCCAGACCGTGTTAAGTACTTGGGTCCATTCTCCGGCGAGCCCCCAAGCTACCTGACCGGAGAGTTCCCCGGCGACTACGGATGGGACACTGCTGGCCTCTCTGCTGACCCAGAGACCTTCGCCAAGAACCGCGAGCTGGAGGTGATCCACTCCAGATGGGCGATGCTGGGAGCCCTTGGATGCGTTTTCCCGGAGCTGTTGTCCCGCAACGGCGTGAAGTTCGGCGAGGCAGTGTGGTTCAAGGCCGGAGCTCAGATCTTCAGCGAGGGAGGTCTTGACTACTTGGGCAACCCAAGCTTGATCCACGCACAGAGCATCTTGGCCATCTGGGCATGCCAAG
The DNA here is from genome assembly GCF_001879475.1 of Ipomoea nil. Classification (NCBI taxonomy): domain Eukaryota; kingdom Viridiplantae; phylum Streptophyta; class Magnoliopsida; order Solanales; family Convolvulaceae; genus Ipomoea; species Ipomoea nil. The sequence continues at coordinate 1,337,768 of NW_017617577.1, forward strand.
TTGTGTTGATGGGAGCCGTTGAGGGTTACCGTATTGCCGGCGGACCCCTCGGAGAGATCACCGACCCACTCTACCCCGGTGGCAGCTTCGACCCATTGGGTCTCGCTGACGACCCAGAGGCTTTCGCCGAGCTCAAGGTGAAGGAGCTCAAGAATGGCAGACTTGCCATGTTCTCCATGTTCGGATTCTTCGTTCAGGCCATTGTTACCGGAAAGGGCCCATTGGAGAACCTCGCCGACCACCTTGCCGACCCTGTTAACAACAACGCCTGGGCCTATGCCACAAACTTCGTTCCCGGAAAGTGAATATGAATAGAGTTACAGTGTTTTTGTGTGAAGTATATTTTACGTACTGTTTTGGTGTAATGCAAAATATGTGAATTATGTGCTATTGGCATTGGCCTACTAGTTATCCATCACCCTATCAATCCATTTGCAGAGTTATTTATTCTATTTACACTTACATCACTTATATTTGAGCTAATTTCATAGTTTGTGTCGAGTTTGAATTAAATGAAAGAGTTAATTTCCGTTGATGTCCATTGTTTTTAATTTAGGGGAAATTTCAAATTTAGTTCGACTATTGTGTTTTTGTCATTTAACACCTTAAACTATCATATTTTGGATACTGTTGATCATTCTGATGATTCTATCGTAAAATCCTAATTTAGGTCATGGTATTTTAGTCTTTTTAATTTTTTAAAATTATTAATTTTCTCAATGAGTTAATTATAGCGGAGGTCTTTCGTTTTTGATGATACTTCCAAATATTTTTGTTGTTATATATATAATAACAAAAGTATTATCAATGTCTCTTCCTATCTATTTATGTGGACATATATTATATTTATAATATTTTGTAAGCTATGAAAATGTGTACTTTTTTTTTTTTTTTTTTTATATAGAATTGTGATTAATGCTATAATTATACACATTGATTGTTATACTAGTTACTCATTAAGAAAATTTCATTTTAAAATCTATGTAAACTCATACTCTTAATTAAAAAATTTAAAGTTAAATTCTTAATTTAAATTTCTAAATGCCTATATCATAATTAAGGAAATTAACTTATAAAATTAGCTAAATGTGTATTAAAAAAATTTAGAAATCTACTTATAACTACATGCATATACTTATGCAATATATTAATTATACAAAATCAAAATACTAATTTTTTTGATTTCTAAATTTAATTAACTTAATTATAAATCTAGGAAAAAAATTATAATTTAGGGGAATCATATTATACAATTTTTTAAAATACATATTAATAAATATTATGTGCACATATAATGAAGAGAATTTATGTGAACTTCATTGGATATGATTTAATTCTCTTGAGGATTGGTGACAGATATAAGCTTATGTTTCTCTCAAATAAGAAGTACAAAAATTTATGGAAATCTCACCCTAAAGAAGATCATTTCATGCAAGATAGAATTAAACTAATGAAGGCAACAATCAACAAATAGAAATTAAGACGAATGACAGGCGGAGGAGAATAGGAATTTAGCTAGGCTAAGGTAACGTGACCAAACCGAGAACAAGAATGAAAGTCAATTGAATTGACAACATATGTCATTAAACGGGAGGAAGTCTTTCTCAAGATTATTCCACAGTCTTAGGACACACAAGCTAAGGATATTCTCGTACTCGTGAGTGTCTAAGATGCATGCATTTCATCAAACATCAAACCTGTGGAGTATGGTTAATTAACCTCTTGGGTCTAGATCAGGTAATCACTTCCCAATCAGAACTCAATCATGTTAATAAACATCATCAAACCAAGTCTCATTACTCCTATTTAGAAGTGTCAAACTGACGGGCTAGCACGAAATCTACTCCAAACTCGATCAGTTTAGCTCAGCCCGATCCATTTGCTACAATGGGTAGACTAGGACTACCCTGTTTTATACAATGGAGATGGCAGAACTTTAGTTTTATGCCTTTGGTCTGAGTTTGCCCGATCCGACCTGTTGGCCTATGGCAAATTATACCGTGGACTATGGTCTAAAATGGTGACATTTCTTTTAATGAAAAGAAACACCCATCTCGTGTTGTTCCGCATAAATTAGCTCTGTTTGTAATAACATATTCAGTTTCATTTTATATTCACTGCAGTTTCATTTCAACACAACTACAGTTTCATTTCGATATAACTACAGTTTCATTCGGAATTATACACTCAAATATGTGAAACTGTTATTGAGTTTCATTTTATATACACTATAGTTTCATTACAACACAACTACATTATCATTTCGATATAACTACATTTTCATTGGACAATATACACTCAAATATGTGAAACTGTTATTCAGTTTCATTTTATATACACTATAGTTTCATTACAACACACCTATAATATCATTTCGTTATAACTACAGTTTCATTGGACAATATACACTCAAATATGTGGAACTGTTATTCAGTTTCATTTTATATACATTGCAGTTTCATTTCAATACAACTACAGTTTCATTTCAATTCAATTACAGTTTCATTTGCTAATATAAAAACAATATGATGCGAAACATTTTCATTTTAGATACACTGTACTATAGTTTCATTTTGTAATTAACACACAAAAAATACGGGTTCCGTTAATATGTAACGGCAGCTGTTAGCCAATACATTGTTTAAAATATATAATATGCACATATAATCTAAAGGACTAATGTCACATTGGATTATTACATTAGAAACAGTGAAACAAATTTTATGCCTATTAAATTATTATTATGTATTATGTATTTACTATTTAACTAGCTAACGGTCTAACTAGCATACTAATTAGTAATTAGATCAAAGTACCTATGAGGTCCTTATAGTATAGTGTTTTGTTCAATTTAGTCCTTTTACTTTAATTTTGTTCAATTTAGTCCCTATATTTTAAAAATTGAAACAATAAGGACAATAAGGGCGGGTCCAGCATCCGGCCTATTATGTCAGTTGATCTCTAAAGTCTACGGAGATTCGGTATACCCCCTAGAAAAAGTGGTATACGCCCTAATAATTACTGTACGGAAGCTGACGCCTTACTTTCAAGCACATCCCATGTCTTCGGGCAGATTGGTGAAATGGGCTGTGGAGTTGACGCAGTATGGGATCGAGTACCATCCTCGCCTGTCCATCAAGGGACAAGCATTAACCGACTTCATAGTTGAGTGTACTGCCGGGGAAGCTGAGAAGGTACCCACCTCGGTGGACGACACTGGCGAATGGTGCAGTGGGAACTGCATGCGGACGGAGCAGCAAGTAACCAACATTGTGAAGGTGGAGTCATGCTAATCACACCAGAAGGCTCTCAGTTGTACTACGCCTTGGAATACCAATTCAAAGCATCTAACAACAAGGTCAAGTACGAAGCCGTGTTAGGAGGCATCCGACTTGCCAAGGCTCTAGGAGCCGACCGACTACGTGTTAAGACCGACTCCTGCCTCGTGGTAGGACAAGTCTCTGGAACTTGCGAAGCAAAAAGTGTTCGGCTGTTACAGTATAAAGAAAACACTGAAGAGCTCCTACAAGGGTTTGGCGCCCACGAGATCGAGCACATCCCAAGAGCGGAGAACACTAAGGCTGACATCATGTCAAAGATAGCCTAGGGGGGATACCCGACCATCTCGTGAGAATATGGCAAAAGGAAGAAATATCTCAGCCGAGTATCATGGAATCGACCAAAGAGGTCCAGCAGGTGACGACTATGGCCTGGAATCGCCAAGATCACGCAGATATGGTTTAGATCGAGGATATCCAGAACTACAAAGAAAAGGGTGAACTACCCGAGGATCCCGCCGTTGCTACTCGAGTTCGAAGAAAAACGCCCTCCTTTGACATTATTGATGGTCAGATGTATTAGAGGTCATTTGGAGGCCCCCTCCTGAGATGCCTATTGTGACCGGAGGCGGAACGGATAATGGAAGAAGCGCACGGGGAATATGCGCAGCCCACCAAGGCGCGCATACGCTCGTTTGGAAGCTAGTCGTCCAAGGATACTACTGGCCAAACATGATGAGAGATTGCGTGTACTAGATAGCAATTAAAGTGTGCCGTGTGCCAGGCCTTTGCTCGGAAGGACACTCAGCCTGCCACGTTTTACACCCCAGTAACGAGTGTCATTCCCTTCGCTAAGTGGGGGATTGATCTTCTGGGTCCTTTACCACAAGCACCAGGGCGATTCAAATTCTGTGTGGTGGCCATCGACTATTTTACTAAGTGGGTCGAGGCTGAGCAATTGGTTACGATCACTGAATACCAGTGTCGGTGATTCTTGTGGAAGAAGGTGATCTGCCGCTACGGGCTGCCAGAGCATGTGGTCAGCGACAACAGTCGGCAATTTGATTGTCAGCCATTCGCCGAGTTCTGCCAGTGACATAGGATTCGGCATACCAAGGTGTCGGTCGCCTACCCCCAAGCTAATGGACAAGTAGAGAACGTAAATCGCACCATCGTGGATGGCATTCGAAAGAAACTCGAAGATGTCGGAGGAAACTGGGCAGACAAATTAGACTGAGTGCTATGAGCCTACCGGACCACTCAAAGGCGGGCTACAGGGGAGATCTCCTTCTCGTTGGCCTATGTCTTTGAGGCAAAGGTCCCCTTAGAATTCGTCGAGCCCACTCATCGAGTTCTCCACTACTCGGATGAAGGAAACGAAGAAAGTCTTCGGATTGAGAAAAACTTTTTGGAGGAGCGAAGAGAAGCGGCCCACGCAAGGATGGTCGAGTACCAACAATCCGTCAAACGATATCGCGACAGACGAACCCGGGTCAGAGAGTTCCAAGTAGGGGACTTGGTTTTAAGGGATCGACAAGCTAGCCAACTGATTGAGGGGGGCAAATTTGCAGTCAAATGGGAAGGCCCATACCATGTCGTGGTAATTGTCCAAGCGGGCACTTACAAGTTGGAGACAATGGAAGGGGAGCTCATCGATCAGACGTGGAACGTGACTCACCTGAAGAAATACTATCAGTAAATAGGTTCGTGTCTAATGTACCTTTTTGAGAATTTTAATAAAAAGTATCGTGTGTTTATTCTGATACCCCGGCCCAAATAGTCACCTCGACTGAGGGACTCGGCGAGTGAAGTAAGAAACAAGGGTTCCGACCCTTAGACGTTTCTTAGAGAAAAAAAGTCATAGCCGACAATCGCCTCAACTGAAGGACTCGGTGAGTGCAGTGAGAAACCGGGGTTCCGACCCTTAGACGTTTCTTAGAGAAAAACGTCACAGCCGACAATCGCCTCGATTGAGGGACTCGGCGAGTGAAGTAAGAAAATAGGGTTTCGACTAGGCATGACCACTGTTCGGTTCGAACCGAACCGTGCACTGTAGAACTGGAACCGAACCCAACCGTCCATGCGGTTCCGGTTCCCGTTCCTAACCAGAACCAATACGGTTCCAGTTAAGGTTCGAGATGAAATGGAACCGGAACCGGAACCGGCGGTTCCGGTTCCAAACCGAAAAAAATAAAAATTTATAGCTTTTTTAAAAAAAAAAAAAAAATCTGGTTAGAACCGGCGATTCCAACCTGAACCGCTGGTTCCGGTTTGACCATTTGCGGAATCGGAACCGCGGTCACCCCTAGTTTCGACCCCGGGATGTTTCTAAGAGAAAAGAAGAGAAATGAAACAAGGGTTCCGACCCTTAGACGTTTCTTAGAGAAAAAAGTCACAGCCGACAGTCGACTGAGGGACTCAGCGAGTAAAGTAAGAAACTAGGGTTTTGACTGCGAGATGTTTCTTAGAGAAAAGAAGAGAAAAGAAACAAGGGTTCCGACCCTTAGACGTTTCTTAGAGAAAAAATTCACAGCCGACAGTCGCCTCGGCTAGTGAAGTAAGAAACTAGGGTTTCGACCCCGAGATGTTTCTTAGAAAAAAGAAGAGAAAAGAAATAAGCGTTCCGACCCTTAGACGTTTCTTAGAGAAAAAAGTCACAGCCGACAGTCGCCTCGACTGAGGGAATCGGCGAGTGAAGTAAGAAACTAGGTTTCGACCTCGAGATGTTTCTTAGAGAAAAGAAGAGAAAAGAAACAAGGGTTCCGACCTTTAGACGTTTCTTAGAGAAAGAAGAGAAAAGAAACAAGGGTTCCGACCCATAGACGTTTCTTAGAGGAAAAAGATAAAAGAAACAGGGGTTCTGACCAACGTTTCTTAGAGGAAAAAGAGAAAAGAAACAGGGGTTTTGACCCTTAGACGTTTCTCAAAGAAAAAAGTCACAGCCGACGGTCTCCTCGACTGGAGGGAGTCGAAGGAAAAGAAGAGCCACAGTGTAACATCTCATTTTTCTAACTCTTAATTATAACTCTAATAAGTCATTAACAATACTAAGCAGCGAAAAAACTAAAAGATATATAGTGGGAGTGTCACCGCCACAACCACCACTCTTTGGTGATTGCACAGGCTAAAAGGGGTAAAACTAGAAATAAGATTAAGTCCGGGAACTAAATGTAAATACCGGAAACGTAAGGGGGAAAAACGTCACCCCAAAATGTCTACATCAATCCTCGAAACATAAAGTCAAAGGTCTAAAATCCATACATAACATCAATGGTACTAGAGTTTGGATATCTCTATCTACGAGACTAATCTAGCTAGACTTCTTCACACTGCTGGGCCCACCTGAAAGGGGTTTTGCAAGCAACACATAGACAAATAGGAAAAACACCCGTTAGCACGAAGCTAAGTATGACCACACTCAACCCTGTAAAGCATTCTAGCATATACTTTGAAAGCATTTGATTTCTTTATATCAATAAGCTAATCTCAAATCATCTTAAGATTTATCACATTCTTTCTAGATGCTTGCACCCTATAATATCAGTTGGCATGCTCATGTATGTACAAGACTGTTCACATAGATTCAACAGCTTATAAACTTCTCAAATAACTTAACAAGCAATTCATGCTTACAGATTGAATCATGTTAAAAGACCATATAATAGGTGTTTACATACTTTCACATTCTTATCACATAACTTGATAAGTAGAGCTTCTAATACAACACAATAGTCATGCTCAAAGGAATATCTTAAGTCAAACTTCTCGTTATACAATCTCTTACGATGCTCTATTCACATGCAATCACGTATAACATTATGATCATACTTCTTATGCAATCTAATGCAATAATATATTCATACTCATATGCAATCTCGTGCAATTATATAATCATACTCTATGCAATCTAGTGCAACAGTATACTCATACTCATATGCAATCTCGTGCAACAATATAATCATACTCTTATGCAATCTAGTGCAACAATATACTCATACTCATATACAATCTAGTGCAATAATATACTCATACTCATATGCAATCTAGTGCAACAATGTACTCATACTCATATGCAATCTAGTGCAATAATATACTCATACTCATATGCAATCTAATGCAATAATATACTCATACACTCTTTTATAAAATTAGAGTACTTTCTGTGGAGGTCTCTTTGTTACTTTCTCGAGTCTCTCTTGACTCTCTTTCTTTCTCTAGAGTCTTAATTGACTCTCTTTCTTGAGTCTCTGTAAACTCTCTTTCTTTCTCTGTTGACTCACAGAAGTGTGAATTACCCCATCGGGAACGGCATAATTCCGACCCAATATCTCCTACCGTCTGCGGAACCAATCTCGTGGTTCAAACTCTGTTGAATCAGGTATCAAACTATTATTGTGCACACCCCCTAACCAGGATTCCAAGCCTGGCGAGAAGTTTCCAACCTCGTAACGTGGGAATACGCCACGTTACTTATACTGGGACCGCAATGTCCATAAATATCTCCCGAGTGGACATAGTCCAAACGGTATCCTCCAAAACTCACCGATATAGATGATACATACATATATCTCTCATGCATCAAACTCATGCATGCAACAATTCTAATATTTCTCAATGCATCAAAGAATGATATACCACATGCTTATGGTTTTTGAAAGTATTCTCGGGCTCACGTTGGCCCCTTATGCATTTTTGAAATATGACACATATGAAATGTCAAAATGCTCTATAACATGCTTCTATATCATGTATAAACTAACATGAAGTATTCAAGAATATATCATAATGCTCGGTTTGCAACATAGCAATTTCTATATAATTCACTCAACAAAATATGCTTCGTTTCTCATTGATCAAATATCACAATTTAGTCATGCTTTCATAATAAATCATATTCTCAAATGATCATGCTTCTTTACTCAATAAAATATCATCAGATCACAATAATCAAATAATTCTTCATACGCAGTAAACTAGCAATTATCCACTGTGTAACAATTCTTCACAATTTCCTTCATTAACATATTCGTTTTTAATCCAAATTCAGCGAAATCAAAGCCAAAACGTGCGTCAAGACGATCCTGAAGAGCCGAGCTAAAAGGGCCCGTAATACTCGGTCCGAAACGACACGTAGCTGAGCCACAAGGGCCCAGCCACTGCATAAAATCCTTCATAGAACAAACTCAGGGACCTGGGGTGGGACTCCTCATGGTCCGCCCCATGAGCCCCGTTAAAGCACCGGGACTAGGCAACGGCCCTCCTCTAGGGCCGTGCCCTAGTCCCGTGCCACCACGGCTCTAGCCGGCGGCCCTCCTGATGGGCCGCGGCTAGGGCTGTTCCTCTTATCTGGTGCACACTGTGTTGTGCACCAGATGATGTTTCTCCTGCAAAAACTCATCCAAACAAGTCCAAAACAATCTCAACAACTCACAAACAAATACTAAATCACTACTAAGCATAAACACAACAAAATCTCATAGTTTCTACTCATTTCTACTCAATAATAAGGCTTCACAGAGCCAAATTTCAAGAAGGAATCCATGGGGTTATACCTCTTGTAGTCTAATATTCTTGCTTGGATTTCAGCCCCACTTCACTCAAGGATCTCTACTTCTTTCACCACCTAAACATCTCAAACAACCACACAAGGCATAAATCTTAAACCTTAAGAAGAGATGATATGCAGAGAAACTTAGAGAAGGGGGAAATGAATGGAGAAGAAGCTTACTACTATGGTGTTGGCAGCCAAGGAAGAGATCAGGAGAAAATGAGGCCAACGGCATTCTATTTATAAGGGTTCAAAACCCTAGGATGATTCACAATGATTGGTTAAGGGCAAAGGGGTAATTCCACAAGCTAAAAGATGAATCAAGAAGGGATTTTTGGATATCTTGTGGTCCACCATGCAACAAGAACCCATAGGCTTGAAATACTATCTTTAATTACTTTGGGGTTGAAAGTGAATTTTCCCAAAAGTTATTTGGATGAACACTTGTTTAAAATCCCTTTTGAATACTCCCGGTCTCACTCAGATAAAATTCTCAATTTAAATCTTGGTACGCGAAGTACCCGATAACTTATAAATTTTTGAATAGAAATCCATTTTTCGGTGTCGAATTAATTTAAAAAATGCGACAAAACTATTTTATTCAAACACCGATTGATCGCAAAAATTTTTAATGGAATGAAAAAGCTATTTTGGGATTTCTTAATACTGGATTTATAAAATGAAATTTTGGGTTGTTACACACAGCTAGGGGTCGCCTCGGCTAAGGGGCTCGGCAAGTAAAGAAGTGAAGTCAGGGTCCAAACCCTTAGAAGTTTTGAGCAAAATAGTAAAGGCATGGATGTAAAGTAAAGGCAAGTTGGGATGATAATCAAAACGCATTTTTTATATATATAGAAAATTCAAAAGGGGATAGGCCCCATTACAAGGAAAAAGGAGAAGTAGATACAAGCCACTATGCTAAAGGCAACCCCACCGCAGCCTCCTCACAGCCTTCACTTTGCTCACCTGCCGTTGGTCTAGCGGGAGGGGCAGGTGAAGGAACTTCTCGCTGAGGAAACTCCTCGCTCGCCGACTGCTCCTCTTGGCCAGTAAGCTCATCCGCTGGCAAGACCATGTCGGCAACCTCCGCAACAGCTTGGACTTGAGCGACTTGAGGGGCGGCAGCGGCAGCAGCCGCAGACCCTGGAGGAGAAGCTACACGTGGCTCTAAACCCCAATCCTCGGAGGCAAAGGCAGGATCGCGGGCCAACAGAGCATCGTAAAACTTGTGCTTGGCGTCATGATAACCAAGAAGGTTGTCGCGCTCACCCAGGTCGACCAAGTATTCGTCGCCGCTGGGGGTCCGCCTCAGCAAGTGCATCCGCCTTGAAGGCCATCGACCCCTTGTAGTCGGCCACGGCGGCCTTGACCTTCTCCTTCTCCTTCTCAAGAAGACGGGTCAGCTTGGAGATCTCGGCTAACTGGGCTGCCCTTTCCTTAGAAAAAGCCTCTTGATCTTGGGCCTTGCCCTCACGCTCTTGCATCAGCTTGGAATGGAGGGTCACAGCGCTAGCCTTCAGGGTCTAGATCCGTTCCTCAGCTCCATCTGGAAGGAGATGTTTTGGAAAGAGAAACAAGGTGTTAGAAAAAGGAAAGGGTGAAAGAAGGAAGTACGCTAAGTCAACTTACTCTGTAATAGTGGAGGATGGAGCCTTCCAGAAGCGACTCCTCGTTGAGCTTGACCGCGGACTCGGTGTCCTTTGGAAAGATCACCTTTTTCGCCCAGTCTTTGACAGAGAAAGCCCCCTTCCATATCTACGATTTGGGGTCAACGTCAAGACCCAGACGGATCTTCTTGGGCGAAGGTACTTCGGGCAACTCTTGAGGCCGCTTGGAGCTGGCGCTCGCCGCTGAGAGGGATGTGGCGCGAGTTGGAGAAGCCTCAGGAGAGTTGGAGAGGTCGACCAGGAGGAGGATGGGAGAAAAGGAGTAATGGTCGGAGCAGCTGGAGGAAGTGAGACTGGAGCTCGAGAGCTGCCAGCGGCACGGTTTGCAGCTCGGCGACGCAACTTGGCAACACGACTATCCATGTGGTCCTACCAGCACGACTATCCATGTGGTCCAACTTGGCAGAAGAAGTGTCGGTGGCCGAATTGTGGTTGCCTGTGCAAGAAAGTTAGAAAGTGGTCAGCCAATGCATTTTAGGAAAGATAAACATAGAGAGAGATCGCTCAAAGCTAGCAGTGGTGGCCGTCCCCGCAGGTATGAGACCCGCCTTCTCCATGGCACGCAGCCAAGACCAAAAGAATACGCAAAAAGGCCCCAGCTCCCTCACGAAGTTGGCACCCCAAGTTGCCTCGACTGTGTAGCCGATCAAGGAATTGGGATGAATCATGAGGGAGCACCAGTTGCAGCTACCCCATCGGGAACACCACAACGTTATATGAGTGGGCCTCAAGGAACCACTTACGAGGACTTATACGCCATGATCAAAACTTGATTAAGGGATTAATTAAGTAATTAATCCTATTTCAATTTGTAATTTAATTCCTTAAATTCCTGAAATTCTATAGTTGGGGACTAGTAATTGACTAGTCAACCCCAAAGTCAAAGTTGTACCTTGAGCTTTGTAAGGAGTTCCCTTGTTCCCTTACACCTCTTCATGTTAGTAAGGGTATTCTTGACTTTTCACCTTGTGTTAGTATTGTAGCTAACCTAGTAAGAACACCCTCATTTCTCTCCTTACACTTTCCAAATTCTAGCTCTACCTTCTCTCTAAAAAGGTAGATAGCTTTTTTTCCAAGCCAAGTTAAAGCTTTGTCAAATCTTCAAGAGTTGTCTCCAAGATTCTACCTTTCATACATTTGGGCATCTAGAAGGGTAAGATCCATGTTCATCTTGTGTTTTTAGTGTCTTCTTAGGTGTCTTTTCTTAAAGATAGAATCTTTATGATCTTTTGGTATGTTCTTGAAGTGGGTTTGGAAGGTGAGCTTTGATAGGAGCTTGGTGAGGTGTTAAGTGAAGGTTTTTTGTCTACAAGAGGTAACCCATGCTCTACAAAATCTATTTTGCTTACCTATATGAATATTTCTTGGATTCTACATGTGTTTTGCTATGAAATGTGAGTGTTTATGCATTGTCTTGTGAAAATGCATATCTACAGCTTGTGTTTAGGGTTCTTGTATGCCATTGCTTGAATTGGCTATTCCTTTGATTCAAGTCATTTTGTTGTATTTGGTGAGTTTTGGTATGTTTTGGACTTGAATTTGAGCTTGGAGTTGAAAATCCCTGAAGGGATTATTTTGGGCACAGGAGTGTACCCGCAGGCGGAACGCCAGGCAGAGCCCTACCCGCCGCCCCACCCGCGGGAACGTGGTGCTTGTGGGTGTATGTACCCGCGGGCAGGACCACGGGTAGCGGCCTACCCATGGGTCCACCCGCGGGGTACACAGTGGTGTTGTTTGGGGATTTGTTCCCCGTGATTCTTTTGACTTGGTATTTGGTCTTTTGACTCCCCGATGTTCTTTTGTGGAACTATTTGAGTGTCTTCCTGATGTTTCGTATGTCTAGAACTATATGGTAGGAATCTATGTAGGTTTTGGTGTCTTGAATCGTGCTAAGTGTTCAGCATTGTGTTTCGTTGAACCGTGATGAGTCTGGTGTGTTCTTCGGAACTACGTTTGGTTTACCCGTTTGATAAGCATGCTAGTTCGGTGTTTGAATGCTAGCGTGTGTGTTGTTTGTACCTTCTTATTGGTGGATGATAACTTGTGTTATTCATCGTTGTTGTGGACTGTGATCCATTCCTTGATTGAGTATGGTTTCATATCTTCGTTGAGATCCGTTGATTGATTCCTGTTGTGGTGTGACGTGTGTGTGGCTTTACCTGGATTGCACGATTAGTGGTATGGGACACTAGTCACCAAGGTATTGCAATGGTCCTCGTGGTGGCCATGACGTGATTATGGAGTTTGTGGCCTGAGTGATAGCTTCACGTATTTCTTGGGTGGCATGTGTTGCCGTGTGTGTGATCGGTACCCTCGTGTACTATGAAATTGGTGGTCTTATTGGTGGTTTGTTGGTGGGGGACGACGGTCCCAGGAGGGAAAAGGTTGGACTAAGAAGTACAGGGGTCCTGGAGGTAATGGTTGGAAGAAGATATAAGGTTGGGGGTAGCCATAAGGTTGGAACCGGGCATAAGGAAGGCATATCAACCCGTGATGGGTGATGTCACGAGGGCTTGTGTAGCCGTTGTTGTGAGTTCTATTCTTGTGACGTGTGTAGTCACAAAGGCATGTGTTGCCTTGGCATGTGTTGCCGTTTGTTGTGTCTTTATCCTTTGAGTTATGCATGTCGGGTATTAATCTATTGTGTGATGATAGATTATACCTTGAGACTTCTTGTGAGTCGTTGTTGTTCTTTGTAGTCTTGGGATGTGTTCCCGTGTTCTTGTTGAGAGTGTTGAGTCTTGTGTTGACTATTACTCTTGGTTTTTAACTTATATATATGTATTCCGTTTCGAAAATGGCTTTACAAACTTATATCTTATCTATGTATGATACTTCACAAGTATTGGTGGGTTACCAGCATTATTCGCTGACCGGGCATCGTCCAATGTTTTATATGCTTCTTTCAGGTGATGCTTAGACGAGTGCGCGGTTTAGTCCCAGCTAGTTTAGCTTCCCTCTTATGTTTTGTGGCTTGTGCACCAATCTAGACTAGTACTTTGTTTTTATGGTTTTAGACTTTAAAAAATGCAAATTTAGCCTGTGCGTTCACCCTTAGGTGAGCGTGGCCTAGCACCCCGTTTCTTTTGTTCATATATATTTCCTCTTTCAGTCTTCCGTTGTGTTTGATGTTTTAGTTTAGATATCTGCATGTTTTGAGGCTTTAAATAGCATGGTTTTAGGGGGTGTTACAGTTGGTATCAGAGCCTAGGTTTGAGCCTAGGAGGGTAAAGTCTAGACTTTCTAAGTGGCTAAGTGTGGTTTGAGACCTTAAAGTGGCCTTAAGAATCTAAGTGTTAGGCGTAGGACTCTAGGTTGCGCGGTGAGCTGAGTGTTGCTTTCAGTTATTTGCTTGCTTATTGTCTTTTTTGTCACCGTGTTGTTGTTGTAGATGTTGTGATGTCTCCTCGTCGGCGCATCGTTCCATTCAAAGAAGTGTGTGATGTCGCCAAGAGACCTAGGACATCAGGAGTTCGTAACACTCCTACTGTAGTCGAGCAATGGGTTCGCAGTGGTAAGTCCACTCGAGTGAGCCCCAGCACAGCTATCTCGCCATCGTTCCGTGATCTAAGAAGAAGTGAGGAGTTGAGGTCACAGAGTTTGTCAGAAGAGTTAACCCAAGAGAAGACCCTCATCCTAAGCAAGGCTCGGGCAGGAGATAGTGATGTAGTGATCGGGACGTTTTTGGTGCATGCCGCTCCAGCAGTAGTCTTGTTTGATTCCGGGGCGTCCAACTCGTTCATATCCCCGGAACTCGTGGAGAAGTTGGGCCTAACCGAAGGTGTTGGAGTGAAGCTAAACGTCAAGGTGGCATCGGGAGAAGTTAAGGCTTATGATCGTCTCTTCAAAGACGTCAAGATAAACATCGGCAGGGAAGAGTTCTCTAGTGATCTGATACAGTTTGGTTTGGACGGGGTTGATGTGGTCCTGGGTATGGACTGGCTAGGTCGGTTCAGAGCCCAGATCTTGTGTGATGAACAGAGGTGGTTTTGAGAGGACCAGGTGGAAAGAGGGTGTCGTATCGAGGAACAACAGGAGAACCAAGGATCAAGTTAGTGTCCATGTTGAAGATGAAAAAGTACGTGGAGAAGGTCCACGAGATCTTCTTGTGCTCCGTTGAAAACCTGGAGGCCAAAAGAGATGTAGCTCAGACCATACCTGTTGTATGTGAATTCCTTGATGTCTTCCCCGAAGAGATACCTGGAATGCCTCCTCCAAGAGAAGTTGAATTCTCAGTGGACCTTATACCGGGTACAGCGCCCATATCCAAAGCTCCCTATCGTCTAGCGCCCAAGGAGATACAGGAGCTGAAGACTCAGTTGCAAGAGCTACTGGACAAAGGCTACATCCGGCCGAGTACATCACCGTGGGGAACACCCGTGTTGTTTGTGAAGAAGAAAGATGGAAGCATGAGATTGTGTATCGATTACCGCGAGCTGAATCAAGTCACAATAAAAAACAATTATCCCCTGCCGCGGATAGACGATTTGTTTGATCAACTCCGAGGTGTCGTGTTGTCCTCCAAGATTGATTTGAGATCAGGTTATCACCAGCTGAAAGTGGCGGATCAGGATATACCTAAGACGGTGTTCTGAACGCGCTACGACCACTATGAGTTCACAGTGATGCCGTTCGGTTTGAGCAACGCGCCAGCGGTGTTCATGGATCTAATGAATCGTGTATTCAAGCCTCACCTCGATGACTTTGTGATCGTGTTTATCGACGACATCCTGGTGTATTCTCGGGATAAAGAAGAGCATGTGGGTCATCTTCGGACAGTGTTACAGATTTTGAGAGAAAAGCAGTTGTACGCCAAGCTTTCGAAGTGTGAGTTTTGGAAAGATAGCATAGCATTCTTGGGCCATGTGATAGACAGCAGGGGGATATCTGTGGATCCAGATAAGATTCGGGCGGTGAAGGAATGGACCGTGCCGACAACCGTGGTAGAAGTAAGAAGCTTCTTGGGTTTAACAGGTTACTATCGAAGGTTTGTGTTGGACTTTGCTAAGGTGGCTCAACCGTTGACAAAGCTGTTGAAGAAGGATGTGCCCTTTCAATGGAATCAAGCTTGCGATTTAGCGTTCCGGGAGTTGAAAGAGAGGCTCACAATCGCACCGGTACTAATCTTACCATCTGGAACAGAGGGGTTTGAGGTATACAGTGATGCATCTAAGAAAGGACTAAGTTGTGTGTTGATGCAAAATGGGAGAGTGATAGCTTATATGCATCGCGACAGCTTAAAGTACATGAAGAGAATTACCCCACACATGATTTGGAACTGGCAGCCGTAGTGTTCGCCCTAAAGATTTGGAGACATTATCTGTATGGCGTGCGTTGCAAGATCTTTACGGACCATAAGAGTCTCAAGTATATCTTTACCCAGAAGGATCTCAATATGCGTCAGAGACGGTGGTTGGAACTCCTTAAAGACTATGAGTTGGATATCCAATATCACGAAGTAAAGGCGAATGTTGTGGCGGACGCTCTGAGCAGGAAGACCAAGCATGCCGTTAGTTCCATTTGGGTAGTCGCTGACGAGCTTTGCAAGGAATTTCAAAGGATGAACCTAGAAGTGGTGGAGTAAGGTGAAGTTGAGTCGGAGACCCGTCTTTTCAACCTAAGAGTCATACCTACACTTTTGGAGGAAATCAAAGCGGAACAATGGAAGGATGCTAGCTTGTTGAAGGCAAGAGAGGATCTAGGAAAAGGAAAAGGGGGACCGTTTGAGTTGTCCACGGACGGAGAGTTGAGGTACGAGGGCCGTCTATGTGTACCTACATCATGTGATCGGTTGAAGCGTTAGATTTTGGAAGAAGGCCATACTACACCCTATTCTGTACATCCTGGAGGCGACAAATTGTATAAGGACGTGAAGAAGCTTTTCTGGTGGCCTAATATGAAAATGGAGGTGGCGGAGTTTGTGAGCAGATGTTTGACTTGTCAGAAGGTGAAAGCGGAATGTTGCAGGGTCAAAGGCTTATCACAGCCGTTGGAGATTCCACAAGGAAAATGGGACTCCATATCTATGGACTTCGTGGGAGGCTTGCTGAAAACCCGTTCTGGTAAGGATAAAATCTGGGTAATAGTTGACCGCTTGACCAAGACCGCGCGCCTCATCTCAATGAAGGAAACATAGACAATGACGCAGCTGGCCCAAGCCTACGGTAGCCAGGTAGTGAAGTATCATGGGGTGTCAAAGGATATAGTCTCTGATCGGGATCCAAGGTTTTTGTCACAGTTTTAGCAGTCCTTGCAAGCAGCTTTAGGGACCAAGCTAAATCTCAGTACCGCCTTCCATCCGGCTACTGACAGGCAAACAGAGAGGACTATACAGACTATCGAAGATATGTTGAGGACATGTATGCTGGATTTTCAAAGATCATGGGAGGATCACCTGGACTTAATAGAGTTCTCCTACAACAACAGTTATCACTCGAGTATTCGCATGGATCCTTATGAAGCTCTTTACGGCCAAAGGTGTCGCAGTCCGTTGTGTTGGGAGGATAAAGTCAATCCGGTAGTCTTGGGACCGCAGTTCTTGTTTGACACCGCAGAAAAAGTTAAACAGATCTAGAGTAGGATGAAAGAGGCACAAGATCGTCAAAAGTCCTACGTCGACCGAGCAAGAAGACAAGTAGAGTTCGTTGTGGGGGATAAAGTCTGGCTAAGAGTATCGCCCACCCGGGGAGTGATGAGGTTTGGAAGGAAGGGCAAGCTAAGCCCCCGTTTCATAGGACCTTATGAGATTTTTGAGTGGGTTGGGAACCTAGCTTATCGTTTGGCTCTACCCGTGGAGTTAGAGCGAGTCCATAATGTCTTCCACGTATCTCAGCTTAAGCAGTACGTCCACGACCCGGCACATGTTCTTCCACCGGAAGTGATCCCTTTGGATGATGATATGTCTTATGAAGAAAGGCCGCTCAAAATCTTGGACTTTAAGACCCGGGATACGCGAAGGAAGTCGGTGAAGATGGTGAAGGTTTGGTGGTCACATCATGGGGTTGAAGAAGCTACGTGGGAGTTGGAATCGACCATGAGGGAGCGTTATCCAGAGTTGTTCTCGTCAAGTGCCTGGTCCTACCGTTTGTTAGTCGTTTGATGCTTGCTTTGTATACTTGTTCTTGCTTGTCGTCTTGTTGGCCAGTTAGTTTAGTAGTTGGTGTTTGAGTTGGTTGTCTAGTTCTTAGTTGTTAGCTAGATGTTGGTGTTGGTGTTGGGACAAGAGTTCGTTATGCTCAATATATCCATTTGTTTAATTCTTGCTGATCTTTGTTTTGATTTCTTTCTTGCCTTGATATCTTGTGAAATCTTTTGGGGTTCTGACCAAAAGAATTGTTCTTGACACTCCTTGTCACATTGTTGTTCATTTTATCTTTTGTTCTAATTCATCGTACCCAAGCTTCGGGGACGAAGCTTCTTTGAAGGGGGGGGGGGGGGGGGGGGGGGGGGGGGGAGAATGTGACACCCCGAGATCCAAACTCGATTAAGGGATTAATTAAATAATTAATCCTATTTCAATTTGTAATTTAATTCCTTTGATAGGAATATTTTTGTAAGTTTTGATGAGCCAAATGTATCTTTAGATCCCCTTGGTCTTTAGGTCTTTAGTACAAGCATCATAAATCAGAATATTGAAATCAGAAGGAATCTACCATAGGAAGAACAAAATTAATTTGAGAAATTAATTTTGGTCCTACGAGCATTCATCCGTGAAAGAAGCATAAAGCAATGGCGTTGCAAGGAATAACTGGATGAGCCTAACGGCGAAATGGTAGAGGTCCTTATGCTAAACGATCACACTCGAGATCGATTCCCCCCAAGGACCTATATTTTTAAGGCAGATTTTTGAAGGAGCTCGATATGTGCTCAGAAGAGCACAATGTGTGCTAAAAGAGCACAATGTGACCAAATCTGAAAGGAGCACAATGTGACCAAATCTGAAAGGAGCACAATGCTGTCTAAAAAGCACAATGTTGTCAGAAGAGCACAATGCATCGAAAGAAGCACAATGTTCAAAGTCAAGGAGCACGATGTTCAAGTCAAAGGAGCACAATGTGGCAAAAGAGCAAGATGATCAGAAATTGGATAAATTCGAAGGAATTTACTCCAAGTCCACCCACATGCCACAAGACTCCAAAATTGCCTGAAAGACATTTTGATCAGAACGGAAAATTTTTTATGAAGGCTTGAATATAAAAACTTATCCTAGAAATAAATTCTATCAGATGAATTTATTTCAAAGATTCGTTGGATATTCAAATTGACAATTAAAGTAATATTTTTAGAAACAACTAGAAAATCAAAGTTGTGCTAAAAATAATTACTTTGTCAGACATGTTGACAAATCAAATCAAAATTGAAGATCTACTACTGTCAACGATATCAGGCTATGAAGATTCAAAATTCAAATATCAAATTATCCCACTCCAACGGATATATTTGATTGACTATAAAAAGTCATGAAGACTTGAAGACAAAGGAAGAGCAGAGAGCATGAGAAGAACAGAGAAAAACGAGATAGAATACAAGTGCAAAATTCAAAAGTGCTAGTGCTCAAATATTCAAAGAGACTTAGTCTGAATAGTCTCAAAATCTAGTTGGAGAGAGAAATACAAATCCTTGTATTTGTAAACTGTAGAAAGAGTATAGCTGTGTGCAAAATACTCTAGTGAGTGTAGCTGTGTGCAAAACACTCGTAGTTGCTAAGTGTAGCTGTGTGCAAGACACTTAGTTGGCGTTGAGTATAGCTGTGTGCGAAATACTCGGAGTTGAGTGTAGCTGTATGCGAGACACTCGGAGTTGGGTGTAGCTGTGTGCAAGACATCCGGAAGAAGTGCCTGTGTAGCACTTGTTCGCTATTGTAACTGTGTGTGGAAAATAGTGAATTTCTCCTAGACGCGAAAGGAGAAAAGTGGACTAGGAAGATTACGCCACTTCCGAACCACTATAAATTGCCTCTCTCATTTACATACCGCACTTACATTATTTGCTATATCTATCTATCTCATCCGACTAACCCGTTTACTATTCACGATTAATCTTCATCATCCGGGTTTAGTGTGTTCTCACGTATGCATGTGACTCAAACTTCTCGAGCTTAAATAGTGATTTATTCTAAGCAAGTTTGACGTGTTGCATGTAACATTCGTCACACGTTCGACGTGATACGATATTTATTTACAATCTTGAATATTGTTATTATATATTGAGTGAACCATCTCCTTTATATATTCAAGATATCTCTGTCACTTTACATATCATTTGTACCTAACTTATCTCATACATGCACACTTAATTTACTAGTTGGGCATAACTCTTTACTATTATTCCGCTGTGCAGTACAAACTTGCTCTATTTACTTGTTACTTAGAGTTGAAGTTACCAAAGAGTTATTTAATTTGAAAAAGCTTGAAAGTCTATTCACCCCCCCCCCCCCCCCTCTAGACTTTCACCACCTTATCGGGACCAACAATTGGTATCAGAGCGGTTGTCTATTTGAGTCAATTTTGACTGCTAGACAAGATCTCAAAAAAAATCAAGATGATGAAAAGAGATAATGCTTTTGCCCAAAATTTATTATTTTCTCTAGAAAAATTTGACGATTGGAAAATTCGCATGCAGGTACATTTATCCGCATTACATGATGAAATGTGGGAAGTGGTTACGAATGGTCCTATCGAGATTTTGCAAGTCAACACTTCATCCGAACAAACAAGTGAGACTCCGCAATACATTCCAAAACCGAAAGTGGAATGGTCTCGTGAAGATAGAACAAGAAATAACTTGGACAATATTGCCAAGGATATTTTGTTTAAATCTATCGATGACACGATATTTCCAAAAGTTCGAAAGTGTCAATCCGCAAAGGAAGTTTGGGAAACGCTCATTCAAATTGGTGAAGGAGACGAACAAGAAAAGGATAATAAACTCACTATAGCATTAAAGAAATTCGAGGATTTCAAAATGCTAAACGGCGAGAATATTACTGATATGGAAACGAGATTTGCTAAAATCTTAGGAGAGATTAATGATCTTGGAAAAGATATTAATCAAAAAGAAATCTCACTCAAAATTCTACGTGGTCTACCATCTACATGGGACATGAAGGTCACAGCCATGAGAGATCATAGGGATCTAAAAACCCTATCAACCGATAAGCTATTTAGTTATCTAAAAGCTTATGAATTTGAGATGAAATCAATAATAGAGGAAGATAATGAAGAAAAGAACAACGCGCTTATAGCCGAGCAACCATCAACCTCAAGGTCAGTACAAAATGTTGAATTATTGCCTAATGATCAATTTCCTCTTTTTGTCAAGAAATTCAGGAAATTCATGAAGAGAAGCAATTACAAGAAAAATCCACAAGGGAAATCATGGAATACAACGAAGAATTCGAAGAAAGAAATTATTGAGGAAGATTCAAATTTGTGTTACAACTGTAGAAAACCGGGACACTTTGCAGCAAGTTGTCCATATCCCAAGGTAAGTAAAAGTCAGTATACAAATGTTACTAACCCTCAACAGGAAGAATTCAAGCCCAAAGATAAAAGATTAAAAGAAAGAAGAAAAGCACTCATCAGTGACCCACTTGAAATAAGTGAGTCAGAAGAATCTTCAAGTGATGAAAGTGACACCTCAAAGGATGACAATGCAATGTTTTTGCATGAGCATCTCCAACAATGCACCACACGAGGACATGTGTCTTATGGCTAATGGACATGAAGAAAATGAGGTAACATCTAAATCTTATGACTCTGTCAATTCTTCATTTTCTAGAGAGTCCTTCTTTCACTTAATGGAAGAATGTCAAACCGTAATGGACACTCACTCTCAACTCAAAGAGCGCAATAATCATCTGATTCTTGAAAAGGATCAATTAAATGAAAAATTGCAAAATGCTCTACTTAAAGTGAAAGACTTGAAAGATAAAATTATTTGTCTTCAAGAAGAGTGTAAATCAAGGGAAGTGAGAGAACACAACCTCAGAGAGGTTATAGCAACATTTACGCATTCATCCAAAATTATGGACAAAATGGTAAATATGCAAAAACCCTCAAGTGATAAAACCGGACTTGGTTATGATCCATCGTGTTCTCAAGCCTCCGAGAAATTGACCAATTCTACTACTACTTTAAGTAATAAAGTTCAAGTAGTAAAATTTGTAAAAGGTCAAGAAAGCACAGTGAGACAAGGAATTGGTTACCAAACTGATGTCAAAATTAGCACTTTTGGACTAAAGCCTCAAAGAAACAATATTTCGTCCAAACAGTACATCAAAAGACAAAAGTTTGTTCCTGAATGGAAATACACCAATGAGTTTAGTGCACAAAGTCCTCATAGGAAAATGGGAAATCCGAGGATTGGGGCAGGGAGATTCTATCCCTCTAAACAAGATTGGTTTGGAAATATTAAACCATGGACTAAGTCCAGATTTAATGCTTATCACAGGCCCACACAATCTATATCCCACGTGTCAAGAAATCGAGTCAATTTTCAAAAACCGACACAAAAAATGTTTTCAAAAATTAAATATGATTATAATGTGTTTAATGGTTACCAATCACCTAAACTTAGATCAGTGAGTACAAGGTGGATTTGGGTACCAAAAATGACTAACACCCAAGGACCCAAGTCAAGTTGCGTACCTAAAAATGTTTAATTCATTTGCAGGAAGTTTGGTACTTCGATAGTGGATGTTCTAGACACATGACTGGAAATAAATCAAGTCTTGTGAATCTTAAAAATATCGAAGGACCAAAAGTCGTATTCGGTGGAAATGAACGATACGGCATAACAAAAGGAATCGGTACAATGCTTCGAAATGGTTTGAAAATCGAAGATGTATCATTTGTTGAAGGTCTAAAATTCAACTTGTTAAGTACAAGTCAATTTTGTGACAAAGGATATCTAGTAAAGTTCTTCAAAGAGAAGTGCCAAGTGAAAAATAATTCCACAGGAGAAGTTGTTCTCGAAGGAATAAGAAAGAAAAACATGTACGTTGTGGATTGGAACACAAAAGAATCAGTGTGTCTACTAGCAAACAACTCACACGCAACAAGTTGGGAATGGCACAAGAAGTTAAATCATCTAAACTTCAAAACCATCAACAAGCTAGCAAGAAACAAATTAGTTGAAGGTCTGCCCGTCATTGTCTACAAGAAAGATCAAATATGTGATGCCTGCCAAAGAGGAAAGCAAGTCAAGACATCTTTCAAATCCAAAGCTCAAGAATCTACAACAAGACCGCTAAGTCTACTACACATGGATCTATTTGGTCCAGTAGACCCAGCAAGTCTAAGTGGTAAGAAATATACACTAGTTGTTGTTGATGACTTTTCCAGGTACACATGGACAATATTTCTCAAAAAGAAAAATGAAGTGGAGCAAAAGTTGCCAGAGCTACTGAAGCTACTACAAAATGAGAAAGACTTGAAAATTGCAAAAATCCGAACGGATCGTGGAACTGAGTTCGTGAATCAAGTGATTGAAAGCTACTGCAATTCCCAAGGAATTCTACATCAACTATCTGCCGCACGTACACCTCAACAAAACGGTGTAGCCGAAAGAAGAAATAGAACGCTAAAAGAAGCCGCACGAGTGATGATTACGTTAGCCGAGCTACCTAAAAGATATTGGGCTGAAGCAATCAACACCGCTTGCTATACACAAAATCGGAGCTTGATACATAAGTCTTACAATAAGACTTCGTACGAATTATGGAAAGGGAGAAAACCTAAACTCAACTATTTCCATACTTTTGGTATCAAATGTTTTATTCTTAATAATGGAAAAACATATCTAAAGACTTTTGATGAGCGTGCAGATGAAGGAATATTTTTGGGATATTCATCTACCAGTAAAGCATTCAGAGTATTGAACAAGAAATCAATGGTGGTAGAAGAATCAATTCATGTCACATTTGATGAAGCTCATATAAAGGAAACCCAAAGCAACAAAAATGATCAGGAGATTTGTCAAGTTGAAAAATCATTTAATGATGCTGACATATCTTTTAAAGATCAAATTGTACAGGGTATGGAGCAATTGGACATTGATTGCAATAGTGAAGAACACGTGGAAGCCAATGAAGATGCACACGTTGAAAATCAAAACTCTCAAGTCAATACACAAATTGGAGATCAATCTGATGAGCAAAATGTGTCTACCTCCAATTTACCTACTGAACAGGGAAACGTGGAAAGCCCATGCAATCTACAACCTGACTTGAGATGGCTCAAAAATCACCCTCCAGAGCTAGTGATTGGAGATCCACGAGAAGGAGTAAAAACAAGGTCCTCAAGTATAAATTCTTTATTCTCTTGTTTTCTTTCTCAGGTGGAGCCCACAAACATTGAAGAAGCACTAAGTGATCCAGATTGGATCAATGCAATGCAAGAAGAGCTTGAACAGTTTAAGAGAAATGACGTATGGGAATTAGTTCCAAGACCTGAAAATTACAATGTAATTGGAACAAAATGGGTCTTTCGGAATAAAGCTAATGAGGATGGAATCGTCATTCGAAACAAAGCACGTTTAGTGGCAAAAGGATATTCACAAGAAGAAGGCATAGATTTCGATGAAACATTTGCACCCGTTGCAAGACTAGAAGCCATCAGAATATTTCTAGCTTATGCCGCATACAAGAATTTCACTGTCTATCAAATGGACGTGAAAAGTGCATTTTTAAATGGATTACTTGAAGAGGAAGTCTACGTTGAGCAACCTCCCGGTTTCGAGGTAAAAGGTGATATTAATAAGGTCTATAGATTAAAGAAGGCGTTATATGGGTTAAAACAAGCACCGAGAGCTTGGTATGACACCCTATCAACGTTCCTAATTAACTGTGGTTTCACAAAAGGCCTTGTTGATAAAACCTTATTTAGAATTCAAGAAAATGATCACATTTTATTAGTACAAATTTATGTTGATGATATTATCTTTGGAAGTACTAATAAAATTCTTTGTGAGAAATTTTCTAAGCTCATGCAGAATAAGTTTGAGATGAGCATTATGGGAGAATTGAATTACTTTCTTGGACTACAAGTAAAGCAACTCAGAGAAGGAATATTCATCAATCAGGCCAAGTACACAAAAGATCTGATAAGGAAATTCGGTCAAGATGGAAAGTCCTCAATCAAGATCCCGATGAGCACATCTTTACGATTAGATAAAGATGATGAAGGCAAGGATGTTGACGAAACAAAATATCGAGGAATGATTGGATCATTACTATACCTCACTGCAAGTCGACCAGATATATCTTACTCAATGGGAGTATGTGCCAGGTTCCAATCAAAGCCAAAAGAGAGTCATCTTCTTGCTACCAAGAAAATCATCCGATACTTAAAAGGAACAGTCAATGTTGGATTATGGTATCCAAAAGAAGGTAACTTTACACTAACTGGTTTCTCAGATGCAGATTTTGCAGGATGTAAAATCGATCGCAAAAGTACCTCAGGAACGTGCCAGTTCTTAGGGGGAAGGTTGGTTTCATGGTTCAGCAAAAAGCAAAACTCCATAGCTACAAGTACAGCCGAAGCTGAATATATAGCTGCTGGAAGTTGTTGTGCGCAAATTCTTTGGATGAAACAACAGCTGAAAGATTATGGCGTGAATTGTGAAAATGTCAATATATTGTGTGAGAATACAAGTGCTATTGCCATAACACATAATCCCGTGTTGCATTCAAGAACAAAACACATTGATGTGCGACATCATTTTATTCGGGATCATGTTGAAAAGAAGGAATTATCAATCGAATATATCCCGACCGAGAATCAATTAGCTGATATTCTCACAAAGCCTCTGTGTGAATCAAGATTTTCGAAATTAAGACACGAGATGGGCATGATTGAATTGAGCTAAGCCTCTAAACTCTATTTAAATTATAAGCTCAATTTTCATCTGAAATTTTGATACTTTATCTGATTCAAATTTTCGTGCCTATGTGTCACACATGCAAAAATGTCACATCTTTTTAATGTCCACCTATATCTATTAAATTGTGTTAAAGCACATAATGCTTATATGTCTTTCTAACCGTATATCTACATACATATGTACTAGTAGAAATCATCTAGATATGCCAAATCTTACCATTTAAGAGTGATAAGATGGTGTGATGATAGAATGTCTTAAATGAGAACACCTTTTTATGGTAGTTGTGCATAATAAATAGTCTAGAAAGAATGAATTTCTCTTTCTTCCATCTACATAAAAACGTGTAGATACATATATATTATTTTCGAACAGATTTAGTGCTCTTTGAATTTTATTTCAGGTAAAATCAGTCCGAGTATCTAAATTTTTGGCGCCACATCAGCAGACAAATTGGATGGAGAATATATAACCTAAACTAACTATCAGTTAGGTCAAAGTTGGAAGCTATTGGAATATCGAAAATACCCCTCACTTATTAAAAGTCAACATTTAATTGTGAGGATATTTGTGTAAAGACACCTCCTTTCTACCCAATCGGTTGGAGAAGCCACCATTACACTCAAATTTTCAAAAGCTTTTCATCTTCCATAGCCGAAACACAAACCTCTTCTTCCAAAAATTCTCAATCCCTCAAATCTCCTAAAAATATCAATCGCATTATGGCCACCATTGGAGATACAAGCTCACAACCGAATGAAGAACACACCACACAACTCAACCTTGCAAAGCTAGCAGTGGGAATCAAGGCCGGAGGAAGTTTTGACCCTCAAGGATTCCTCAAAGAAGCCGAGAACACTCCTCTTGCACAAAGAATCATCAATGCACTTCAACAAAGCAATCTAATGAGGTTATGTTCTTACTCATATTCTGGATTTTATGATGAAGATGTAGCAGAGTTTTATATGAATGCCAAGGTTGTTGGATGGACCATTGAGTCCACCGTGAATGGAACTCACATCACCATTGATGAACACGAGTTACACACAACCTTTGGACTGCCCATATCTAGTCCAGAACAACCACTGTTGGACTTAGATGTTCACCTATATGATCATACGGAAATTTGGACAGAAATTCAGAATGAGAATGCCTCTCTCGAACCAAATCTTTCCGGTCAAAAATCTGAGTTGAAGTTGGAGTATGAAATGCTTGTTAAAATTCTCTACAAATGTGTATTGTGCAAATTAAATAGCATGGAAGATATTTCACCCGTAAGAATTGGTTATGTACATGCTATCATGAATGTTGTTAGGGGTGATTGGAGTAAGCTTGTCTTGAGCCGAATTGCACACTTTGTGAAAGGTGCAAAAATAAGGAATGGGAAGTTCAACCGTATATTAGGGTTCGGTTTGCTCATTGGTGAGATTATCAAAGGAAAATGGTTGACTATGAGGTCAAAGAAGCCTTTTGGGAGTAATAGAATCTTGTTTAAAGATCATGAAGTGATGAGTGATTTAAATTCCAAAAGAAAGAGGAAGCCGAGAGGTATCCCAGCTAGAAAAAGACCAGTTGCAGAAATTCTTGGTCTACCCTCTCAATCCCATGAAAACCCTACATCAAGCCAAAATCCAAACACAAGCCATAACCCTACCTCAAGCCTTAACCCTACCACAAGCCAAAATCCTACCACATGTCTTAACCCAAATGCAAGCCAAAGTCTCTTAAATCCTTTTTCCCAAATTGCCGAATTGGAAACAATGTTGAATGAGGAGATTCATCAAGTTGAAGGATTAGACTGTGTATTAGTGAATGAATACCGTAGAGTCCTAAGTTGGAGAAAATGGAGACTTGGTCCTTATGATGAGTTGATGAATAAGGGACCAAGTATGCATGAAGAAGAATTGTTTTCACTAAATTGGATTGGCAATTTTGATGTTTGCCATGCAACCTTGTTGTCTACGGTAAATGGAGCATTTTTGAACAAATTGAAAGCCAAATTGGCCGAAGGTACTGTTGACTGCACTGTTCAAGGTGATTTGCCTACTGAAGAAGATTTCTTAGTTGATATGGCCGAATTTGTGACAAGGGATGTTGAAGAAAATGTCACGTATGGTGTACACTTGATGGATATTGGCTTATATGATGTGAGTGTGTTAAATCTCACTGAAATAAGTCAAGACCAAAATGCCATGCAAGCTAGTCAACATACGGAGGAAATTCAATCTATTAATGCAGAAAGTGCCCATGGTGACACTCACGTGTTACTAAACTCCGGAAAGGGAAGGAAATATAGTGGAAAATCAAGCTCAATCTCACATGCTTGAAGCCGATTTTGCTCAAGAAGGAGCAAGGTGTTTTCCCTCATCCCGAGAAGAGCAAGAACTTGATGGCACACCTACAAATGAGAAGTTAGAAAATCTGGAGAAAGTTGTCTTAAGCCTTGTTGACCGAATGGAGAACATGTTTCAAGGGATCTACACTCATGTGGATCAAGTTGTCAATATTCAAGGTGGAAAATTCGAAGCATCTTTTGATGAAAATCGGAGAAGTCAACAACATTTGATTGATACCCACCAAGCACTTGAAAGACAAGTTGGAAGTTTGAATAACAATGTCAAAGGGCAACTCAATGAGTTCTATATTCAACTTTCACAAATCCTCAAGAATTCTGGAAAGGCAAATGAAGCAATTGCCGTGAACCAAAGCCAAGGTATTCTTAATGTTGTTCATCAACATGAAAAGCAGATTAGTGATGTCCACACGGATCTCATCTCAGTTAACACCAAAGTGGGCTGCCTTCGGGGATCATATGAGAATATTTCCGAATCCATTTCATCTCTTCGTGAATCGGTTCACATACTTCTTGATTACGCCAAAAAGGGGGAAGAGAGATTCAGTCATTTGGAGAGCATGATTGAGATGATGATGACTGCCATGGCTAGCAGAAATGTTGGCACAAGCAGTAGTAGAGGTGGAGGAGGCAGATCTGCTGGAAGAAATGCACCAAGAAAAGGAGGATTGGAGTATTGGTTCGGTGGTGGTGAAGCTGGCAGTCCAGGAGGATCAAGCAGTGCAAATACCACTAACCGTTCTTTTCGTGATATTGTGTGTGCAGGGGGAAACATTGAGCAAATAAATTGGTACAACCGTGCAGCTCTTTATTTGGAATCCACACCGAGAGATGGTAGAGTTGAAATGCCAAAGTTGGTGACTTTGAATGATCTACCAAAAGGAATGAAGAAAAGTGGTCCTAGTGATCAAAACATGTGGGTTTCAAGTGAAAATTTCAGAAGAATTCAAAGCTATGCTAGAGCCTTGATGATTATGGTTCTAAGGGACTACATCAAAGTCAATGATGCCGAGCTACAAGATGGAAAAAGTCTAGAAGCATGCATCATATGGTATGAGGAAGGTATACTGCCCGGGAGCAACATCACTAAAGCTTTCAACTACTATTCAGTTGGACAGGTATGCAACAACTTTGCCATTAGTGACAAATTTCGTTGATGTTCAGAACCATATTAACAATGTGCTCAAGGAAAAGAGAAACAAAGTGATTAGATGATTTGTATGATTGGTACAATTTTTTTTGTGGTCCACGGTACATGAACCCATGAATATTTTGGAACAATTTGAAATGATTTGAATTATCTGTTTATGATGCTATTAAGTTGTTTTCTTAATTTTTTATTTGTCTTGAAAGGATATATTTTTAGCTTAGAATGTATCAAATCGCATAAATTGGAAAAATGCAAAAATTCATTATCATTAAAATTCCAAAAATGCGAAATAGGAATATAGTGGCTAAAAATACCTTTCCTAGAGTCAAAATCATTTGTTAAACTCATCTTGGCTATGTCTAAGTTAATAAAAATCTTTTGAAAAATAATTGTTTTTAAAAGACAAGCCAAATGACTGAGTATAGGTTTTGGTGTCATCAAAAAGGGGGAAAATTGATAGGAATATTTTTGTAAGTTTTGATGAGCCAAATGTATCTTTAGATCCCCTTGGTCTTTAGGTCTTTAGTACAAGCATCATAAATCAGAATATTGAAATCAGAAGGAATCTACCATAGGAAGAACAAAATTAATTTGAGAAATTAATTTTGGTCCTACGAGTATTCATCCGTGAAAGAAGCATAAAGCAATGGCGTTGCAAGGAATGACTGGATGAGCTTAACGGCGAAATGGTAGAGGTCCTTACTCTAAACGATACACCCGAGATCGATTCCCCCAAGGACTTATATTTTTAAGGCAGATTTTGAAAAGAGCAAA